>NC_137817.1:30960462-31170462 GCF_963921795.1 Nannobrachium achirus
AAAACAATAGAACAAAGCAAATGAAAACATTTTAACACACACTTTTTCTTTTCTCTAATTACAATCTAAAATATGAACCCTTGTTGTAAAAAAACAAAGTTGTCCTTTAACTATGACAGTGGGTCCATTTGGTTATTGTTAGAGTTACAGTATTGTACGGGTCAATTTAGACCCCATAAACGTACCCACAAAGTCCCTGGAATGCACTGAGAACCATTGTTCTATACTGTTGAATTAACTGGCTATTTGGCCTGTGTCTGCTCTTGTTGTCTATTAAACTTGAAGATATTCATATTACCATAGTGTTATTATTGGGGTGACCACATATTTATTATTAATCATTTTTTCCAATAGGATTGGTTGGTCAATTAGTCAACAATAGCAGAAAAGAGAAGGGAAATGAAATTGATAAATTATGTATGCACATACATTATGCGCACAGTGTACACACTTTCATGTTCGTTGCCACCATATAGGCTATACATACATAATAGGTATAGCCTATTCGCAGCCATTCAAAATAAACAGATCTTCTACACGCTATTCACCACCTCACTTGATTACTAGGGGCTTGCAGAGGGTGGCAGAGAACATTTTAATATAACACTACTAATCCTTAATGTAATCAACATAATGACCGGCCTCATCACTATTCATGTTTTATTGTTCATCCAGTGTGTTGCTACCAAGGGAAGATCATATTGTACGGCAACAGTCTTCCGCTTCCGAACATCCGCTGTCAGATCCTGTGGTGATTTATTAAGCAGCTGTTGTTTCACACCATCTCCTCTCTCCCATTGATCCACAATCTGGCTCCGATGGGGTCTCCGGTGCCTGGGCCGGCTCTGGGGAGATGGACGCACTACTCCCCAGGGGTAAGGGCTCCATTTCACCCTCTCTGCCATGACCCCCCCAGCAGGGACGTGCAGAGAACATTAGAGAGGCAGGGGCCGAAATTTCGAAAAGGGCCTTTTGGTGAAAATATCGAAAATAGCAGACCTCCAAGCTCACAACGCGTCACGCTGCAACTTGTTGTGAGCTTGGAGGTCGGCTATTTTCGGTGCTTGATACCACAATAAACTAAGCATATTCAAGTCAATACTGGAGATGTGGCGTAACGGCATGGATTTCTACAGAGAGAGGGAAATTCTTTCAACATAAGATGCTGCCTTCAGGTATGGCATGGAAAGAGGCCATTTGCATTTCTTTCACCATGGTAAAAACTGCATTCATGGTCTGGAAGAGGGCACTTTTTACAGACAGGTTAAAAGGGCAAGGGCCCAAGCCCCCTTTGATGTCTATGTGTGCACGTGCCTGCTGCCATGACCCCCCCAGCCTCACCACCCCCATCCCAGACCAGTTCTCCTGCACCACTGCCCTCTGTTTCTCCTCCCTGCATTGTCCGTGTGTCAATCTCTCTGAGGGTCCAACATGATGGAGAGTGGCTGCGGGGCTCCCGGTGCCTGCTCCTTCCTTTGTCCTCTTGGAATGGGAGTGGAAATTGGGGAACAGAAGAAGGGGTCCAGATGCCTGTCGCAGGGCGTGACATGTAGAGATGGCATTAACCTAACCCGCCGTTGGAAGGGTGGACCTTATTAAGGACTACAAAAGCAAAAGCAGTGTAAGAATAGAGGCGTCTCGCCATGAAGTGTGACCCAGGAATCATTGGCAACAGGATGCTGCTGTTGTTGACCGCAGTGGACTTGTCAGCAGACACTTGTTGAAACACATCCATACAAGTCCTCTCAGACGAAGCATGCAATTACATATAATATACAGCATGTGGTGCAGTGTGTGTGTGTGTGTGTGTGTGTGTGTGTGTGTGTGTGTGTGTGTGTGTGTGTGTGTGTGTGCGCGTGTGTGCGTGTGTGCGTGTGTGTGTGTGTGTGTGTGTGTGTGTGTGTGTGTGTGGTACAGATGGTGGGATGTGCCAGGCTGTCTGACTCTAGTGAAGGATGTGAGATTCAGCCCAACCCCATTTTTCCCTCCAGTCCTGGCTTTAACCACCATGCTTCATCTCAATACAGTGTAATGATATGAAGTTTGGTGTAATGACAACTTAAAAAGAAAAGATGTTTTTTGACAAAACCCCTATATTAAACTCTAAACCCTAAGAAATAGCATTGATTTCAAGTCACGGACCATTGAATTCTTGTTTGTGAACTAATTGACTCCACTCCACTGAGCTCTTATCTCACATAGGTCTGAATGTAGGCTACAGTATAGGAAAGGGTCTTACAGTAAATGTACTCTTGGCTGTTGACCCGGTAGCCACCTGGGACCAGGATGACAAAGGCTCTGCTCTTGTGAATTTCCTTATTCACAAGAACAGAGCCTTTGTCATCCTGCTATCTCTGCATGTTCATGTGCATGTTTTTGTGTCTTCTGCTGTCTGTGCACGTGTAAAGGACCTTCAGTTAGCCTCGAGGACTCCTCGAGTTATATTTTTAGGTTTAGTGTCACTGCAGCACACAGCTAAACAGCAGGTCATTTACATCAAATACACTAGAGTGCTAAGGTAAGCAACAAATAGCACAGTAACATTTGGCTTGGAGCCCAGGTTTTCTCATTTCAGACGACTTGGCAGTGGAAGGAGCAATATTTGGCAATTATGCACATCCTCTCATGTCATGTTCTTCAACCGCACACTCTAAACACTCCAAAGTTAGACAGGTTGAGTTTGTGTTTAGCATATTAGCAGCACCCCGATCTGTGTGCAGATTTGCATAATTTCTAATTTCATAGGCCTATATTTAATTTGCTGTACTGATGAGTCCATCTTGCTAGCATGGGAGGAGGCCATGGGCTTCTGCTTCAACTAATACACAAAGATTTAATGAGTCTGCATGGATAGTTTTTTACAATATTGCAAAAATAAGCTGACATTTGTTTCTCTGAGTCAGTGAGTCACATAACAACTTACACCTTTATAGATTTATTTTATAGAACTTTAGAATATGACATCTCAGTCTCACACCTTCAGTAACTGATTGCTTGGTGCAGACAGGCTAGATCTGCCAGTAATTGCCACTTATGTTAGAGAGCTTATTTACACATGTCACAAGCCTCAGGGAACTTCCTCTCTACTTTATTTCTGTGAGAAATATCAGTTGCTTTTAATACAACTACAGCTACTGTAGATTGCACCCAGCAGGGTGCAAACAATTTGCCAAGAAGGGAGTTTATTCCACAGTTTGGGGGCCAGGAGGACGAAGAGTCTAGGGCGAGTGGATCGTTGTCCTGTTTTTTTTTTAGCGAGAGTTCTGTCAGCTTCCCTGTGTTTGCTGATCTGAGTGAATGGGTGTGGTTGTAGGGTTTGATCAGGTTTTGAAAGTATGGAGATGGAGGTGCCGTGTTTTGCACTCTTTGGAGCCAGTGGAGGGAGCGGAGAAGGGGGGAGACATATGACATTTTTGGCTGGTAGAAGACCAATCGTGCTGCAGCATTCTGGATCAGCTTAGGGCCGACTGTATCTCCTGTCATTTTGCTGAAATCCTATGGCATTGCATAAAACAATTTTATTTAAATACAGTGCAATATCATCAGTCTTTTGTTAGCAGTGTAGCCAAATCTAAGCCACTCATCTGTGCTGTGAACTAAACAAAAGCAATGAAACAATTCCAGCCATCCAGCTTTTGTTTTCTCCACATGCAATCACTGCATTGCTATTATATTACCAGTCCAATAAATTGTCTTTTGTGCATATAGCTAAATGTAACCAAGGAACAAACAGTTAGGAATCCTTACAAATATATTACGGTGGGCCATAAATAATACATTTTGCCGCAGGCGATGTAAAATCTGTCCCTGTGCCACAAGGGCTGGACTTTGAACTAACAAACATGTTAATTCACTGTGCTCCCTATGTCATCGTGGCTTGCAGTCAATGCATTTTGTACATCCTGTCCTGGTCGGTTGGACATCTGAGCTGTGTGTAGCACCATAAGTCACCATATCATCGCCTACTGTATGTGTGTTGTCAAAAAAGAATTGAAAAATATATAGATATCTTGAAAAGAGAGGTGGGGGCCTGCTGGTGAAAAAGAGTGGTATTTCAAAAGCTGGAAGTGTAGACAGATGGAGAATCATAGATAACCTTAGAGCCAACAGCTGGTGTAGCTGAATGTTACCTACTTCACAGTATATTCAGGATGCTAGCTCCCTCTACTGGCCATTCACATAAATGAAGATATTTACAAATGATGATTAATATCACTTTAGGTGAATTAATGAATACATGCCAACGAATAAAGCCCATTGGAACTTGACAAATGAACTTAATATATAGTCTACTCTACAGTGTGGACAAGCCAGTCCAAGGGAATCAACTTAGCTTTCATGACATAGGCCTACTTGCAGACCTCTTATTCTTCTTCTTCTCCTCCTTCTCCTCCTATTCCTCCTACTCCTCCTCCTCCTCCTCTTCTTCTTCTTGCATGCAAACACATGCACACGGCCACGCGCGCGCGCGCACACACACACACACACACATACACAGACACACACACACAGACACACACACACACACACACACACACACACACACACACACACACACACACACACACACACACACGGGCGCACGCACAAACACACATAGAGTACACAGGACCCCAATGATGTCATAGGCTTTCTTGGAAAAATCCTTTTAGCAGACCTTTTAGCAGACTGTTACACTTCTCCGTAGTGTCTCTGCACCTGTCTCAATCTAATTATATCCCATGACTACAAAAATTTGCTCCTCGGAGCACAGGTCTCTGCCTGCCCGGGTTGCCTACGCAGGGCCTGCTAATGTAAGGGGGTGAAAGGAAGCGGTATTCTTATTTTTTCGTTTTTCTTTATTACTAACTATTTCCATGTATTCTTTCTGTCTTTCTACTTTTGAATACATTGTTGGACTGTTGTGATATGTTGTTAATGCTGTTTCCCCCCTGAACCAACTCCTCCTGTGCATGTGTGTCCTGAACTGAGAGCGGATAGGGTAACTAGGCCCAGTAGCTCAGCCAATGTGGGCGGCTGGCAGAGTGAGAGGCGGCCTTTAAAAGGAGAGCCAGAGTCATTCTGTCTCTGAACGAGGAACGAGACAGACGTGTGTATGTGAGGGGAGAGGCAGGCGAACCGGCAGAGGCAACCGGTGTAATGAGGGACTGATACTGACTGCTAACAGGAGGGCATGAGCAGTAAGCCCTAACTGAGAAACATTGATGATGAAAACGAGTGAGCTCCACAGTGCGACGCAGTGATCCAGACAACACGGTGGCCCAGCAGAACCAGCAGTGTTCCCGCGGACCATCTATCCTGATCCAGACGAGCCGAGACGAGCCGCTCTATCCGAGCTGACGAGAGGGGTCGCAGTGGTGACAGTGGTGTCGTGCGAATCAACCGCACCGGCAGCCACTCGGCTGCCTGGTTGTGAGTATCCTATCTATGCACCATTGTCTATTCGAGCCACTGACCTGAAGTTGTGCCGATAAATTGAAGTATACGAAGATACTGGCCTATTTTCCTTGTTCGCAGATGCGTGGGCCTAAGAAGTAGACGTTACCGAAGAGTTGCTGTGTCCCTCTACACCTTCCACTCACTCTGCTTATTATTATAACTATTATTATTATTATACCTGCCTATCGCCTATTCCTGTTGATAACGTAGTGATCTACCATACGTCCTTGCTGAATCGCATTAATTGCAATATGCTTATTATTATATAATAAGCCTTAACTGCTAAACGGCAAATATTGCACCCGCACTTGAATTGTGCGGTGGATCTGATAAGGGGGGAAGTTTACCCGGGTTTGGTTGGTTTTATTGTTGGTAGTGTCTTTTTTAGGTTTTAGTGTAGTGGCGCCGTAGGAGCATAGGGTTCTTTTATTTTATCTTGCATTGTATTTTATGGCGTGATAGAAGCCCCTGTAATTTAGAAATAAAGCTTTGTTATACTTTTCTAAATTGGTGTCCTGGTCACTCTCTCCTGAAATATTATATTGCTCTGGTATCCCGTATGACGAACCTGTGTGTCCTTAAAGGTTACGTATTTAACGAACCTTCTTTCCTCTTTAATAGAGGTGGCGTTGTCGGAAGTCTTATATATTATATGGGTACGCTAATGGTAATACTTAAACAATACACTTCAACCAAGGGGTGTAATCATAATTATTTATTAGCAAATCTCAGTACTAAGGTGTTGACAAAGGTACCAGTTTTAACACTGGCTGTTAATGTAGGTTGGGCCAGCCTTACATAATTGACGTGTGTCGGCAGGATCGGGTACAGAGCAATATAAAGGAGAGATTGAACAGTTGTGTGTGACCTTGAACTTGTAATTCATAATGATGATGATGCCGGTATATCCGGGTGCCCCATGGCTGCCCACGTTTCGGAGGTACAGAAGGTGAAACTAAATATAGGGAATGGAAAGTGCAGATTAAAGGGCTATTGAGTACGCAAAATGTTAACGAGGCTAAGAAAGTTGCTATTTTGCATCAAACTTTAACGGATGAGGCTAAACGACAGGTTGATGTGTTGGATGAGGGAGACCGAGACACAGTAGTGAAAATCTTTACATGTTTAGATGATGTATATAAAGGAACGATTCCTGTCGCAAAGGTGCGCTCTCAGTTTTTTAGTTGTGTGCAGCGCCCTGGGGAGAGCGTTAATTCATTTATTGTGAGGCTTAGAGAGTTGTTTTGTATGTTGCGGCGATATGATGCTGATACTGCCCCCACCGAGGCCATGTTACGAGACCAGTTTCTCATAGGGTTAGCTGAGGGCCCACTTGGCCAGGCCCTGCGAATATATGCTCGACGCCATCCAGGCGAAGATTTCGCTGCACTACGAGAAGAGGCTTTGCTTTTGGACATGGAACATGGAGGTAGACCAGCCATTGAAATTGCCTGTCATGCTGTTAACACTGTAACTGTCCCTGTGCCACCACAGACCTCTGCCTGGAGAGATGAACTGAAGCGAGAAATAATGGATGCTATTAAGATGCAGATACACCGGTTCACGAAGGAGTTCATGAATGAAATCCAACCACTCCTCCAACCCGCCACTCCTGCTGTGCGCCCTCAACCGCCGCCTAGACGCCGGTATGAGCCGTCCCAGAGAAACGAGTGGGATGAGGGAGGTAGGCCGATATGTCGACAATGTAAGCAGCCAGGCCATATAGCAAGGTTATGTAGGAACAACCAGCAGTTCCTCAAGATGGTGACGGAGCAGAGCACGGAGATGGAGGAGCTACGTGGCCAGCTCAGGCAGGCCAAGACGGAGCTGAAGACCGCCACAGCTAAAGTGGAGGAGATGACCGAGCGGCTACAGACCGTACAGGATCAGATGCAGGGATGGGAGGAAGACGCAGCGGAGGCTCAGGATCTGAAGGAGGCCTCGGACTGGAGACTACAACAGCTTCAGTCAGCATTGAGTCAGTTAGAAGTCAGGTTAAAAGCAGCGTCTCAGGAGACAGAGGCAGTGCACAGAGAGCAGGCAGTGTGGGTGGGAAATGTGTATGAGCTCCAGGGGAGGTGCGCCGCCCTTGAGGAGGAGCGCTACGAGGCCCTGGCTAAGGTCCACGACAGCGCTCAGCTCACCGAAGAGGCTACGTTACAGAAGGAGCAGGCCCTTCTGAGGGAGAAGCAAAGGTGTGATGAGTTGGAGAAGGCCAAGGAGACCATTAAGCAGCTGATCCAGGATGCTGCTGTCCACACCAGGAAAGAGGTGGAGAGTGTGCGTGAGCAGTGCAATGTCCAAATCCGCCATATGGCTGAGGGGCTGTCTGCCCTGCAGCGGGAGGGTGCAGACAAGGAGTCTCCGATTGAGGGGCCCCGGAGAGAGAGGAGAGCCCAAGTGGAGGAGCCCCAACGGGCTCTGCAGGAGCCAGGCCGCCAGACGGAGGATTCATCCCCATTGAAGAGAAGGCCAGAGGAGGGTTTGGAGGAGCTCCATGAGGCCCACTCTGACATGCAGAAGAAGAGGGAGGTTATTGACGACCTGGAACCCAAAGTGGACGGCAATATGGCAAAGAAGATTGATGAGCTCCAGGAGGTCTTGAGGAAGGAAGACGAGGACATGAAGCACATGGTGGAGTGTTGCATGCGCTACATGGAGAAGGCCAAGGTGATCAAGACTTTAGACCCCAGACAGCGCAAGCATATGTACGAGCGGAGAGTAGGTAGGAAGTTGACTTCTTGGCGGGATCGAATAGTACACGGTAATGTTTTAAAGGCATGTGTAGCTCCCAGTGACCGGCAGTGCGCACTGAGTTAATGTATGAGCCATGTTGGTTTTTTTCTCTTTCCTGTAGGATAGTTGCAGGGACTGGCAACGATTAAGAGGGGGAGAGTGTAAGGGGGTGAAAGGAAGCGGTATTCTTATTTTTTAGTTTTTCTTTATTACTAACTATTTCCATGTATTCTTTCTGTCTTTCTACTTTTGAATACATTGTTGGACTGTTGTGATATGTTGTTAATGCTGTTTCCCCCCTGAACCAACTCCTCCTGTGCATGTGTGTCCTGAACTGAGAGCGGATAGGGTAACTAGGCCCAGTAGCTCAGCCAATGTGGGCGGCTGGCAGAGTGAGAGGCGGCCTTTAAAAGGAGAGCCAGAGTCATTCTGTCTCTGAACGAGGAACGAGACAGACGTGTGTATGTGAGGGGAGAGGCAGGCGAACCGGCAGAGGCAACCGGTGTAATGAGGGACTGATACTGACTGCTAACAGGAGGGCATGAGCAGTAAGCCCTAACTGAGAAACATTGATGATGAAAACGAGTGAGCTCCACAGTGCGACGCAGTGATCCAGACAACACGGTGGCCCAGCAGAACCAGCAGTGTTCCCGCGGACCATCTATCCTGATCCAGACGAGCCGAGACGAGCCGCTCTATCCGAGCTGACGAGAGGGGTCGCAGTGGTGACAGTGGTGTCGTGCGAATCAACCGCACCGGCAGCCACTCGGCTGCCTGGTTGTGAGTATCCTATCTATGCACCATTGTCTATTCGAGCCACTGACCTGAAGTTGTGCCGATAAATTGAAGTATACGAAGATACTGGCCTATTTTCCTTGTTCGCAGATGCGTGGGCCTAAGAAGTAGACGTTACCGAAGAGTTGCTGTGTCCCTCTACACCTTCCACTCACTCTGCTTATTATTATAACTATTATTATTATTATACCTGCCTATCGCCTATTCCTGTTGATAACGTAGTGATCTACCATACGTCCTTGCTGAATCGCATTAATTGCAATATGCTTATTATTATATAATAAGCCTTAACTGCTAAACGGCAAATATTGCACCCGCACTTGAATTGTGCGGTGGATCTGATAAGGGGGGAAGTTTACCCGGGTTTGGTTGGTTTTATTGTTGGTAGTGTCTTTTTTAGGTTTTAGTGTAGTGGCGCCGTAGGAGCATAGGGTTCTTTTATTTTATCTTGCATTGTATTTTATGGCGTGATAGAAGCCCCTGTAATTTAGAAATAAAGCTTTGTTATACTTTTCTAAATTGGTGTCCTGGTCACTCTCTCCTGAAATATTATATTGCTCTGGTATCCCGTATGACGAACCTGTGTGTCCTTAAAGGTTACGTATTTAACGAACCTTCTTTCCTCTTTAATAGAGGTGGCGTTGTCGGAAGTCTTATATATTATATGGGTACGCTAATGGTAATACTTAAACAATACACTTCAACCAAGGGGTGTAATCATAATTATTTATTAGCAAATCTCAGTACTAAGGTGTTGACAAAGGTACCAGTTTTAACACTGGCTGTTAATGTAGGTTGGGCCAGCCTTACACTAACTTTGGTCATCATAGCCACTTGGAAAGGGATATGAAAAATCTAACTAAGTGAATGGTAAATTAATGAAAATAACTATGCCAACTCAAAACAGCCCCAAAGACACAATGCCAGCTCTATTTTGACCGCACTGAGAGTGTTTTCAGCAATACAGATTTGCCTGCTAGGAAGTGTCACCCCCTTATCTCAGACCAGGTGAATCATGAATTAATGAAAATGGCTATGCCAACTCCAAAAAGCCCCAAAGACAAAATGATAGCACTATTTGACCCCACTGATTCCAAAAACAGAAATTAGTGGAGTCAGACTGTTTTCAGCACTAGCAATTTGCTTGCCAGGAAGTGTCCATCCCCTTTTCTCAGGCCAGGTGAGTGGTAAATTAAGTCAAATGGCTATGCCAACCCAAAACAGTCCCAAAGACACAGTGAACACATTCCCAGAGAGCTGCCCAGTACAATCAGTTGTATGCTGTTGGTCAATGAATTAGCTCTACTGGAACTGCTATGGGTTAAATGCCTTGCTTTGGCAATTCAGCTGTGGGTATTGCGGGGGTCACTTTTCCTTCTGGTCCCAAGCACCACTCCTCTTTAGGCCACTGCTGCCCATTTGAGTCAAAGCTTTCACTGAATATACTGATTTACTGTATTTACCATGAACATTACCTGATAATAATACTGAGGTCAATTATGAATCAGCATACAGTGTTATTATTGCATGTATCACTCAAGGGTCAATGGTTTTATGGTTGCCTAAAGGATTATGTCCCATAGTCCACTTCTCAATCATCCAAATGCAGAGTGATAAAGGTAGATTTGAAGAACACCTGGTTGTATAATCACAGCATGAGGGCAAAAGGAGAAACAATAAGCCACATATGCAGGATCAAGGTTGGTTGCTTAAGAACAAAGGTTCAGTATATTTTGTATTAATTTAACCTTTTTTCTTCTTATTCTTTTTCATAACAACTAAATGCTCTCTAAACAGTCATTTCGGATGTTGACCACTAGATGGCATTAATGTTTAGGACTACTGGTAGATGCATTGTACTCAGTCTATCAATTTAGTACTTAAAGGACTTTTTTGGTTTGTTTCTTTATAAGAACATATTTTTTCCCTGGATTTTGTGGCATTTGTTCCTTGGCCCAGTGGGGGTGTGCTGCAAAGTTTCACCACGACCGGACACTGAGGCTTTTTGTACAAAGCAGGCCACTCCTGCAAACTTTGGAAGCCAATCTTAGCCAATATGAAAAATCTGACAGATCTGTCTTGATCACGATACTGTGAAGGACCCTACTGATTTGCGTGATGTATAACATTTGTGGAAGACAAGTAATGAAAAAATGTTTTGTAATGTTTTTGTAAAATAACAAACTGATAACAGACTGATTTGAAAAATGTGGGGCAGAGGTTCCGCCCTGACCTCCGTGTACAAAAATACCAATTACCTGAATGCCCTGCAATTAAAAATAGTTAAACCAATAGAAAGCATTAAGCAATACATGTTTTTTTACTACCCTTGTAATAAGTAGGCCTACTTCGTACTATAGGCTAGTCTGTAGGACTACTCTGTAGCTGTGCCATCTTGTTAAAAGTAGAGCTTCTCTGGACTATAGGCAAAGTAGCAATTATTATTGTGTTCAATTTGAACTGGTAAGTGAATTCTTTTCACTTTAACTCACTCAATGCCTGATTTATTTAATCAAAAAAGCCCTCAATGCCAGACTTTTTCAGATTTTCCTTACCTTTTAAAAGAAGTCACAGCATATCCATCTCAAGTAAAATATAGTAGATCGATCGTCTCAACAGGTCTCAATCGATGGTCTGAAATCAGGAAAAAAATATTATATTATATTAGATGATCTCAATTTGGATCGGTTTGAACTAAGGCGGCTGCTTCAGAGTTTGTTTACAACAGAGTGAATGAGAGTTCGCACACATGCACACACACGCACGCACGCACACACAGTCATGTGATTCTCAGAGGAACAGGGGGTCAAAGCCTAGTGCATTGTTTTTTTTTTTTTTTTTTTTTTAAGATTTGTTTTTGGGCTTTTTTATGCCTTTATTCGATATGACAGTAGACTGACAGGAAATGAGGAGAGAAATGGGGAATGACATGCGGCAAAGGTCGTCCGGATCGGGAATCGAACCAGCGACGCCAGCAGGCATCATAGTATGTGGTATGCGCCCTGACCACCAGGCCAGCGGGCGCCCCCCTAGTCCATTGTTTAGTGAACAGTGCCCCACAGTGGCCAGAAAAATTATAATCTGTCATTATGTCCATGGCATGGCAGTGAATAAGACATAGGCCTACATAGAATATACATTGTGCTTTACTCCAACCTTGCACTTACGTACTAAGTCACTCTGCATTTAGACGCTAAATGCCTACATTCTATGTTGCAGTGTACTGCTACTACATAGATAGTAGGCTATAAATCATACAGGTATCATCAGACAGAAGGCCTAACATGGAGTGGGCTGTCACAAGTCCACACACTTTGACTGCAGTCCAAAACCTTTAACCTGTACAGGAAGTAATCAGGGAGTATATGCCACATATCTTCAGATAAGTGAAAATGGGCACAGAACACAATAATTCTTAGACCAATAGCCTCCTCATTTTTTTTTAAATCATGTTAATACTTAATTTCATTTGAAAATCTAGAGAATCTTGACCAACTGTCTTAAGAAAGGTATTTACTACTGAAATGTCAACAACTAAATTACAACAGCTTATGAAGATCTGAATTGAAATCCTTCCCATGCAGCAGCTGAAGGAATATTTGGTGTGCATGTCTTATATGCATTATGAATAATTATGCAGCCATATTATGTAACAATAAATCACTTGGCCATTTAACAACACGAGTTGTTCAATAATTCATACTTAGACTGTGGCACCATTAATCAATTTCTTAATGTTACAAGGAGAATCAAGGATATTACATTCTGACAATAAGAACATGTCCAGCAGGCCCATCTGCACTTTGTTTGGTCTGGTGATTTGACAAGAGCATATTAGTTACACATATACCAGTAAGACAGATGCCCTAAGGGCGAGAAGCGACCTCGCCCTAAAGGGAGAGGTTGCGCACATGGGCACGTGTCACACATCTATGCCTGGGTGACAGCAGACTGCTGGGCGAGCACTTCCCAAAAATGGAGATGACTGACGTCTGACATCATAGATGTTTGACATCATAGACCACATGAGACTGCCACAAGTTCATATATGGGCATTCCCAGATATGGGCTATGTCCATATATGTCCATATATGGAGAATTATTGTGATGTCAGAACAGGTCGGTGCAAATGAATTCTGTCTTGGCCATTCATTTGCAACATCATTGTGATGTCAGAAGAGCATGAGGTGTTACAGATACAGACAGACAGACAGACAGATAGATAGACGGACGGACGGACGGACGGACAGACATGAGCTACACGTTTTCATACTAAATAGCGACCTACGGTCGCAATAATAATTCAGTCAGGCCCAGTTAATTTGCACCATGATGTTTGAATTAGACCTCTGACTGCCTCTGCATAACAGTAATACTTCTGCTTTACAGTAAAATCCTCAATTTAGAGTGTAATTGACCCAAATGTAACTATGGATAAAGAAGAAGAAGAAAGAACAGCAAACATAAAAAAAAACATAGGAAAGCAGGACCTTATATGAGAACAACATAAATAAGTCAGGATTGTGCCAAGGAATTATTAGCTCTATTAAACCTACTCTCGTGTTTTGATGAGGCAGCTGAATCGAGGTTTTGTGGCACACCTGCCGGTTGTTTGAGGTTAAGGTGCGAGCAGACCTGCCAGGGAACACGACACTTTCAATACTATGTTATAAATCCATTACATTCCATTACGGGGGAAAAAACACATGGACTCAGACATAAATATTTCACCTGACAACCCATTTATGAGCTGTGAGCATGCTATGAGCAGGACCTAATGCAAACTAACATTACAATGTAAAAGCCTTGTACTCTTGTGAAACAGTCTGCAAATTCCCATGGGGGACCTACCTGTTCCTAGACTTTTAAATTCAACTTTGCAGTGTATCAGGTAATGCATGATAATTTAGTTGACAATACTTTTTTACTTAAGTGTCTTTGAATGTTGTTCTATGGTGAGTGCTTCATCGTTTCATTATTTAATCTGGCTAAATGGCACTGGCATAATATGCCCTTCAATCTAGCTCATATTGTTGTTATATTAAAGTCCTTAGACACATTATAAAACGAAGAATGAAAGCTCCTTATGACAACATTACTGTATTGCCAATATTAAAGTTATTAATTTTCCTTCCAAATGTCCTTCCAAACTACTCTGGTAGACTGACATAATGCTATAATCAGAGGACCACCACCCCAAGTATAATGTGGGTTATTATTAACTTATTTCATTATTTACATGAATCAGAGTGTGAGTGTGTTGTGTTTTCATGTTGAAACAGAAACTTGCGTGTTTGCAACACAGGCTTTATCCACCTATATTTTAATATAGTGACAGTAGGCCTACTGCAATGTGCTAATGTTAATGTAGGAGGTGTGGTTGTCTGCTGCGTCACCATAACAAATAAATAAATAAATAAATAAAATCACACGCACGCACGCACGCACGCACGCGCACACACACACACACACACACACACACACACACACACACACACACACACACACACACACACACACACCCCTACATACACCTAACCCTAACCTCAGTAAAACTATGCCTAAACCTAACCCTACCAGAGGAGGCGCTAATGCTGCCATTCCGGCTGCAACTTCCAGGCTTGTAAACATTAGACCGGCTGACAAAACTAGCGATTTAAGCGGTTGTTTCGTGCCCTGGTTCATGTTTTATGGACCCTGGTTAGGTTATCACAGTCTGGGAGCTCGGAAACACCTTTACTTTGTGGATACAATTTCGGGAAAAGTGTTTTCTACCTAAAAGTTGGAGGCGTTCTCCCCCCACTGAGACACCTTTATAGGACCTCATCTCGGAGCACAATAGTATGCAGCGACGCGTGAGGTTCTATATGGGGCTACCCTAACCCTAACCTCCATGGGGGGCGCTATCATTCCTGCCGACGCTACGTTGTCGTTGTTGTGGATCAAAACGACCGCTTGTTCCGCCCTGCGCCGCACGACGAGCGCTCTGGTTCTCGATCTAACTGTTTCTCGATCTAGCGGTGACCTCTTCAGACCATGAATGCATTTTTTTACTATGGTAAAAAAATGCAAATGTCCCCTTTCCATACCATAACTGAAGGCTGCATTGAAGAGAATTGTCCACCAAAAGGCCCTTTTAGAAATGTCAGCCCCTGCCTCTCTAACATTCTCTGCACGTCCCTGCAGACAGGCACACATTTACACACAGAGAGAGCGAGCAAGTGAGACAAGAGCGACAAAGAGAGAGAAACAAACACACACACACAGTTTTTTAGTGGGAAGTTTAACTTACCTACAGTAGGCTATACTTTGCAATTTGCATGAGGCGGTGAGGGATCTATGAAAGAGATTCAACTTTTTAGCAGAGCGCGACCATAGAGGTAAGAGCGCAACGAGGCATGCTGTGATGCAAGGTCGCAGCTGTATGTTGGAGCACTGGTGCCTCGTCATGAAAAATTTACAAATAACACACAATAACATACACTCACACAGACACAAGCATTCAGAGATTTAACGGAGCAATCCTGCAAACTTTGGAAGCCAATTGTAGCCAATCAGGATGGAATATGGAAAATCGGACAGATCCATGTTGATCACATGACTGTAGAGATACTGTCTACCGATTTGTAGGATTTGTGGATAAAATCCCTAAGAGTAGTGTACAGAAATGTGTTTTGCAAACATCGGCCTCATGGTGGCGCTAGAACAAGGCCATTTGAAAAATGTGGGGCAGAGGTTCTGAATTGGCATCCGGGGAGTGTGTGTGCTCAATTTGGCAGCGACCGGGCCAACGGCGCCCTAGATTAGCTGGTAACAAACTGGAGGACGCACGGACGCATGCACGGACGGACCCACGCACGCACGCACGCACGGATGGACGGACGGACGGACAGACAGACAGACAGGGGCGAAAACATACTCTCCCCCATGCCTTCGGCTGGTGGAGACAATTACCTTATGTCCATTGTGGTCCTGAGTGCCATGTGTTTGTTGGGTGGCGAGCTGCCTACAAGCTACAAGCTGCCTACAACAAGCCAGGCTCTGCTGTCAATCAGTGTGCAAGGGGGCGTTTCTGAGCACATCCAGGTGGATAAACTCCATGCGCACGTCAGGACTGGAGCTTCGAGTCGAGAGTGCGAACCTGCACTAGTAGTTAGGCTACTGTACAGACCAGGTTCATTTGGTTGTAGTTGAAGCAGTTAATTGGCTGTTTACGAGTCATGCGTCGAAGTGTTTTTTTTTAGTGTAGGCTATCGTACCATGCTTTGCAATGCCATCTGCTGTTTGTAGGAAAGAGACAGTAAACATTTATTACTACCATCTTTATGGCCGAATTAGATTAAAAAACATCATAACTGCTGCTTTGCTCCGAAAGTTAGGCTACCTGAAGTGAAATTGCGCATCGAGCTGCAGCTGCTGTCAACTTTGAAGCTCAGGATCCCGTGGATCTTCCAGAGACCAGGCGGTGGATGTTGCGCAATGGAGATACGGAGACGACTTCATGTCATCCTGACATTGTTATGGATTTTTCAAGGTAGGCAGATACATTTTCTGTGAAACTGAAACAACAATGCCATTGTAGTAGTCTGTTCTGTTGCTGTACGGGAGACCACAGCGCACGACTTCTGTTTTCCCATTGAGACTGATTTGGAGACCTTGTTGTGTGCCGGATTGTTTGTCATTAGGCTAAGCTGGTTTTATCAAGGACAGCCTGGTCCTTTATAAGTAAATAAATAAATGGAATATAAAAAAGAAAGAAAAAAAATCCAGACAGACTGTGAAACTCCATGGTGAATAAAAGTCTGCATGCACCAGAAGACTTGCCCCAAAAACACAGTTGCCTTTTTTTACAGACCACAGTGTTTTTTGTATTATTTTATATTTATTTTGATTGAATACTTTATTAACAGATTTGAAGCCTTGTTTTTAATACCTTTGTTGTGCTATAGCCTACCATGAGGTGACTGATAGTCAAAATGACTACATCCTCCCATTGAGGGCTCCTCACTGGTATCAGTAGGCCTACAGCAGTGACAACACAGACATGTGTTAGAGGAATCAATTACTCTAAATCAATGACAAGTAGGCCTACAAAAGAAAGAAAGAAAACTGTCCCCTTGTGCTACAGTGCACTGCTATCTTTAGTGTAGTATGTATATGTTGCTCAACACTGTACTGAACATTGTTCTCTAGTTAATTTAAGCAGTGCAAAGTGTTTTGATGTCAGTAGCTGACAGGGAATAACTGTTCTAAGCTGTTCCCTGCAACGCAATGCAACTAGGTCTATATAGCACTCCCTATTACTGCTTAATTAATTATGGTACAGTTTTAGTTAATTTACCATATTATACGTATACCTAGCCCTAGCCTATAACAAAAACTAAAACCACCTAAAGGCAAGGGAAAGGAATGAATTAAGTTTTCTTTGTGGAATATACTGACATAATAATCTTGTCATATAATCATACATATTAATTAAACCGGTATTGTAATAGATCAAGTTATAGCACTCCCTCTTGTTTATTATAATTTAATTTAAGTAAGCTAGACCATTGCAAACAATAACCTGCTTTAAAAAGAAATGGTTAAGGTTTCTAACTAGGCCAGTTACTCAAATTGAGAGACACATTTTGTCAGGGGATGCCTATTTTTGAGATGATCAAAACAAAACTATTATTTTCCTTACACTTCAAAAACTCTGCTTTGTGCCCTACTTAAAATAGTGCTACTGGCCTTTCTCGACCAGGCTTATGTCTATTGTGCTCTTGCACGCTTATTATTTACTGATTTATTGCATGCTCTGGCGAGGAAACAAGATTATGTTATAGTTCTGTTTGGTTGTTACTGAGGTTTCAGTGGGGGGCAGTGTGTTGAGGATTTGTCAGAAAAGTGACACATTTACATAATTACTGTAAATCACCATGTTGAGTTACTTTTAAAATGTCTGAACGAACCATTTACCGAAGGTCATCAGTTAATTTAATAATGAAATAGACATTTCAGAGTTCAACATAATGCTGCAGCCAAGTGCTTCCTCTTCACAGCAGCTCAACATTCACATCATGTGTATGATGAATATGTTGAATGATGACTTGCAATGGCCATTTTATCGCTCTGTGGGACTGTTTAGTTGCAGCATGTGAACAGTATGTGTAAACATTAACTATAATTGCATAGCTTTTATTGATTTTCCAATTTCATTGGCTAGAAATATGAATCTGTGATTAAATGTTAGGCCAATTGGGTGCTGCCATTTAGTAAATTGTCATTACTGTAAGGACTTAAATTAAAACCACAGGTCAAGCGCTGTGGTTTTGTTTCCTTGTTGGCCTGTCAATCCCTTTGAGACTGTAAATCTGATTAAGCGCTACAAATAAACTTGACTTGGATGTGAATCTTAACAATGTAGAATGGCACTGTTTACTTATGAAGGAGTAAAGAGTAATGTTGTGTGTAGTATGACTGAGGTTTCGTATATAGTAGGACACTGACCACAGCAAGTGGTCACTAATAGGGCATGGTGCAGGAGTCAGAAGGGGGTTAGTAATCCGTTTGACTTGCACCCTGGCTTTCCAACAAGACATAAACTCTCTAGTGGTCATTACTGATGAGATTAAAACACAAGCAACTGCTGCCAAAGAAATGGACCCTCCTCCCTTCTATTTTGCTAGGATTAAAGGTAAAGCAAGTAATTTAAGTATTTGTAGATGTTTTGTTAAATATAACTATGTAGTCTAATATCAATTGGCTATATGCAGTATAACAGTAACGGAAAACTGCAGGTTGTCCATGTAAACATTGTTGTGTGTTATGGGTTGTGAAATGCAGTTGAGTTGTTGATATGGGTCACTGCTTGAGGCCAGAAGCTGTTGTGTTCACCACTGTCAAATTGAAAACTGCATCTGCAACTTGACATTGGAGGATGCATTTGTTATTGCGACCGTCAGGTCGCATTTACTACCAAAACCTCCACCAGGTGTCCGTGTGTCAGTCCGTCACACCTCACACGTCACACTTTTGCCCTGCTCATATCTCCACAACCGTGGCCCCCACCCATGCCACATTTTGCACACACACTCCTTCCCTGCCAAACTACAACCTCCAAGGACCCCCGGAGCTTCAGGGACCCCCAGGTCCCTGGGGGACCCCCACTCCTCCACCAGGTGTCCGTGCGTCAGTCCGTCACACCTCACACGTCACACTTTTGCCCTGCTCATATCTCCACAACCCTGGCCCCCATCCATGCCACATTTTGCACACACACTCCTTCCCTGCCAAACTACAACCTCCAAGGACCCCCGGAGCTTCAGGGACCCCCAGGTCCCTGGGGGACCCCCAGGTGTAAAAAATGACAAAATGTGCAAACATTACCAAATGACCACCCCAACGGGCCTGCTCACGGGGATTTCCTGGGGACCACCCACTACTGGTGCTCCACAACGGATGCAAAAGTGGTGATGCCCCCAGTGGAGGACCCCCTGCCACTGCAGCTCACATAAAATGCCGTAACTCTGGCTAGGAGCGTCCGGGAGAGCCGGGGCCAGTACCTATTCGTCCGCCAAGGCAACGCGGACACCCCACCCCTCATTTCTCACATGGCCCTCTTCTAGCGCCATCTACAGGCCGATTTTTAAAACACATTTTTGGCCACTGCTCCTACAGTTTTGGCCCTCAAATCACGAAAATCACTACACAGTATGTCTACACTCATCTCATCAACATGGATCAGGAAGTTTTTGGAAGAAAAAATGTTTGCCCTATTTGTGGAGATAAGTGACCTACGGTCGCTTATCTCCCGATTAGGGAGTCTTACTGGTGTCTAGGCAGGCAATACTGCATGGAACTCAATATTGCAGGTTTGATATCTATATGAGTTTCCGATGCAGTTGGTGGAAATATAGACCTACTTTGCTATCTTTTATTTATATATTTATTTCTTTTGCAGGGGGGTGGGGGGTACCTAACCTAAGAGATATGAAACCGTTATGCAATTAGCATCTGACTTGCCAGTATACTCCCTGGCTGGCATGTTTGCTATTTTTTCAATGCCTGATGAAGACCTTGATGTCCAGCACCAGGCCTAGATACAGGTACAAGATGTGCACACAGTCTCCTCTGTGAACTGCTATTTTTCTAATGCAATAACTTAAAAGTGGAACGCAGAAAATTACAATGTTTTCGTAATGTTTGAAATACCTACATGCTGTACAGAAAGTGCATCTACTCTGTTTCATTCATCTATGTTTGCAAACCCTCTCCACATTAGTTTAACTTAACGACTCTTAACACATTAGTTTAACTTAACCGCTCCTTGAGACAAGCTAGGGCACGAATGATTGATTCTACCTTCTAGTCAAACTATAGTGAAATCTTTCTTTTTAAAAGGTACATAGTCAGACCAGTGGTTCTCAAACATTTTAATATTAAGGACCTCCAATTTCATACGTATTAGGAAACAGCCCCCCCATAAGAGTCGATTTTTGTTGCGACCGTAGGTCGCACTTACTACAGAAAGCTCCACCAGGTGTCCGTGCGTCAGTCCGTCACACGTCACACGTCACACGTCACACTTTTGCCCTGCTCATATCTCCGCAACCGTTGCCCCGATCCATGCCAGATTTTGCACACACACTCCTTACCTGCCAAACTAAAACCTCCAAGGACCCCCGGAGCTCCAGGGACCCCCAGGTCCCTGGGGGACCCCCAGATGTAAAAAATTTCCAAATGTGCAAAAATGACCAAATGACCACCCCAACGGGGCTGCTCACGGGGAATTCCCGGGGACCACCGACTCCTTGTGCTCCAGAACGGATGCAAAAGTGGTGGCGCCCCCAGTGGAGGACCCCCTGCCACTGCAGCGCACATAAAATGCCGTAACATGGGCAAGGAGCGACCGGGAGAGCCGGTACCTATTCGTCCGCCTCGGCGGCGCGGAGACCCCACCCCTCATTTCTCACATGGCCCTCTTCTAGCGCCACCTTCAGGCCGATTTTTTAAAGCACATTTTTGGACACTGCTCCTCCAATTTTTGCCCTAAAATCACGCAAATCGCTACACAGTATGTCTACACTCATGTCATCAACATGGATGTATACATGTGACCTACGGTCGCTTATCTCCCGATTAGGGAGTCTTACTGGTTGTAAATTAGGTTTAGTACAACATTCTAAAACTGTCAACTGTAGGTGGGGAGTTAACAGTGGAGAGAGTTAATTCTTATACATTCTCACACAGAGTTAACTTCTACTTTCAAAAATAATTTAGAAAACATTTCCTAATTTTGCTGAGGACCCCCTGGGACCAAATAAAGGACCACTGGGGGTCTCCGGATGATGCTTTGTGAACCACTGTCTCACAATGTATATTCTGTTAATCTGAAACCAGTAAGACTCCCTAATCGGGAGATACGCGACCGTAGGTCTCGCTAGAAGAGGGCCATGTGAGAAATGAGGGGTGGGGTCTCCGCGTTGCCTTGGCGGACGAATAGGTACCGGCCCCGGCTCTCCCGGACGCTCCTAGGCCGAGTTAGGGCATTTTATGTGAGCTGCAGTGGAGGGGGTCCTCCACTGGGGGCGCCACCACTTTTGCATCCGTTCTGGAGTAGCAGGAGTGGGTGGTCCCCGGGAATTCCCCGTGAGCAGCCCCGTGGGGGTGGTCATTTGGTCATTTTTGCACATTTGGTATTTTTTTTACACCTGGGGGTCCCCCAGGGACCTGGGGGTCCCTGGAACTCCGGGGGTCCTTGGAGGTTGTAGTTTGGCAGGTAAGGAGTGTGTGTGCAAAATCTGGCATGGATCGGGGCAACGGTTGCGGAGATATGAGCAGGGCAAAAGTGTGACGTCTGACGTGTGACGGACGGACTGACTGACTGACTGACGCACGGACACCTGGTGGAGCTTTCTGTAGTAAGTGCGACCTACGGTCGCAATGAAGCTTCATACATTTTCTGCCAAGGAAGTCCAAATCAAGAGTCTGCAGCTGAATTTTGAGCTTAATTATTATCTTGAGTTTCCACTTTTTTTAGCCAGCACAGGAAGGTCTGTCACTGCTTAATTGTGTGTGTGAGCTGGTGATATATTCACATCATGGCATGACGCATGATGGCCAGGTGCAGCTTAGAGAGAACCCATATAGCATTTATAGTACTGCTACTATGTCGTTGCTGTTTTTCCCAAAGCTAGTGAGGATTGTTGGCATTTGAACATCAATTTTAATAGGACTAAGGAGACATTCACTATGATAGGCTGCATCTAAGGTCATTGTTTGACAGTGGGAGGTAAAGGCTATGAATGGAAGGTTCTAAATACAAATAATGTTTGCAATAGCTTTCTATATTTGCATGCATTGCTTCATCTCAGCACCCAGTGTGACCGGCATGTACGAAATTATATTGAGAAAGGGCTTCTCACGGTCATGGGTACACAAGTGTTTCCCCTTATATTTACAAAAAACAAAACAGAAAAATAATCTACACAACTAACTTTACTGGTAACAACTATACACAGTCAAATTAATTTAACATTTTTCTATAATTGTATAAAAGCATTAAAGCATATCACATGTGTTATTCAAGATTGCACATTTTGTGACAGAATAAATGATTAGTAATGAAATACAGTAACTAAGCATTACAAGAAACGGTGATTTGAGGTACACACACAGTAGTTTGCCTTTTTATGAACAAAAGCCTTAAATCAGTTACTTGAGGAAGGTACCTAATTCACATTATGAGTTTTCAGCAAGGAAGAACAAATTAGAAGGAAATCATATGCACACATCTCGAAAAGAGATTGTTGCTTTGTGAAACATTCACAAATTGCAGCATAGACAACACTTTTTTCATTAACCAGTAATTACAGTACTATAATCAGAAATATAGTCATCATAGACATTCAGGCTCTCTCCTCTGACAGACCATTTTCAGGATCATGAAAATATACCTAATTTCCTGTGTACAGTAATTACCCAGAGAGCAGTAATTGTCATGTAGCGCACTTAAATTTGTTTTCTAGAACATTTCCTTTCCAAGATCTCTCAAATTTACTTTGTGAAATCAGATATCTGATCTGATTTAAAAAAGAAATCGAAGCCGACCGACACCAAAAGAGAAGTCAAAAATAATTATTGTATGTAATAATAATGACAATGAAAAGTTGAACTATATTATCATCACCCTTCTTTACAACAATTGCACTTTGCTACGACAGCTTCTGCACGTAACTGACACTAATAAGGTACTGTACAGTAAAAGCTGAAGCTGTGGAGGTGGTTCTTCTGAGTGTGAATCATTAGGACGGCTAATACCAAGCGTCCAGACAATTATATGTGCTCCCCACAAAGCAAGCAGAGCTTACCACACTGAGAGGGTCAATATATCAGCTCATTAACTCCCTCTGTGTACTCTTCTGCTCATGCTCATGAAAAGGCAAGCTGCTCCGAACTGAAGGCCACACATGCTGGTTCTATTTATATAACGGTACAATGCATGTGACATGCCATGTACAGTAATTAATTGAATCTGGTGGTACCATATTCGACTTTTGAGTGCTGACAATTCTCAATTAAAGTGACAGACATCTGAGTGAGTTCTTAAACCTTAAAGTGCCAATATTTTATTTAGTGAGTTCCCTTAATCCATCTTTAATCACACTTATGGTTTGTGTGATTGAATAAAGTTCAGGTTCAGGGTGGGATGATGAAAGATTCGGTGCAGTGAATCGTAGTGAGATACAGACTGATTGAGTAAGTGCAGCAAAGGTGCTGCCGCTGCAGCCTGACAAGAGTCCTCCCACATCACGTCTCCATCTAGGCTCCATCCTCGTGTGACTAATGATGTGGCCAGCTGTGGCCGGGCGGGCTCGGCCAGGCGCAAGGTTCAGACGCCAGGGAGGTGGGGCCATCAGCACAGTTGACAGGGAACACTGCCACAGCGCCAATTAGACTTGCTCTTTGCTTTGGCCCCGGCACATTCCTGCTGCATGTCAGCTATGATTGTGCTACTGTATTCTTGTTCTGTAGAGGGAAAAAAAAAGTATGCAAATGAGACTTGAGGCATGTAGCTTGCCTTACTGGCCTTGGGTCCTCCCCGCCGAGCCTAGCCAGTAAATGACGCATCTCACATGTGTCATTTATACACCCCAGCGAATGCGAGGGTCGTTAGTATTGAGAATTTGAGACCAGGTGCAATATGGGGAAATGGTAGACAGACACTAATGAGGTACATGTACATTCCCTTTTTTAATGAGACCTTTGCTCTGATGGACACTGTGTGTGGGCTTCAGAGATGATGTCCACACACACGCACGCACGCACGCACGCACACGCACACGCACACGCACACGCACACACACACACACACACACACACACACCCTTCAGATACAGCCACAAACTAATGCTCTGCATGGTTGGATGGAACCTTAGAAGCTAGCTTTGATCTTCTGAATTGTTCATGGTATAATTATTTTCTTTGCAGTTCATTCTAATTATTCCTTTCTTGTATCCTTGTCTTAACTGTCAGGTTATGGTTTATATCTTGATCTCCTCAAGACACAGCAGTCCTCATTTCTGTAATGCATCATCAACATTTTTAAAATGCTTGCTCTATCCAAGAGAGAAAATGTTATTCCAAGGGTAAAACGCTGTAAAGAAAGGGGCCTGTCTGCTGCTGGTAGATGAGTTTTGTACTTATGGCATGAAATATTATTGTCGTGTTTTGCTGTTGTAGAAGAGTGATGAGAAGATGGGATTTATTTTTTTCAGTGGTCGGTGTAATCGGCCACTGGGTTTGTAGGCAAGCTGGAATTGGAGATTGGTTAGTTTTGTAATGATAGAGGATAGGCCTGCAGAACGGAAGCAGATGGTTTTCAAAAGCACAACAGTGCAGATCTGGCCTCATCGAGGAGTGAGAGGCATCATAGCTATTTTGTGCTGTTTCTGGTCTGCTCTGGCCAGATGGAGGGCAGGCTTGTAATGACCAGCTTAACAATGTCATCTGGTTTTAGGATACCCAGAACCTTCATGCATGGATGTGAGGCTAAAATAGGGTCTTCCAGGCCGATCCCACAGTTGTGTCTGTGGAAACCTGCCCACATTTGGCAGTAACACATCAAAGCTACGGTTGCAAGTTTTGCCTCCATAACATTAGTTGGTTTGGTGTAATGCTCACCATTGAAGGAATGTTCCTTTTACATTTCCATGAATATTCTGTGTTCTTACTGTCAATCTTCCACAACCCTTTCTCTTTCTTCACTATTCACAAACACCAAGTAGTGTGTCCAGAACATGTGTTTTTTTAGTTGCATTCAATATTATGCTACTGTTCTCTATCATCAAAAATGACTATGCATTTTATTTTACCTTTACTATGTGGTGTCCTTTACTGTGTAAAATGTTGTAACTCCAATACAACAATTTACAATGTAACGTTTTTACAATTCCGAGTTACATTACGAGTATGCAGTCATGAGCACAGTATCTGACCCTGTATCAGTATTGGTGCGTCCACAATACCATGCATGGTGCACCCTGTAGACAATATGCCTTCCGGTGTGTTCCACGATTTCTAGCGGAAGTGCTGCGTTTAACGGACGTTACGTCATGCGATGCGGGTCTGTTTACATTCCCCAGTGAAAAAAATTAAATAGATTGTAGCTCTTAATAAGTGTAACATTGCTTGAATCAATGTTTTTGTTTGTATATTGTTTATTGCAAGCGCAACCGACGGAGCAGGAGACGTAGACCAGATCTTTTCGTGCAGGGAATACATTTGCAGGAACACCGCACTGTGAAAAAAATACAGCTTCCGAGAAAATTCAGCCCCACCTCCTAGAACGCTTTCTGCCTTCTATTGTCACCAGGCTTTTCTCTTCGCAGATGAGTAAGCCTGGCTACGCGAGGCTATGCATGGTGTGGATGTTCCCACTTACCCCACCGTCTACGCACGCCTGAAAAGGCAACACTATGAGAGTAATTTTCTTTGACTTCTCCAGCGCCTTCAACACCATCCAGCAAAGAAGCTCTCAGTGATGCAGGTGGATCATGGCCTGGTTGCCTGGATTACGGACTACCTCACCAGCACTAGCAGATGTGCTGGTGAGTGGTGAGCAACAGCAGCGTTGCGTGACAAGTTTTCCTCCAATCAGGATAGAGTGGGGCCTTCCTCCAATCCTGGTTGAGTGGGGGTGGGCCTTACGCCCACCAAGGCCCGATATACTATACTATATATTAAACCTCCTTTTTTCAGCACTGAGAGCTCACTTACACTTAGAAAGCGATTAGCGGTAAAAGCCCGAGATGGAAAGTTAAGCAGAAGCCTAATTAGTTTGTTTTGGGCTGTTTGGAGCCTTGTTTTAGGGCCTTTGAGGCGTTGCGGTACCATACGTTGACTTCATAGTCAAAGTGGGGATCAATGAGTGCTCTTGTTAGTCTTCAGTTTATTTTTTCCAACCAGCGGGGCAATCCGCTGTGTTTCTATTTGTCATCTTTTCGACACCCAAACCTAACCCTTACCCTAACCCTCACTAACCCTCCCGACGTTCCTTTGTCGAAATGATGGTCGTTCCAAAGAGCGAGATTTCCCCGTTCAGAGATAAGGGCCTTTTCAACCTGAAACTTGGCCCTGTCCGAGACAAGGAGAGCAGAGTCATCCGCAAACAGAAACAGCTTCTAAAATTACCACCATTATGACATTCAATACCTCACAATGGCCTTAGGATTAATCAAAATCTTTCAACAAGATAGAATAACATGAGATGGAATTGTAACAGGCTCAGTTGCAGGACAGACAGCAGGCAATATTTCAGGTTACAAAACACATTTAATTTCCGAGTAGCCATACAGGAGCACCTGCTTGCCATGCTTGGATGGAAGATAATGCATACAGTAGCTACCAAGGAAATTGCTGCAGGGGAGAACAGATGTTGTTGTTTGAGAGAGTGGGTCTCCTCGATTGTATGTACACGCATAGGCGATTCTAGCCTCTTCCAGCAGGGGGTGCACGACCTCTATTACCTCATGCACGCGCGCGCAGTGCGCGCACGCTAAAAAAATTGCGGATATTAGCGGTTTTGTAATGTTGTTTTAGCGGATTTCTGCAGTTAATTTTGTACCCGAATCTAACACAATATAAACAAAAAAAAGTGTAAAACAGGTGCTTCTTTTTCTAGACACCATATGTCTATCTATAGGATTTATTTACTTATTTTGCAGACAGAGGCAGCACAGCCAGGACATATAAAGCCAAACATCAAGTTAATCATCATTCATCAAGCAATCAAGCAGTCATTTACAGTGTCAAATAAGCATTTCACAAAAACAAATAGTAGACACATCCTTATTACACAATGAACTGCAGCCTCCGGGTTTTGGCACTTGCAAACCTTTCAATTATTTTCTGCACTTTAATTTCGTGTATTTTCTCAATCTGTAAAATGCCTATATCTGACACTCTTTTATCAGTCATGGTTGTCCGTAAATACGTTTTTAGTTGTCTCAAAGTAGAGAAACTGCGCTCAGCTGAAAAAACATAGATTACATTGCCAAAGCATTAAAGCAATATAACGAAACAGTTGAAAAAAGGGAACATAATAGACTATGCACTTGGAGGGAGTACAACAGCATTGTGTAAACAGAGATGTGTCTTTATGTACCTGTCCTCCTGAAAGCTTGCTCGGCGTTCTCAGAACCAAAGGCCCGACATGGAAAGCAGAACGCCCGGTCATGGCGCACGCTATACTCCAGCCAGGCAAAATCTTTAAACCACTCCTTTCTGAATTTGCGTTGTTTTTCGCCAGCGGCCTTTAATGGACATTCTACATCTTCTGGCTGATATGGACCCAAAGCCAAAAACTGCTTGGCTTTATCCGGGCCATGGCAAGGGTCTCTTTCATGAACAAAGTTGGCTTCATTTGGCTCCTCTGGGTCTGGGCCTGGGGTAACAACAGTTGAGTCTGGAGTGGGGCTTGCTTGCTGTGGAGGAACCGGGGCCTCGGTCTCCGGCAACGGCGAGCCTTCCACAGTGATGTCGGTGGCTGGATCACTGCTGCTGCAAGCTCCGTCCACCTCCTCTGGTTCACGTTCATTAGCATTACTGTCAGTGTCGAGTGAACCCGTGTTCACATTTCCTGATGATGAATTATCGGTTGTGGCACTGGGTTTGCTCTTTTTTATAAAGAATTGGTCAATTGTCTTTGTATTTATAGTTCGTTTCGCCATTATTGCTGCTCTGCTGCTGTATCCATATTGTTTTAGGCGGGCGGAAACAGATAAGGAAATCACGGAATTGTGGGTCATCATATCAGAGAGTCACACAGCCGGCCAGCACAGGTGTCAATCTCACAGCCCACCCACAGTGCCTGCCAAGTCTGCCAACAGCGCCGTCGCCAAGCAAGCTGATAGGTCTTACATTGCAAGCAAGCAAGCTGAAATACTTGCCCCTCCAACTCTCTTTTTGCGCACATTTTACAAATCACGATCACTGTTTTATTTAATAATTATAAAATAAAGTTACATTACAAAAAAAAAAAAAAAAAAAAAAAAAATGGCCGCCTGGCGGCCAGGGGGTGCACGTGCACCCTAGGACACCCCTTAAAATCGCCTATGTGTACACGTATGTGGAGATGACGGATTTATCCTCTGTGCATCGTTTACCTCGATACACAACAGGTGACTCAGGGCAGGTTAAATTATTGAATACCGTATCTGTCTACATGTTCATACTGTGTGTCACGCAAAGCGGTACACATTATCTCTATGGATCTGTCCCATTTCCCATAATTCCCTCCTGATTGCCTACCATTGCCTTCTAAAGTTTGTGTATGCGACCTGACCGTCGCTTATTTATCTCCCGATTAGGGAGTCTTACTGGTTTCTATTTCTCTTTCACCATGTCAAGCTCTTGGCTGGTGCTCTGTAAATTGATGTACTGTAGAAAACAGGTCTGCTCCTGAGAAACCTGCTCATAGCTGATAAGATAAGCCTAGTAACCACGCCACCTTTGCAGGCAGTGCTCAGACATCATAGCTTAGACATCAAATAGTTTATGATGGTATGGGGAACTCATGCAGGTTATTTCTTGTATTTATATTAACTGCGCTCTAAGTATCAAAAGTATGTAATTTATTCTGAAAATGATTGGTTATTGGAACACAATATAGATTTTTGTCTCCCTGTCAGGCCGAAGGCATGGTCATCGCGCCAACAGGAGGCCGATTTTTGCAAACCCCTTTTTTATATTACTCCTACAGATTTTGTCCAAACATTATTCAAATCGTTACACATTATCTTAATAGTCATGTGATGAAGACATCTCTCCAAGTTTTCATATTCCATCTTGATGGCTAAGATTGGCTTCCAAAATTAGCAGGAGTGGCTCGTTTTGAACAAAATGCCTAAAATCATGAATGAAGCGTCTGATTGCCATGATTTCATATTTCATCCTGATTGGCTAAGATTGACTTCTACTACCTGGCATGGGGGAGACCTGTGCTCGGAGGAGCACATTTTTCTTTTTGTTGATTGACTGATGGATGTTGATGGATCTCAATGGATTCTCAATTAAGTCCAATTTATGTATGACAGCGTTGCTCACCAGAATAGTTATTTTCGGCAAGCAATGCTGTCATAAAACAGACAAATTAGGCTTTAGGGTCATGAGAGGTCAGGATGAGAGAAACACAGACTGATCACATAGATCGTAATCTATTTAAATATGAGGCAACCATCAATATGAAGACATTGTCATGTTTTGTCAAAGGCAAGTATTGACTGATTCAGGTTCATAGAGAAAATCCTTGATATGTATATATTTAGTAATAATTCCATAGACACAGACAAAACAGAAAATGTACAAAACTATGGCACCATCCCTTTAACCTTTATTTCAAGATAAAAGTTCGAGGTATGAAAAAAGAAGTAAATACTGTATGAGCAAAATCCTTAATTTGTGTATGTCTTGTCTTATTTGTGTCTCATTAGCTGCATGCATGTTTGCACAAATAGCACATCTGAGAGTGAAATGCATGGTCTTTTTTAATCTTCCCTCCACTGAGGAAGAATCGTGTTTCATGCTTTACATTTTCTTTTTAGTGTACAGCTGAGATCAACTTGTGCGGATTGAGGCAAAAACAACAGAATTAATAACACTTTGATCTAATTGTATTTGGTGAGTGCCTGCTCTGGACAACAGCTTCTTCCAATTCCAAGAACATTTGTGTTGAATTAGCTTCAAGGCATGGATATATTTAACCTGGTTAGTCACGGCACAAGTTCCAAGCCATTCAGTGTGAGAATCTGGTGCGAATGTGTGGGTGCGTCTGTGCATGGGTGGCCCACCAGAAATCTACAATAATTTGAAACTACTATAGTGACACATATTGTAGTATCAGGCTCAGCATATTTTGATGATATACTGTAGTGTACATTATTAATGTTTCCTTTCCAACTACATGTCTGGAAAATTGTCCCAATAATTGCTTGTATCATTTCAGCCTGGACTTATCTGTAAAAGCTAACCAACCAACTAACTAGCCCTTCTTGTCTTTATCATGTGATAGGTATTTACCTAGCCACGCACCCAGCCAGGCTTAAATGCTGCCATCTCCCTAACAGGCTGGCTCCTGCTCACTAATGCAATTGTCTCTTGAATCAAAGCACAGTGGTCATATTGCGACGTGTTGTCGCGTTTGACTTCTGTGAATCCCAGCTCACTCCCCACTAAAGCCAGCTTGGGCTGATAATAAGATTAGTGTGTGGAGAGGCAGCTTAGAGACCTCGCCTAAGAAACAGCTATGCAGTATTTCTCATCTCCAAGAGTGTGTCAGGATAGGCGAGATGTGGGCTACAAACAGAAAGTGGGTTTGAGACTGTAGAGGTTAAAGGGCGACAGTCGCCATTCAGCCACTGCACGAATCCATCTGTATGATTACATTTTCTCCAGGCTGTAACAGTTAAGCCAGGTTATGCATGCCTTATGCCCTAGCCTAGACTGCCACGCCCTTACAAACACTACAAAGACAGAATCATGCCCCTAACCCTCAAACAAACACACATGCCTGCACTCACAGAAACGCATGCATGCACGCACATACGCACGCATGCACGCACATACGCACGCACACACATACGCACGCGCACACACACACACACACACACACGCACACACACACACACACACACACACACACACACACACACACACACACACACACACACACACACACACACATTTATTGTACTTGATGGATAAAGTGGTTTCTGAATCACACAAACAAGCTATCAAGGCTGTGGCAGCCAATGTCCAGCAGGTGCCAGCAGTTGTCAGTCTACCCGCTCATCTAATAAATAATAATAATAATAAAACTTAATTCATATACCGGTAGTACTTTTGAGAACTGCGTTTTTGTGACTTCACAGCCACAGCAGGATACTCAGAAAGCAAAATAGAAAAACCCAAACAGTAGGCCTAAGGCCAAACAAAAGCAACATAAAAAGTCAAGAAAAAGTTAAAACAAGAAAGAAACACAGTAGACGGTAAAAGAGATGCAAAAGCAATAAAAGAAAAACAAGACTAAATATAAATCTACAGCATGGGTTTGTGAAACTTTGTGTGGGTCAGTCTGTCTGTCTGTCTGTCTGTCTGTCTGTCTGTCTGTCTGTCTGTCTGTCTGTCCGTCACATATCTTGCAAACCGCTAATCCAATCCAACTTCACTCTTGGTGGTGCGATTGGATTAGCGGCTATCCAGAATAGGGTCACTATGATTGGTCATGCTTTCCAGACGGCCACGCAGTCCGAACAGCCACGAGTTCCAAACTATAAAAATGGGTTCTAAATAAGAATTTAAAAGTTCTCTCCTCAACCTGCCCACCACCACGAAGGTTGTGGTTTCGAATCCACTGTGGGGCTTTGTCACGCATCTATGCAAACACAAATGTTATGGGAAGGAAGCTGGGCGGGGAGAGTGATATAGAGCAGTGAAGTCATGACTCGCTCATCCCCCGGTTCATGGAAGTAATTTCTCTATGGAGAATAACATTGGGTCATCTTAAAATCGTCTCATAAAAGCATTGTGGTCCAAAAATAAACAAAGGGTTTGCGCAATATTGTCGGGGAGGTGGCTCTGTATGGTTTATGATAGTCATTCACTCATATTTGATAAAGCCTGTTTCTAGCGAAAATGTAACTAATTCAGCGACAGTAACATTAGCATTTTCTCACCATCAGTTGATTCTTCAGTCAAACCCCTTAGATCAGGGCGGTCCAAAGTGCGGCCCGGTTGCCAAATGCTTGCCTGGTTAATAAACCAGACTTTATCACACACTTCGTTGTGGTGTTGTGCGTTCTGGTTTATTTACCAGGCTAGCCAAATGCGGCCCGATGACAAATTTAATGTGGCCCACGGCTTCATTGTATTATAAATGGGCCGCCAGCACAGTCAAACAAGAATATTTTCCCAAAGTAGACTATAATTTGTCAGGAGTTCTTGTTCCCTGTTGTCTCATTCTGAAGGGGTCAAAGACTATATTGTATTTTTACCATGCGCGTCTGGTTACATTTGGTAATGTGACATAAGCCAGTTATTTATGTTTTATGTTTTATTCAGAGGAGACACCTGCATGACAAAAGACCATTGATATTAAATATTGATGATGATAAAATTGTTTAAATGCGATGCATACAGTATGTATGTGACTTTTTTATGGTCCGACCGAAAGTACTGTATTATGTCAGGAGATAGAGTCTCGGCCCTTGGGTGTTATAACATTTTCCAATGTGGCCCCCTTTGAAAAAAGTTTGGACACCCCTGGCTTAGATCATTTGTTTATGTTTGGAACACAGTTCTTATATGACGCAATATGAAAAAAGTGAAAAAAGGGATGAAGATTGGATTGGGGTGATGAGATGTCATCTGTCAACACCAGTAGTCTAGCTGATGCATTCTGAACTAGTTGGAGGCAAGAGAGTGACTTTTGGTTTATGCCAGGAAGGAGGGAAATACAGAAGTCCAGTCTTGAGAAAATAAGAGCTTGAATGGCCTTTTCCAGGTCAGAGCGTGAGAGCATCGGCTTCATTCTGCGGATGGTTCTTATCTGAAGGAAGCAGGACTATTTAATGTGTGGTTCAAAGCTTAAATCTGAATCAAATAGTAGCCTACTCTGGCAATGGGATTCACATTAGCCCAAATGGACCATGGCTAATGCGACTGAAAGGGTTTGGGGGACTAAATAATATGATTTCAGGTTTTGAGTTATTGAGTTGAAGATCATTTTTGCCATCCGACAGTTGACATTACTGAGACAATCTACAGTAGAACAGCAGCTAGGCTTTTTGGGTCACCAGGTCTCTGGGGAAGGTATAGCTATCTGTGTGTCATCTGTGTAGCAATAAAAATAGACATTGTGACGCTGGATGATTTGGCCAAGTGGAAGTATGTATAAGTAAAATTAAATTGGACCTAACCTTGTGGTACACCTCAGGTAAGGCGAGTTATAGGCGATGGGTACTCCTCCTCCCACATTTGACCCAGCAGGAATGCCTATTAATTACCGTATCTAATACCTATCTAATACCTACCAGCTAAGTCCAGTGACCTTGATGCCAACCCAGGTTTTAAAATGGTCAAGTAAAATGCATATAATAATTAAATAATAATAATAATAATAATTAAAATGCACTCTCCCCCCACTGAGAGCTGCTAAAAGTAGGTCACTGGTTACCTTGAGGAGGGCAGTTCCTGGGCTATGTAAAGCCCTAAATCCTGTCTGACTGAAACCTCTGAAAGATGTGGCATATAAAAGTTAAAAGCTAACTAGCAAGAGGCGGTTCACGTTACCGCTATGCTAGCGAGAGGCAGATTACGTCACTGCTATATGCTAATGAGAGGCGGATCACGTTAACTCTATGCTAGCGAGAGGGGGATCACGTTACCGCTGTGCATCGCCTCAAAAACACCCAGGTCTTTGGCCAAAGACACAACAACAAGTTTGTGCCGTATTTAGAAGCTCTGACCTGACGGTCACCACTCACTATTGGCGTGTTACTTGTACCACTGTAGGTTCCACATGTTGATGATGGCTGAAAAGAGTAATAAATGCTCTACACAGCACAATACACTGCAGGAAGGCACACATGCAGCGACAATAAGACATGGCCAGCTACTGGTGCATCCATAAACAGCGCAATCAATTGTGCTGGTTGGAATGCCCGGCAAAGCCAGAGGCACCGCTGATGGGAAATGAACCTGGGTCTCCCACGGTGCTGGCCGAACTCGTGTTTTACCTCTAAAGCCTCGAACAGAGTCGGGTCGCGGTGTAGTGCGGTGTAGTCTTTTTGAGTCATAAAACTACAACGTTAACGCTCAAAAAGACTACACCGCACTACACCGTGGTGGATAGCCTTCCAACGTGGACCCGACTCTGTTCGAGGCTTAAGCCATCCGGAATGCCACTCACTCATTCATGTTTTTGACTGGCACAGGGTAGACATCCCAATGTTAATCAGGTGTATTCTGTATTTAATCCTGCTATCAAGAGAGCAGTTCCACTACAACACAGCTTGCAATGCACTCACGGTCTGCTTCCGCTGGTGGCCTCAAACCCACTTAGACATAGGCCCTAGACGCCTTAAAAGCCTGTCGAGGTTAATCTATTGTGGTAGGGACAACTGAATCCTTTTCCACTGACATAATCCATACTGATAATGCTGATTGCTGCTCTAAATTGCAGTCACTTGAATTTGTATTTGAAAACGCAATTAGGCATTGTCTTTTGTTAACCTGTATCATTCTTTGATTTTGTATAAATCTTTCGCAGTTATCACATTCAGGCTCCACTATACAAAAATAATCACTGCTTTAATCTGTAAAGCAAATTTAGTTTAATTTAACAAAGAACACTATAAGAGGAATATATACACGTGCACACACACACACACACACACACACACACACACACACACACACACACACACACACACACACACACACACACACACACACACACACACACACACACACAAATATAGCTTTACACCCTGTGACCTCAGAGCGCTGTGGTACACAATATCTAGCCAGTGTAAGCATTTGGCAGAGGCATGCATGTAAATCAGTTCACCATAGTCTGGTAAAGGGAGGAATGTAGTCATCATAACCAGTTTTTTCTTGCCAACGACGGAAAGGCATAACTTATTTCCACTAATTCAATTGACTGCCCTGCAAGGATACAACAAATCAGTAGAAGAAGCTGATGTCCTGTTGTGCTGAATTAGATTAGCTATGTACCACTGTTTGGCAAGAGATTAGGACAAAGCGGTAGCCACAAGAAATGTTTTTCCTCTCTGTTTTTTGCTCAAGCAGCAGTGGTCTCTTGGTAGAAAGAACGACCTGGTGCGACTCAGGTGGGGGAAACAACGGATATGACGTATGACGTTTTGAAGAACAGTTAAGTGTCACTAAGCTCCCACTCACTGAAATGAGGGTTAGGTGTGTGTGTGTGTGTGTGTGTGTGTGTGTGTGTGTGTGTGTGTGTGTGTGTGTGTGTGTGTGTGTGTGTGTGTGTGTGTGCGTCCGTGCGTGCGTGCGTGCGTGCGTGTGTGTGTGTGTGTGTGTGCGCCCGTCCATGCGTGTGTCTGTGTGCGTGCGTGTGTGTGCATGTCCGCGCGTGCGTGCGTGCGACAGAGAGGGGTGGGCAGGGGGCATGATAGAGAGTATGTGAGAGAAAATAAAACATTAAAAAACCTTATGTGAACCTGCTGATCTGTAAACAGTTTAACCAAATTATATAAATACAAACTTGACTAGCACAATAGTTGAATAGAAAGCAATACTTATTTGCCCATATGCTGCTGTTTATTAGCTGAGCCACGAAGCTAAACGATTACGTCTATTCATCATAGAAGGATGAGACTTGGAAGCTTGTCTATCCACAAGTTTCCGCGGGAGTTTACTGGAGACTATCGGGACCAAACTTCCGGGTTTAACAGCAGACATACAAGCTCACGTCGCGTCGCAGATGCAACCCGTTGTGAGCTTGTAAATCGGAACGGAAGCTCGGTGCAGACGTCTGCGCAATGCACTATGGGGCGTTGGAAACTCGTGGATAGTCATTCACCGTGCTTCATTTAGTTTCATAGAAGATAATTACTTAAATTGATTTTGAAGTTTAGTATTTTCATGATATTTGACCTTTGTTGTCTCCACCAGCCGAAGGCATGGGGGAGAGTATGTTTTCCCCTTCGTCCGTCCGTGTGTCCGTCCGTGCGTGCGTCCGTCCGTGTGTCCTCGCAGTTTGTGTGCACCTAATCTCAGTCGCCGTTGGCCCGGTCGCTGCCAAAGTGAGCACACACATTCCCTGGATGCCAATCTAGAACCTCTGCCCTAAATTTTTCAAATGGGCCTTTTCTAGCGCCACCTAGTGGCCGATGTTCGCAAAACACATTTCTGTGCACTACTCTTACAGATTTTGTCGAAAAATCCTACAAATCGGTAGGCAGTATCTCGATAGTCATGTGATCGACACGGATCTGTCCGATTTTGCATATTCCATCCAATCCTAAGATTGGCTTCCAAAGTTTGTAGGATTGAGCAGTTTTGAACAAAATGCCTCAAATCCCAAACGCAAATTGCAATTATCATGAAATCGCGCACACACGTTCCCACAAGGTCGAGGAAGAAATGCCACTTCAAATTTTTGAAATCAGCCTCATGGTGGCGCTATAACAGGCCGATTTGTGGTTTTACCTATAACTCCACCGATCAGTTTCAAACTTTGTAAGCGCACTCCCTAGAGGCCAAGGAAAAACCCTTTCCCTGCATTTTTCACATCAGCCTTTTATAGCGCCACCAGGAGGCCGACTTATGTAAGACACAATTTTTCCTATTATTCCTTGAGATTTTATCCAAAAATCATGCAAATCGGTACACAGTATCTCTATAGTCATGTGATCAAGTCCGAACCGTCTGATATTTCATATTCCATCCTAATTGGCTAATATTGGCTTCCAAAGTTTGCAGGATTGCTCAGTTTTTGAACAAAATGCTTCAAATCATCAACGCAGCTTGCGATTACCGTGACATTTGCCACACATGTTCCCACTATGTCAAGGAACAAATGCTACCCTTTTCACGTTGGCCTGTTATAGCGCCACCAGCAGGTAGACTTTAGCAAAAGACATTTTTGGAACACAATGCCTCAAATCATGCATGCAGTGTCCGATTGCCATGAAAGGTCTAAGGTGAAGAACATATGCCAGCCTTTTTACATTGGCCTATTATATAGTAGTACCACTGCCTGGCCTGGTGGAGACCTGTGCTCGGAAGAGCACTGCTTCTAGTTTATTTCTATTTCTGTTCTTTCAGAGACACATCTCAAGTGTGTCTCAAATTCTTTAGTCAAAGAAATGTGCTAGCATGTGCTACTTATCCTATTCCTTATTTGTGCAGAGGTAAACTTTTAATCACCTAATTTCCTTGGTGAAGGACGACGGTATGGGTCATGATCTCATGAATATGGTACAGGGAATGTTTGCTTTACGCTTTACAGCATATTGAAATTGTCCATCACCTATTCATTTACATTGAGTTGTTTATTCAGTATTGAATAAACTCTGAAAATCTATCATAATTATTCTTATCTTTATTTTACATTATTTGTATGCATAATAGTGCAAAGCTATTTCTGGAACTACTCCATTGATATTGAATTGAAGACCGTTGTTGAGACTAGCAGTATTTAGGCCATGTGAATGCATTTTCTGCTTCAGAACTATCAGCCGCTTGAGAAAACAAAAGCCCTCTCAGTCCATTTAGTTGTGCTCTGTGATGAGAGTCCCATGCTTTCAGTGTAGACGCTTTTCGATGTAGAAGTAAAAGTATAATTCCTTCTTGTCTGTGGCCTGGTCCTTTGGTGTAAAGCTCCTGCTGATGCTGACACCCTGGCCCAGCCTGTCATAACAATGGATACGACGCTGTGACTTACAGTTGGACGGACTGCACACTGCTGCAAGCCTTCAAGCCCCAGCCGTACATCACAGTGGGGTGGCTACAGTCTGATTTACCATCAGCATATTATATCACTCCTTTCCAAAATGGCTGGGCCCTGCATGCATGCAGAGCACACCATGCACACCACACCACCCTCATCCTGATGAGCTCCAGAGGCTTTTGGGCATCTGCATGGGGAGCACGGGGAGATTATAGGCTTCCCCTGTAATTCGTTGTTCCTGATAAGAGCTCAGCTGAAATCTGAAATCAGATCGCTCAGCTTCTTAATTACCACCGCGCTGCATTAAGCCCCATGTATTTCGGCAGCTGAGTGGAGAGGCAGGCATCGAGCCCCATGCAGTCACAAAAGCTAGACCTTTGCTTTCAGCAGCAGCAGGCCCAATAGCCTCTGCTCTGTCACTATGTCAGCACTGCTCGCCTCTCGCATGTAAACACATGACAGATCTGGGAGATGAAACGGCTAACCCTCTGCCTGCTGCCGCAGTAATAGTTTATAAATACCTCCTTCAAAGGGCCCTGATGGCGTATCGGCAGGGTGGTTATGGGCTCTGTTGTGGTGTAACATTGCAGACCAATTTAAGATTCCAGTCTGCCTTTCATTCCCTGCCACCATTTCCCTGCCATAGGGACAGAGTGGGCAGAGGGAAGGGAAAGGCCGCAGTCAGTGTGGGACTCGTGATGGACAGCTGGAGTGCAGAGGCTTCTGCCCTCACCACCCCAGGAGTCTGACACAAGCAGCATGGTGGCATCACCACCCTCTCGCCAGTCGCCACCCACCAGAACTCATCACTGCTGCAATAATCTTCAGTGTCAGATTGCACTGGTTTTGAATTGTATAATTCACACACACACACACACGCACGCACGCGCGCGCGCGCACACGCACACACACACACACACACTAGACTTTAGTACTTACACAGAATTGTGGGGTCTTATCTCTGTGTATTAAATGAGTCAGATCAAAGCTTCAGTCTATTGATTCCCCACTGATCAGTGATCATAGATAGATACTGTATGTATGCAAAGATCGTTGTCTTTCCCAGCGGCCTGTGCTACTGTAGGTCTAGTTCAGCTTTTGAGCCCATGAATATACTCTGACAGTGTTCAATATCAAAGCTGCTAAACTGTAAGGCATTTAGCATAAACACAGGCATGCACGCCTCTATGACTGGTGATGCATATTTATTGAAAGAACAAACAGCAGCCTTGACAGAGGTTAGGAAGGTCTTTGGGGTTCTTCACAGCTACCAGAAGTCCCCACAACACCGAACACCCCCCTTACCACAATACAACTGCGCATGCATGCATGCGTGCGCACACACACACACACACACACACACACACACACACACACACACACACACACCTAATTCACAGTATTGTCAGTGGTACAGTGGATTACAGTTTCAGCGTATACTATAGCAGTGATTAGTGGAGATATGATTAGTGAAGGATGTATTTGTATAATGACCATGTCAGATATGATTTAACGGTCATGAGATCATGGTCCTAAATAATAGCTGAGATAAAAGATGGAAAGGAAGCTTCTTTTTCATATCGATGTGGCCTCACCATCTATCACATGACACTCGCCCAGGTCTCATCCATCTGCCTGGGGAGAGAGACTGTAGCAGTGGTCTTGATGTATGGGGGTGTGAGGAACTCAGGGCAGAAGCAATGAAGACATTTGGATCGGTATACTTTTGTCCCCCTTGCTAAGGCAACTTAAGATAATTGATAGTCCCCCTTTGGAGCACACTGAGGGAGCAGACTGGTCAGTGCCGTAATTGCACCAGGTATACTGTCTGCGCTACGCTTCACTACCAGACCTAGAACGACCTGTGGACAGTTAATCTCTAGCACTGTTGGCTTGATGGCAGAGAAACTGTGCGCACACACACACTCCCTGGATGCCAGAGCAGAACCTCTGCCTCAAATTTTCCAGATGGGCCACTTGGGTTATAGCACCACCAGGAGGCCGATTCGGGCAAAACACATTTTTGTACAGTTTTTGTCCCAAAAACACACAAATCGGAACACAGTATCTCTATTAGTCATTAAAAGAAACCTGTCTTTTGGATTTCTCATATTCCATTCTGATAGGCTACGATTGGCTTTGAACAAAATGCTTCAAATCATGAACACTGCATGTGATTTCTGTAAAATTTTGCACACACATTCCCACTAGACTGAGGAAGAAATGCCACTTGAAAATGTTCAAATCAGCCTCATGGTGGCGCTATTACAGGCGGATTCGTGTTTATAACTATAACTCCAATCAGTGTAAAACTTTGTAAGCGCGCTCCCTATAGGCCAAGGAAAAACCGGATCGAACTGCATTTTTCACATCTGCCTTTTATGGCGCCACCAAGAGGCCGATGTATGTAAAATATTTTACTCCCTTTTGTATCCAAATTTCATGCAAATCTGTACAAATGATCTCTATTGTCACGTGATCAAGACAGATTGTTTCATATTCCATCCTGATTGGCTAAGATTGACACCTGAATTTTGCAGGAGTGGCCCGTTTTTAACAAAAAACAAGTTAGTAGGGCCCAAGGTGGAGGGGCTTAATTATTTTATACTTTAGCTTTTGAAAAATAGCAGATATACAAGCTTGTAGATCTGCTATTTTTAAAAAGTCTTGAAAATGTGTGCAAATCTTTGAATATATGTATTTTTTAAGCGAACATTTCTGGGGGGTCCCTGGAACTACATATTTTGAGATGGGGGTCCGTGGCCAAATACGTACAGTATCATTTTGGGGCTCCTTCACATGAAAAGGTTTGAGCACCACTGACATAGAAACATGGGTTTTTCAAAAGACCTTAGAAGGATTTGAAATATTCAAAGACTTGCACAAATCTTCACGATAAAAAAAAAAAAAGCAAATCGACAAGCTCGCAGCAGTGAGCTTGTCTGCTATTTTTCAATAGTTAAAGCACAAAATAATGTGTATAATGCGTTCCCAGTCTAAATGGGTTAAACCCCCTCCCCGGCTCCCCCTAAGAAGAACATTCATGGGGGGCCCGCAAGTGGATCCTTGTACCCAGGGCCCAGAATTTGGTGTGACACCCCTGTTTGTGAGAATGAGGTGGGGTTTGAAACTGAAGGGGGCTGTGTTTGGACCATGTGTGCATGCATGGAGAATCAATTTAAACACAATCAGAAAGTTAAGAGGGATTAAGGCCCCTGTGATAAGATAGCACACCCAGAATGGCTTAAAATAGCTGCAGAGATTACACTAATGTAATCCAATTTAAAGGAGCCTTCTCCAAATATTTATTATTGAAGCACCATCTGTTTAAAGCCTTTAGGGTCAGTGCAATATGCACCATTTTGCACTAAGAAGACAATTTCATTGTCCTACATTCCCTTCTATCTAACTAGTGCACCCCTACTACAGTATATGCATATGCCTTTGTACTGTATTTTTGTTCGCCTTTATGTTACTGGAATTGTCCAACTACAATTCTGCCTAGTGAGTTATACTGTAGGTAAGTCAAATAAAAATATAACAAAGAAAGAAAGAAATAATGACATTTAAGTACATAATGCTGGATAGTGAAGAGAAACGGAACTGATAGATTCATGAATTCTAATGAATGGCCATTATTAAAATAAAATAACATTTCTTGTGTGAATTATATTGATTATTGTCATTATGTTACTGCAGGTATAGAATTCTGACCCAGACTATCCTAACTCAGAGCAGACACACAACCACTTTCTCAGAGTGCCCCAGGCTGCTAGGGGCTGGGCTTCAGCCAGAGACAAGCCTATCAGTGGTTCTCAAATGAGGTCCCCAAATTATTTTGTGGGGTCCCCAGATGATTAGCTTAGTGTAATTTTTTTTCTCACGCAATGGTAAACAAACCAACACACCGTCTAAGTGTACCTGTATACAGGGTATCTGCACATTTATAAAGTGACAATTTAAGGACTTTCAAGACTGTTTTAATTGCGACCGAAGGTCGCAGTTTACTTTGAGAAACGTCACAGCTTGTCCGCAGTCCGTCCGTTTACGGTCTATGGGTTTGCTGCTCTGACATCATGCTCTGATTTCACTGTGATGTCAGGGGAACTACTCTACCAAAATGGGTTTGCTGCTCTGACATCACACTCTGGCTTCACTGTGATGTCACACTAACAGAATCCCTTTTATGCCCATATATGGAGTTCCCTGATGTCATCAATATTAATGATGCCCTGTTAGAGAGATCACTGTGATGCCAGGGGGAACAAATCCCCTTTATGCCCATATATGTACAGTAGATATGGAGATCCCTGTGATGCCAGGAGAACAAATCCCTTTCATGCCCATATATGGAGATCCCTGATATCCACTTCCCTGATGTCCACATCATCGCACTGCGAGGCGTTGTGAGCATGTGAGCATGTAGTTCAGCTATATATAAACAATATTTATCTGTGGAACCAAGTCACATTAAATGTACAATTCCAAGTGCTTGTCAGGGTGGCGGTCCCCAGTTCAAATATGTTTATTTGGGTGGTTACAGCCTAAAAAGGATTGAGAACACCTGGTTTAAGTGGTTAAAGTTGTCAGACATCCTCATAACCACCTTTGTTGTAACATTTTGATTTGAAGTATTGAATTATTATAACTATCACCTGATTTAATAGTGTTTGAACATCTCGGATGAAAGAAAGAAAAAGGGTTAGGGTTATTAGGGAATTAGCAAATGTATTATCTCAGCCTTTCACAAAAAAGTAGGACATCAGTATTACTTGACAGAAAGTTAGTGCAACATCACAGGAAGATTTAACAGTGCATTGTCAATAGACCGTTTGTCAGCCTTCTGATTGGTCCCTGAGACTCCCTGACTGGCCAACCAGAAAAAAACATTCACTTTTTGCTATCGGGGGTGGAGTTTGTGCAGTGGAGAATGTTGCTTCAGGCTTTCAAAAACTGTCCGCAGTGCGCGACACGGAGATCGGCCGGTACGGTGATAGCGACGGCAAGCGTCAAGCGATCTCGCTCATCATAACGAATAAGCTTCAACAAACTAGTTCACATGTACCTTATCAATGGTCTAAGAGTCACGATTGGGTACATATAATTTAAATGGGCAGAATTACGAAAAGCCAGCCTATTATGTGAGGAGAAACATTCTCTCTGTCCTCTTCCTAGTACCCAAGATGCAATGCGCTTCTCTTTCTATCTCTGATCCAGAGGATTAAACTAATTAAAACATTTATTTTTCGGGGGGAAACTACTGTTTTGCTATGTAATTACTGTACCTTTTTCTTCCCTTTTTATTAATATCACGTAGATGTGTTTTTTGTGGTACTTTATATAGCTGTAATGAGGCTATGAAGGGGAAAAAAATCCCATCCACTTCCACTATAAAAGAATCTGCAAAGAGGATTCTGTCCCACTGGGATTAAACACATTAAAACATATATTTTCGGGTAAACCCCCTGTTTTGCAATGTAACTACTGTACCTTTGTCTTCCCTTTTTATTAATATCACCTAGGTGTTTTTCCTTTGGTACTTTATATAGCTGTAATGAGGCTATGAAGGGGAAAAAAATCCCATCCACTTCCACTATAAAAACAATCTGCCCAGGGTTAATGTCCCATCATAGTAACAGGGCAGAATGGGGCGGGATTTACAAAAGGGTTTATTCGATCCCACTCCCTGGGCCTGGGGTCAACAGACCTCACTCAGCCACCATGCTGCTTTCACTGGAGCTCAAGTGGCACATTGAAGGCAGCAGGCGCTCTCTGCTATTAAACTGGGTGTTATGACTAGGGGCGGCATAGCTCAGGGGTAGAGAAACTGGTATTAGAGCACGAAGGGTATAAATCCCGAAGGGTTCCCAGTTCGAATCCGGGCTCCCCCTGAGTTAATGTCGAAGGGTCCTTGGGCAAGACTCTGAACCCCTAATTGCCTCCGGTGAGTAGGTTGGTGCCTTGCATGGCTTCCTCCGCCACCGGTGTATGAATGTGTGTGTGAATGGGTGAATGTAATGCACAATCTATGTAAAGCGCTTTGGATTAAAAGCGCTATATAAATGCACCATTTACCATTTACCATTTATGACTTGAATGCTCAATCACAACAATGGTCTTCACAGTATTTACAGAGCTAATTTTGATATTATTTGGACATATTGTCACATTTTCTAGTACTTCTATGAAAGAGATATGAAAATACGATTTGTTTTGTCGATATATTATATATTTTTCATATTGTCCATGTCTATATTGCGTGCCTAGCCCTTTTCTGTTGTGTTAACCTAGTGGAAGGTGACTGAATCTGGGCTTCAGCTTAAACTCACATGAGAAACTTGTGGCGATAGAGCTTGTTAATGAGGACTATCTTCCTGCACATTTCCTGAGGCTTTGTATTTCTTATAATTAGTTTGATCATACAGAGTAGACTAGAGACAGTTGAGTTTCTTATTTGATTGTCTGTCCTGCTGTTTTGGTGGTCATTATAATAGCATTGCCTGGATTGTAATGTGCCATCCCCGTTTTCACTTGTTTATTTAAGACACCTATTATTGTTATCAGATGTGCACATACTGCCATCTATTGATTACTTGCGATACTACAGCATCATGCACATTGAAACAGGTGACCAGGACACACATACTGTAGATGTTTGTAACTTTTGATTGATTGATTGATTGATTGATTGACTGATTGATTGAATACTTTATTAGAAGTTTGTATAGGAAAAGGTACAGGACGGTACAGTTCACTAATACAAGTTCAACATAAAGCGTAAAGACGACAAAAAAGCTCCCTGGCTTGTTTAAAATGGGGTCCCTTTGTACTCAATTCATACAACATTAAACAAAAGACGAATAAAACACAGTAAAATAAAAATAAATGGTATTTACACTAGTAAAAAGGTCAGGAGTAAGAACAACCTTGGCTTGCAAACTGCACATTCAAGCACATCAACCACTAGGAGCAATGGACAGTTCTTAATACTGCTGCCATTATTTGATTATTATAATATACAGTTTTCTTCATTTCCTTGTTGTATGGTCTACATTATTATTATTGCTGTACAATGTCTGAGGAACCAGAACAAGATAATTTTACTCTTATGTACTACCCATACACAAGATGTAACAATAAAAAAACTTTGAAACTTGAACATTTAACATTCAAGTTCCTGATTGAGGACCTGGAGCAGGCATGCTCCAGGTCCATTTTCACCTATAATACTGTATGCATTGTTGTGGCTGAGACACCACCAAAATCTCATAGCCTTTATGAAAACTGTATTTTAAAGAGATGAATCCAGTTAGTGATGTAAATATAAAACTAGGTTGAGGCGTAGCTGCTGGCTAAACATTATGCAAACAATGTTTTACTACTTAAACCCTATACTTAATTGTCAAAGCCTCTATACTTTACCAGCTCCTTTTTTCCCCTCTACACCAAAACTCTATGAGCTCAATACGTACATGTCACATTGCAACACAGTGTGAGCTTGCAGATCTGCTATTTTTGCTAAATGTCCACCCCCACAATTGGGAAAGCAAGGCGGTAACGTGTATCACACCCACAACTAATTCAATGTCAGATTCTTTATTGTTTCATTTAAACTGGCTTTGTGCCTACAACCACATCTTGAATGATGTCATTGTTTCTCTGTGTCTGCAGCCATGCGCGCACCCCAGATGGAGTCAGTCGGGGATTATGTAAGATCGTAACCTTCAATTTAATAAACAACTGAATGACACAGTTCTGAGGATAAACCTGGTCAAAGACATAAGAACAGTCTGGAGTGACTAGGAGAAGACAGGGCATTATCCTCTTGATCATAGAATCCATGCATCATTCAGAATTACTGTGCACGTTCAGCACCTCTCACCTCTCAGCACCTCTCACAAATCACTGAACTCTGACACATCACTTTATCCTTTTTGATTACTGTCTTTGAACGTGTTGTATACTATTCAAAATGCAACACACACACACACACACACACACACACACACACACACACACACACACACACACACACACACACACACACACACACACACACACACACACACGTGCGCGCGCACACACACACACACACACACACACACACACACACACACACACAACACACACACACACATATACAGTGTGTGTGTGTGTGTGTGTGTGTGTGTGTGTGTGTGTGTGTGTGTGTGTGTGTGTGTGTGTGTGTGTGTGTGTGTGTGTAATGATGCTGTCACAGTCCAGTTAACTTGAACCAGCCATTGATGCATTTGGTTAAGATGACCAAAATGAGGTGTCAACAATAACAGGATTTGTAAGACAAAGCATGTCCCAAATCCTGAACGAAGCAAAAACGATGATGCTGATGGTGAAGATTTTAATCTCATACTGAACAACCCATGGACCCACAGATGATGGGTTCTGCCATCCATTCTGCCATCACACTGACATAAGTATATATGTATATATGTATATATATATATATATATATATATATATATATATATATATATATATATATATATATATATACGCACGGACGCACGCACGCACGCTTATGGGCATATTGGTTGGATCGGCGGTTCTACTGAAAAATGTTGTTTTGTACAACTGTACATCATGCAAGTACAGTAACGGCAGGGGAAAGTTGGAGTCTGTGTTGTGAGACCCCCGTCCTGCAATTCGGGCCTCGGCTTCAATTAGTAGTTGGGATGGGATGGGATGGGATGTCAATATTGTGTTAGAATAAATTACTGTAATGTGACCATCATAACATCCATGTCCAGTTATGGAAGCTATATTTCTCACGTGATGTGAGAGGCCAAAGTGAGTTGAGGGATTAATTGAGTACCTGAGACGAATAACAGTATAAGTCATTTTTAATCTGTTAAATAGTTAATGCAATCCCCCCCTCATTTTGTTCAATTGTCTGTTTTAATGTTATCTGCTCCCTTTGTCTGCTGAATATTGCTTGTACGGACTTAGACTGTTGTTCCACAAACTGTTGGAGATGGGAGACTGTTTTTCCACTTTCCATAAGTACCAGTAAGACTCCCTAATCGGGAGATAAGCGACCGTTGGTCGCTTATCTCCACAAATAGGGCAAAAATTTGTTTTTCCAAAATCTTCCTGATGGTGGCGTTAGATGGGACAGATGCATTTTGATTACATGACTGTAGAGATACTGTGCGATTTGCGTGATTTTAGGGCAAAATCTGTAGGAGCAGTGTCCAAAAATGTGTTTTAAGAAATCGGCCTGCAGGTGGCGCTAAATGGGACAGATCCATGTTGATGAGATGAGTGTAGACATACTGTGTACCGATTTGCGTGATTTTAGGGCAAAATCTGTAGGAGCAGTGTCCAAAAATGTGTTTGAAAAAATCGGCCTGATGGTGGCGCTATATGGGACAGATCCATGTTGATGACATGAGTGTAGACATACTGCGTAGTGATTTTCGTGATTTTAGGGCAAAATCTGTAGGAGCAGTGTCCAAAAATGTGTTTTTAAAAATCGGCCTGAAGGTGGCGCTATATGGGACAGATTCATGTTGATGAGATGAGTGTAGACATACTGTGTAGCGATTTGCGTGATTTTAGGGCAAAAATTGTAGGAGCAGTGGCCAAAAATGTGTTTTAAAAATCGGCCTGAAGGTGGCGCAATATGGGACAGATCCAAGTTGATGAAATGAGTGTAGACATACTGTGTACCGATTTGCGTGATTTTAGGGCAAAAATTGTAGGAGCAGTGTCCAAAAATGTGTTTTGCAAGAATCGGCCTCATGGTGGCGCTAGAAGAGGGCCATGTGAAAAATGAGGGGTGGGGTCTCCGCGCCGCCTTGGCGGACGAATAGGTACCGGCCCCGGCTCTCCCGGACGCTCCTATCCTGAGTTACAGCATTTTATGTGAGCTGCAGTGGAGGGGGTCCTCCACTGGGGGCGTCACCACTTTTGCATCCGTTCTGGAGCACCAGGAGTCGGTGGTCCCCGGGAATTCCCCGTGAGCAGCCCCGTTGGGGTGGTCATTTGGTCATTTTTGCACATTTGGTCATTTTTTACACCTGGGGGTCCACCAGGGACCTGGGGGGTCCCTGAAGCTCCGGGGGTCCTTGGAGGTTGTAGTTTGGCAGGTAAGGAGGAGTGTGTGTGCAAAATTTGGCATGGATCGGGGCAACGGTTGCGGAGATATGAGCAGGGCAAAAGTGTGACGTGTGACACGTGTGACAGACTGACGGACGGAAGGACGGACGGACTGACAGCCGGTGGAGGTTTGGATAGTATAGGAGTGCAAGTAACTGCGACCTACGGTCGCGTCGCAATTATGTCTTATAATTCCTAATATATATGAGTTACGCACGCACGCACGCTTATGGGCATATTGGTTGGATCGGCGGTTCTACTGAAAAATGTTGTTTTGTACAACTGTACATCATGCAAGTACAGTAACGGCAGGGGAAAGTTGGAGTCTGTGTTGTGAGACCCCCGTCCTGCAATTCGGGCCTCGGCTTCAATTAGTAGTTGGGATGGGATGGGATGGGATGTCAATATTGTTTTAGAATAAATTACTGTAATGTGACCATCATAACATCCATGTCCAGTTATGGAAGCTATATTTCTCACGTGATGTGAGAGGCCAAAGTGAGTTGAGGGATTAATTGAGTACCTGAGACGAATAACAGTATAAGTCATTTTTAATCTGTTAAATAGTTAATGCAATCCCCCCCTCATTTTGTTCAATTGTCTGTTTTAATGTTATCTGCTCCCTTTGTCTGCTGAATATTGCTTGTACGGACTTAGACTGTTGTTCCACAAACTGTTGGAGATGGGAGACTGTTTTTCCACTTTCCATAAGTACCAGTAAGACTCCCTAATCGGGAGATAAGCGACCGTTGGTCGCTTATCTCCACAAATAGGGCAAAAATTTGTTTTTCCAAAATCTTCCTGATGGTGGCGTTAGATGGGACAGATGCATTTTGATTACATGACTGTAGAGATACTGTGCGATTTGCGTGATTTTAGGGCAAAATCTGTAGGAGCAGTGTCCAAAAATGTGTTTTAAGAAATCGGCCTGCAGGTGGCGCTAAATGGGACAGATCCATGTTGATGAGATGAGTGTAGACATACTGTGTACCGATTTGCGTGATTTTAGGGCAAAATCTGTAGGAGCAGTGTCCAAAAATGTGTTTGAAAAAATCGGCCTGATGGTGGCGCTATATGGGACAGATCCATGTTGATGACATGAGTGTAGACATACTGCGTAGTGATTTTCGTGATTTTAGGGCAAAATCTGTAGGAGCAGTGTCCAAAAATGTGTTTTTAAAAATCGGCCTGAAGGTGGCGCTATATGGGACAGATTCATGTTGATGAGATGAGTGTAGACATACTGTGTAGCGATTTGCGTGATTTTAGGGCAAAAATTGTAGGAGCAGTGGCCAAAAATGTGTTTTAAAAATCGGCCTGAAGGTGGCGCAATATGGGACAGATCCAAGTTGATGAAATGAGTGTAGACATACTGTGTACCGATTTGCGTGATTTTAGGGCAAAAATTGTAGGAGCAGTGTCCAAAAATGTGTTTTGCAAGAATCGGCCTCATGGTGGCGCTAGAAGAGGGCCATGTGAAAAATGAGGGGTGGGGTCTCCGCGCCGCCTTGGCGGACGAATAGGTACCGGCCCCGGCTCTCCCGGACGCTCCTATCCTGAGTTACAGCATTTTATGTGAGCTGCAGTGGAGGGGGTCCTCCACTGGGGGCGTCACCACTTTTGCATCCGTTCTGGAGCACCAGGAGTCGGTGGTCCCCGGGAATTCCCCGTGAGCAGCCCCGTTGGGGTGGTCATTTGGTCATTTTTGCACATTTGGTCATTTTTTACACCTGGGGGTCCACCAGGGACCTGGGGGGTCCCTGAAGCTCCGGGGGTCCTTGGAGGTTGTAGTTTGGCAGGTAAGGAGGAGTGTGTGTGCAAAATTTGGCATGGATCGGGGCAACGGTTGCGGAGATATGAGCAGGGCAAAAGTGTGACGTGTGACACGTGTGACAGACTGACGGACGGAAGGACGGACGGACTGACAGCCGGTGGAGGTTTGGATAGTATAGGAGTGCAAGTAACTGCGACCTACGGTCGCGTCGCAATTATGTCTTATAATTCCTAATATATATGAGTTACGCACGCACGCACGCTTATGGGCATATTGGTTGGATCGGCGGTTCTACTGAAAAATGTTGTTTTGTACAACTGTACATCATGCAAGTACAGTAACGGCAGGGGAAAGTTGGAGTCTGTGTTGTGAGACCCCCGTCCTGCAATTCGGGCCTCGGCTTCAATTAGTAGTTGGGATGGGATGGGATGGGATGTCAATATTGTGTTAGAATAAATTACTGTAATGTGACCATCATAACATCCATGTCCAGTTATGGAAGCTATATTTCTCACGTGATGTGAGAGGCCAAAGTGAGTTGAGGGATTAATTGAGTACCTGAGACGAATAACAGTATAAGTCATTTTTAATCTGTTAAATAGTTAATGCAATCCCCCCCTCATTTTGTTCAATTGTCTGTTTTAATGTTATCTGCTCCCTTTGTCTGCTGAATATTGCTTGTACGGACTTAGACTGTTGTTCCACAAACTGTTGGAGATGGGAGACTGTTTTTCCACTTTCCATAAGTACCAGTAAGACTCCCTAATCGGGAGATAAGCGACCGTTGGTCGCTTATCTCCACAAATAGGGCAAAAATTTGTTTTTCCAAAATCTTCCTGATGGTGGCGTTAGATGGGACAGATGCGTTTTGATTACATGACTGTAGAGATACTGTGCGATTTGCGTGATTTTAGGGCAAAATCTGTAGGAGCAGTGTCCAAAAATGTGTTTTAAGAAATCGGCCTGCAGGTGGCGCTAAATGGGACAGATCCATGTTGATGAGATGAGTGTAGACATACTGTGTACCGATTTGCGTGATTTTAGGGCAAAATCTGTAGGAGCAGTGTCCAAAAATGTGTTTGAAAAAATCGGCCTGATGGTGGCGCTATATGGGACAGATCCATGTTGATGACATGAGTGTAGACATACTGCGTAGTGATTTTCGTGATTTTAGGGCAAAATCTGTAGGAGCAGTGTCCAAAAATGTGTTTTTAAAAATCGGCCTGAAGGTGGCGCTATATGGGACAGATTCATGTTGATGAGATGAGTGCAGACATACTGTGTAGCGATTTGCGTGATTTTAGGGCAAAAATTGTAGGAGCAGTGGCCAAAAATGTGTTTTAAAAATCGGCCTGAAGGTGGCGCAATATGGGACAGATCCAAGTTGATGAAATGAGTGTAGACATACTGTGTACCGATTTGCGTGATTTTAGGGCAAAAATTGTAGGAGCAGTGTCCAAAAATGTGTTTTGCAAGAATCGGCCTCATGGTGGCGCTAGAAGAGGGCCATGTGAAAAATGAGGGGTGGGGTCTCCGCGCCGCCTTGGCGGACGAATAGGTACCGGCCCCGGCTCTCCCGGACGCTCCTATCCTGAGTTACAGCATTTTATGTGAGCTGCAGTGGAGGGGGTCCTCCACTGGGGGCGTCACCACTTTTGCATCCGTTCTGGAGCACCAGGAGTCGGTGGTCCCCGGGAATTCCCCGTGAGCAGCCCCGTTGGGGTGGTCATTTGGTCATTTTTGCACATTTGGTCATTTTTTACACCTGGGGGTCCACCAGGGACCTGGGGGGTCCCTGAAGCTCCGGGGGTCCTTGGAGGTTGTAGTTTGGCAGGTAAGGAGGAGTGTGTGTGCAAAATTTGGCATGGATCGGGGCAACGGTTGCGGAGATATGAGCAGGGCAAAAGTGTGACGTGTGACACGTGTGACAGACTGACGGACGGAAGGACGGACGGACTGACAGCCGGTGGTTGTTTGGATAGTATAGGAGTGCAAGTAACTGCGACCTACGGTCGCGTCGCAATTATGTCTTATAATTCCTAATATATATGAGTTAAGTAAAAGAAATCTAACTCAACAAAATGAGGGTACATTAAGGGTACATTATGAGTACATTAACAATTTTGCTGCCATTTTAAACATAGCTGTAGTAAGCAGCTGCCAAATTGTCCTTACCTTTTAACGTGGGCACGCGCAGCGCGCACGCATCGTGCACAATCTGTGCGCGACTCATCTAGTAGACTGTAGACTCGGTGACAAGCTTTCGAATAAAAAAACCCCCATTGAAATAGACATATCCGTTGCCACGCTGTATCCCTGCTTATCCGCCAGTGTTTACATGAAAAAACATTGAAAAAAGCCAACTGTGCGCTATGGTAACAAGTGGACACGTTCGCGCACAAAACGCACGATATGTGCGGGGATCATAATCCAGGCGTGTAGAGACTGGATCAAAGTTTCCAAACGCAAAAATCCGATTGAAAAACAAGTGTTCCATCGCCGAGTAGCTTTCTCTTCTGTTACACTGTAAACCAACGGAGGCGGGACTATGGCCCAGGCTCAGACCGGATACGGAAAGCTAGATCCGGTCCAGACCGGAAATGACCGGATACAGTTAGGGGGGCGGGCCTAAAGAGCCAGAATCAGCGAAAATCTGCGATAATACTTTTAATCCTTTCATAATGATTAAAGCTAATTAAACTTCCGGGATCGACGGGCATGGCACCGCGGTACAGCGGGAAATCTACGGTTTCTATGGGGATCGCCCAGAATGAGTTAAGACTTTAAGAAATTAAAAACTTCTAGTTTGTGGTTCACAGTCTGGTAAATCAAAAAAAAATCTTTATCCAAAATTTTAAAATACGGACTAATGCCTCATTCACACTACAGATATATAGTTGAACGTTTAGCTTGGTAATTCAATGTAATCTCAATGGAAACCAGCTTTAAAGATACAGGACACACACAGAACAAAGCTTTGAAAGCTTTAAAGCTGGTTTCCATTGAGATTACATTGAATTACCAAGCTAAACGTTCAACTATATATCTGTAATGTGAATGCAGCTTTATGCCTCATTCACACTGCAGATATATAGTTGAACGTTTAGCTTGCTTGGTCAATGTTATCTCAATGGAAACCAGCTTTAAAGCTTTCAAAGCTTTGTTCTGTGTATGTCCTGTATCTTTAAAGCTGGTTTCCATTGAGATAACATTGACCAAGCAAGCAAAACGTTCAACTATATATCTGCAGTGTGAATGCAGCATAAGACTGTTATTTGTCTCAGGTACTCAATTTAGCCTGGGATTCTTCTTTTAGGGGGGAGTGGGATCAATCAACAGGATTTATCAGATTCACAGCATATATGAAGGGACAGGGGACACCAAAGTGATGGGGTCAGAAAATCGCTGGGGGAAGAAGGCAGCGTAGACACTGCAACCAAAACATGTCGAGATCAAGATAGTGTACAGGTATATCATACATGGGCAACTGGCGGCCCGGGGGCCACATGCGACCCCCACCTTCGCTTAATGCGGCCCGCAGGTTAATACCGGAATACTGATATATTATTGATTTCAGCTGTTACAATTCCTAACATGACCTGGTTTAATTCTGTCAGACTATATAGTAGCTTAATGACCAGTATAGTAGTATTTTTTTTTTATGTCCAATGTATTTGTATTTAAGTTCATAAAGTTAACATGAGTATATAACTAAATGCGTTTGAAATTAAATCAAAATGTTACATTTCAGGATTCCAATTCAAAAATAACAAAAAATATTTCGGGATTCCTATTCAAAAGAAGAAAAAATAGCCGATCTACAAGCTCAAAACGCATCGCAGCACGATGCGTTTTGAGCTTGTAGATCTGCTATTTTTGCTTCTTTTGTATGAGATAGTACAATGACAAAGTAGGACGAAGCAATATGCAATGTGGCCCTCTGGAGTGAAGGTGGAAATATAGTGGCCCTCGCCATCATCAAAGTTGCCCACCCCTGGTGTATATGAATCTCTCTCTCTCTCTCTCTCTCTCTCTCTCTCTCATTCTCTCTCTCTGTCTCTCTCTCTCCACCCCCTCCCTCTCGCAGCTCGCACATCCACACATGCAGTCTATCACTGTCCTCCTCTTTCACTAACGGTCATTCCAGATGTCTGCGTATGCATCGTAGCTATCCCTACTTTATTGTACATTATCCATTTGAGTCTATGTAAGCTGGAGGCTTGGCAGTTGAGACACTCTCGGCCCCAAGGATTTAGGGTGGTGGTGCTATTGTTTTTACGCCAAGCTGTTTTTTTTGGGCCAAGCTTCAAACTGGCGGAACAGGAGTACAACGACTGCTGGGATCAGCTGATCCAACTTCAGCTGTCCAGTTCAGAGGACTGGGCACCTTGTGAGTTTAGTCTGCTGGCTTTTTCTTATATCTCTCCTCATCTCATCCTTTCTCATTCAGCAGCACACAACATTGTCGTTGGTCCTCCTGAACAGACCTTATAGATTCTGTAGACAGCTTGCTTTGCTTTGATTTTTTTTGTATTATCGTCAAAAGTAAAGACTCTACCTTCTCTCTCTCTCTCTCTCTCTCTCTCTCTCTCTCTCCTACTCCTACATACTGTATATGTTAACGTTCAAGCTGATACTTAAATCATGTGATTTGGTTTAAAGCTGCATTCCATAAACTACCTGGGTTTTTTCAAACCAAACTTCTGCTGTTGCTTGTGCAGGTGAGATACTGTGCTTTGAGATTCAGGCAACACCCTGTGTACCTGCTACCCATGTGATAGTTATATTACAGTGTATTAGAACACTCTAGCAATAGCATACAGATGAGAATCATTTGTCGAAAAATGTATGCTGCCTTTGTGATTGCTGTTTGTAGAGCATTTTGTAAGATTGATTTTCTCTTCACATAATACCAACAAAACATAAGTCCTTCCATTTGATGGACATCCACTCAACTATTTGCTCAAGCATTTTATTTTATTACTTTTTATTTTTTATTTGAAAGGAAGTGCCTTTCAGTGCAAACTGAAAGGCAGGTTGAAGAGTGGAGTGCAACGTCCTGGCATTCAAATGCACTGTAGACATGCCTTATTTTTATGCTTAAATGTACAGTACTGTAGACGGGACTGTTGTACATCCCTCCAATTGTCTCCATAGGAGAACTGTCAGGTAGGCTGCAGTCAGTAAGATATGAGAATGTTGGAGGAGTGGAGCTCAGTGCTGTTTGGGTTACATAAAACTTAGCCTCAGGATCCAGACTTTTCAAGAAAGAAAAGCCTGGGATAGTGCCCCTGTAACTGTGGCTCACGACATTTTAATTGTATATAAAATATATGTAGCCGTTCAGATATCTTATTTTACATCAGTATTGTTCATGTGAACTGGTTGGGCCATAGAATGTCCGCGTTAGGTTAGACTACATAAAACTCCACCCAATAGTCTGTATACACTACAGGGACCTATTGTCTTTAAAGTTTAAACATTAATAAAGTCAATATTCTGCTTCAGATATTATCTTTCTAGTGTGCTCACTGTCTTTGGCTGTCATGTGATCGGGGCTTTGTATGTTTGGGTTTTCCTCAGCGAGAGGTTACGGGTTTTCCTCAGCGAGAGGTTACGTTTAGGAATACCAGGCAGAGAGTGCCAGAGACTGTGTACCGTTCCGTCGGATAGACTCCTAAGGCGATAAGGATTTTGGGCGGACTGTGTTGGATTACAGTTGTAATTTATACACTTGAATCTAGTCAACATGGTGAAGAGGGTAAGCTAACTGGATCTTGTTCTTCTGGCCTCGCGGTTTATCACCATAGCCCTTACCCGTTCAAAGATATGAGCTCTGAAATGATGTGCAGTGTGTGGGTTATGGGATGTGCACTGTGCACACAGTATATGAGGGATGGAAAGTAACTTTAACTGGTGCTTGCATGATAATATGTAGGAGCATCAATGTAAGAAATACCCGTTTCGTTTAATGGCTACAGAGATACTGTGTACCGATCTGCATGATTTTGGACAAAATCTGTAACAGGGCCAGACAACCGCGGCCCCCCCCCCCCCACACACACACACACACACACACACACACACACACACACACACACACACACACACACACACACACACACACACACTGGTTAAACATGTTGCCTCATGCTAGATGCATATATGCCTCAAGCTAGATGCAGAATAGATATAGATACACCATAAAAATGCTAATATACAGCATATGATTTGTGAAAGTGACAAACGGGCTTCACAGTTATGTTAGGTGTGTTCATATGCTAATGGTGATGCGATTTCAGATCAATTGCCCCAGCCACTGAGGAGAAACGCCTCAAGCTAGATGCAGAATAGATAATAGATACACCATAAAAATGCTAATATACAGCATACGATTTGTGAAAGTGACAAACGGGCTTCACAGTTATGTCAGCTGTGTTCATATGCTGATGGTGATGCGATTTCAGATCAATTGCTCCAGCCACTGAGGAGAAACGCTGTGACAGACAGACACTCACTCACTCACTCACTCACTCACTCACTCACTCAGACATTCGCAAAATTATAGTATAGATGAGGTCAAGGATTGACTTTTATCACCACGAGGTCAAGGATAGACTGACCTTTGATCCCAGTGACCTTTGATCATCCTAGATTAGGCAATACCACAGTGTAAACAAAAACAGAATCCATTGAAACAGATTGTTTTGTTTAGGTTTTATTTTAATCCATTTCAATCCCTTGCAGCCAAAATTGCTAAATTAATTGATTGAATTAACACAAATACACCCAACAATGTAATAATTACAGTATTTTTTTAAACAGTTTTAGAGCACTTGTTGCATTTTGTCAGTTGCCTTAACGTTGGTGGCTGAACAGAAGGATAAAATGCTCCTACACAATATAATATTCTTGCTCGATACAAGTTTATTGGTGAAAGTGTGCATGAGACATGTGCTTTTCACATGTTATTTCTTCTGCAACTTTATTTGTTTTTCAATGCATTTCTTTGCCTTCAACAAATGCTTTTTTATGCCTTATGTAAAGCACTTTGAATTGCCCATAGACAAAATATGCTTGCCTTGCATTGTTATCACAAGGTCACAGTATCAGTATTTAGAAGAAAAACTGGAGAAAAAGAAAAGAAAATCACTATGATATTCTGTCAATATGTTTGCTTGTAATTATTTGTTTTATCTATTTACACTCCAATTATTGACTGTGTCAGAACTGTTTACAAAGCAGCTATGATATAAACTACCAATCTCATCTCACTCTTTGTTGTTTAATGTACTTGTTCAAGCTTAGCATGATATTTGTGTTGTGTTGCTTTTCCAGGTGACACCGAGAGGTTGGAGATCCCCAAAAGAGAGATGGAGGCGGTCGAAGGCCAAAGGGTTGTGTTGCAGGCCTGGTATAGCCCTGGATCAGACATTGCCAAAAACTCTGTTATGTGGAACTTTGACGATGAAGCACGCAACTTGCAGGTGAGTGGACCGGCAATTTTTTTTAAATTTCTCCTCTGATCCTATACTAGCTTGCTCAGTTTTTAAAGTTACCTCATCTTATCAACCCTTTTCACAGCAGACATTTTGCTCAGCTTTTATTGTCACATCACAGGTTTACAGGTGTAAAACAGTGGATGAAATACGTTTTTGTCAAAATTCCATCGAACGGAAGAAAAAGAAGGGGAGGCAAGGGGGAAGAGAGATCAATCCATAAAAACAAACAAAGTATCTACATATTTACACATAGGCAAGACAGGCGTGAGTATAGCAGCAGATATACTGTACTTGATATGCTATGGATGTTAAGGTGCGACAAAAGTGGTGGGGCGTCCAATTGCGGTGTATTGAAGCATGTAGTTTAACATTGGTGAACTTGGCACTTGGTTGGTTGGGTGGAATGGCACTGGGACATGGTTGACCCAGTTGGCGTACTTCACACCAGCAACATGGTTAATTGATGTGTTCAATGCGTTGGTAACTCTGCTTCCTAGTAGCCAACAATATTATCTTTTGAAAGAGAACATCTTTCAAAAGGTATCAAGTCCGTTCGCCCCAAAATCCCATTTGCCTTATTTTTTTTTTCCAACGACTGCTCGGTGGGGCGGTTTTTGTATACTTGTATTTGTTTTACTGAGGATAAGATGAGAAATAAGTTTAAGGTTAGACATAGTTTTACTGAGGTTAAGATTATGAATAGGGTTAGGTTTTGGCACTGTTTTACTGAGGTTAAAGGAGCTATAGTCAACTTTTTCTTGAAAAACGGATGCTAAAATAAAAATAAATAATGTTTCGAAAATATTTTATAAAAAAATACGCTTCAAATATGTGTTTCTATTCAAAAATGACCACAAAAAGCGTAAAATAATGACAAAATAATCATTTTGGCCATTGTCAGACCGACACTTTGTTTACATTCTAGTCTATAGACTAGGATGTAAACAAAGTGTCGGCCCTACAATGAAAAAGTTGACTATAGCTCCTTTAAGGTTAGGAATAAGGTTAAGTTTAAGTTTAACCGTTTTACTGAGGTTACGTTTAGGAATACCAGGCAGAGAGTGCCAGAGAATGTGTACCGTTCCGTCGGATAGACTCCTAAGGCGATAAGGATTTTGGGCGAACAGATAATCAATTTAATCAGCTGAACCTGAATCAATGTAATCGAATTGTAGATCTGCTATTTCTCCTTTTTGTTGTTGTGTGACGAGGTAAAACATTTCAAACATATGCTTTTCGGTTATTCGATTAATCAATAGAATAATTGCTAAGAAAGGAGTTGCAGTCCTACTCTCATGTCCGGAGACATCTGTAAGTAGTTAAAATAGTTGCTCATCTGTACAGAGGAGGATTATGACTAACACTGCTAATATTTAATGCAAAACGGAAGGATGCTAGTAATGAGTTAAAGAGGGATGCTAATGGCAGTCTAGCTCTGGTGCATATCCGGTATGGCATGTCCTAAAGCTGCGAGTGACTGTGCGTGTGTGTGAGTCTGTATAATAGTGTTTGGCATTTGCTGTGATTATAATAATCTCAATAGTTTAACTGTCTGTTGCCTGCAAGCTTATCTCAACCAGAAAATCAGCCTAAAATTCAACCTCCACCATCTGTACATACTGGGATTATCTTTATGAAGGATGTTGAATTCTGTTATATGGTTAATCTGCAGGAGGCTCAATATGCTTACAGCATATACTGTACGTGTATGCCTATAGCCTGAAATACAATTGAGAGAGAGAGTATTCACTTTAGCTCATTATTATGTGCAAATAATTCCAGTTTTACAGTGGCAACATTCTAACTGTAGAAATCCTCTTGCTGTCTTCAGTAAAACCTTTGTTTTCTTTGGCTCTATGCAGATAATATCTTACAGCTCAGGTGAGGTAGGTGGACCGATTATACCGAATGAATTCACCCATAGGGTTAACTTCAGCAAGGCCATGCCCTCTGCCAACCTGTCCATCTACATCAACAACACCCAGGAATCCGACTCAGGGCGCTACACCTGCGATGTCCTCTACTTTGGAGATTCTGGCCTCACTAGCTTCAAAGGAAACCTTCTCCTTAATGTTAAAGGTAGCGATCTAGTCAGAGTCAGTGTTAATTTAACTCTGAGAGTATTAAAATGGGTAATGTTTTACACTGTCAGAGTTCAATTATCACTGGATTTTACTGTGTTCAATTACCCAAGCTTTATAAACCCCTGGTGTATTCTACTGTGAGTGGAATTGTCAGTGTTTTCCTTGTTTTTCCTAATGGGAACACGCTGCTACAAGGCATTGTATCTCTCTGCCTTGGTTTTGGAAAACTAGGAAGATTTTACAGTACATATACTTTTATCTGACCCAGATGTCATCAATGTCCCATTTAGCACCACCATCAGGCAGATTTTTTCAAACACATTTTTGGACACTGCTCCGACGCATTTTGGCCTAAATCACGCGAAGTGGTACCCAGTATCTCTAAAATCATGTCATCAACATGGATCTGTCATATTTCCCATATTCCCTCCTGATTGGCTACGACTGCCTTCTAAAGTTTGTGTGTGCGACGTGACGGTCGCTTATCTCCCGATTAGGGAGTCTTGTGGTATACATAGTTGTAGTGGTACACATTGTATAGAAGTTCTCCTTTATGTTACAGGTACTGAAATACATTTTAAGATTACGATATAGAACTTTTGCCTCTATATGTACAGTTGTCTCTTCTTCATAACAGTTCATCGGTCTCACTCAACCTGTCTGTCTACCACTCTCTCTGTGTGTCTCTCTCTATTTCTCTTTGTTCTACCTCCCAGTCCCCCCCTCTCCTCCGGTGTGTACAATGACAGGGGACCCAGTACTGATGGGAAACGTGACACTGAGCTGTAAGTCTAACCATGGGAAGCCTGTCCCTCAGTACAAATGGACCAAGATAGCTCCTGTATCTGAGGTCTTCTTTTCTCCCATGCAGAGTGAGTAACTTTCCACTGCGATTATAGTGTTCCTCTTCAATAGGGCAGAGCAGTGGTGGCCATTTTAGGGTTCCACCGATCCAGAGCCCATTCATTTTTCCCATAGAGATTTCCAAAAATATTTATATCAATTATTTTAAGCCTAGAATCAAGCCACCCAGGATCCTGGTGAATCATGACCATAAAACACTTTTGTGACTCTGTGAAAATACCTCAGTGAAATTGAATGTTTTATTATATGATATAGGCCTACTATATTTAATAAATACACTTTGTTTTGCGGTTTTCAATAAAAAAAGATGTTATGGCCACGATTCACCAGAATCCTGGATGGCTGGATTCTAGGCTTAAAATAATTGATATAAATCTTTTTTGGAAATCTCTATGGGAAAAGTGAATGGTCTTTGGATCGATGGAACCATAAAACGACTGCCACTGTAAAGCCCTTAACCTATATTATTCATTATGTCTGTGTGCCATTACATGCACACAATAAGGCACGATTATACCAAATGCACAGTAAAATCCTCAGTGCTCAGTGCCTTGATCCATGTTCTTTTTAGTTCAGCACCTGCCTTTAAATGGTATGTGGATGTGTGTGACCTCGCTTTGATCCTACATTAAGACTGAGGTCTTTACTGTTTAGAAAAGCACTCGGATGCTAGACCAGTGCCACATGCTTCAGTATGGTGAATGGTGATGGTCACATGGCTAAACTTTGATCTTGTGATTGTGTGGCCATGCACTTTGACCGAGGTCCTGACCCTTCACCCAACACATCCGTCATGTTTGATCGACATCGGATTAAATCTGTCGGACAAACAATTATGGTGATCCATGGCCACATGCTAGTGATTACAATACAATACCCTGGCTGGATCAGAGTGTACTAACCGTGTTTGTTTATAAGCTCCTGTACATTGTAACATGATGCAGGAGGCAATGCTTCATCTGATTCAAGTATTATTATTCTAGAGTTTATTGTTGTCACTTTCATTACTGGTAAATTGAATATTGTGTACACAAATGGGTGTGGTTTCAGTGCCTTCCGTGGACTTGCCCTAAGTGTTAAGAGAAGAGTGAGCATAGAAATTACTGCTCACTTAAACTTATTTATCCACGGGGAAGCACCACAAATAAGAAAGGTTTAACCATGTTGTAGAAACGTTACTATTTCCTCCTGCAGATTCCTCAGGTCCTGACGGCTGTAACCCATGACTTAAACAGCTTGTTTGAAATGTGTCCAGATAAAAGTTCTTAAAGGGCTAAACCAGGGGTCTTCAACGTTTTCAGGCCAAGGGCCCCTTAGTTGAGAGAGAGAGAGAGAGAGAGAGATGAATCAGGGACCCCTCAACCTTTTCATAGATTCCATACAGTTTCATCGTTTGACAGCACAATCATCAGTGTATTTTGGATTCATGTCAATTTGTGTTTTCAAATATTCAACCACTTGAACCTTCAATACTTAATAAACTTGACCTTTCATTCTGTATTTAGTCTGCTCTTTTCCTCCCTCTACACCAAACCTCTTTGCTGATTTAGCCAATGTAAATTTGCTATTTTTGGCTAAAGTTCTCAGAATATGGATGCTAGGGTTTAAGTGGTTATAGGAGAAAGGAGAAATAAAGTTTCTATTACACAGCGATGTGGAGGACCCGCTGTAATAACTCTGAGGACCCCCTAGGGATCCCGGGCCCCCTGTTGAAGACCCTTGGGCTAAACAAAGGCTATGTTTCTGCCAATGGCTGTTTCATGTGCTCTATCATGGCATAACATTAAGCGTAAAATCCTCTTTTCAAATAAAAACATGTATAAAGTATATCATTTTCTGTTGCAAGCGTTGCGTTTGCTTAAATTACTTTAACATTTGATACCGTTTTCTCAGAACTGGATGATGCTCCAGAGAGAAAAAAGAAAATCACCAGCTGTTTCTGAATAATAGGATTTAGTTTGATTCTGTTAACCTTAGGTCCTAACCTAACAAGCACCCAGTCTTTACTTGATCAGCCCTCAGCTCTCAGAGGCACAGGGTTGGATTTGGGGCAGAGAGCACATTACATCTCACTATTCCACCCTTCATCTGTCTGTACTCAATCCCTTCCTCACTCACTCTCTCTTTGGCATCTTTCATCCTGCAAAACCCAAGAACGGAGATCCTGCCCCCAGCCCTTGGTTATCCTTGGGTTCTTGGGTAAGGGTTTTCAGTTATGCACTTTCAATTCATTTACCCCATCCCCCTTTTACCATCATCCAGAAAATGGGATATCCCCTAGGTCGCAGAATGCCTGGAGTCCAGCTGAAATCCATCATATCAAAACCCATTCCAAAGCTTTTGAGAGGAAAAATCAACCCAAATTCTATAGCAATTTGCTCCTGCACAATTGCAGTTCCTCCCACGTTACTCCCGTTTGTCCGTGGACGTTTCATCTTGCACATGCGCCATTCCATGCTACGGCTTGGCGAGCAGGCGCTGTGGGAAGAAGTCCAGCAACTATTTCGTGAACCAAATATTATACACAGTGGTTACATTTGGGTTGACTTTCCTTTTAAACCTTTACTTTGTGTTCTGTGTTAAACTTATCTATACAGTAGCGTTCCCCCAGCATCTCATGTTATTGTATTGTGTACAGTATATTTAGTGTACAGTATATTTAGTCTATTAGACTCCTTATAGTGTCTGTATACAGTCTGCCTCAGTCAAAAGATTTAAACTCATTGACTGCTCTATTACGAGTTTCCCGAGTTATCCCATATGTTCAGGCCACCACGCCCGAGTTTCCCGAGTTTTGGGCCATTTTTGCTAAATAAATAAAAACTCCTTCTATCTACTAGGCATGATCGCGATCGCAAAATTGCATGTTTGACCCCCATACCAACCCCATCTTTCAAACATGGCAGCCATGTTTGTTTACATTTGAAAAAAAAAAAGAAAAGAAAAAAAAAAAAAAAACATAATGGCTGCTATCTCATGAATGCCTGAACGGATTTCCAAGTAGATTTTTTAGTTTGAAAGCTGTGAACAGCGTGCACACACATGGTGCATGATCTATGCATGGGCGTGCATGATCCGTGCACTATGAATTACATGGAAGTCTATGGAGACTTGTGGCATCCTGGAACTTTGGCAGCCATTTTTTTAAATGCAGCAAATGAGTTAAGCAGTTTACTCAAGAGCAAGATGTCTTTCTTTTTTTATTGCTCAGTGAAGATAAGACCTCAACTATTCACATTCCACAGCAATAATGACATTTTAATACAAATTACAATATGTATAAACAGAGACTAGCATGTAAGTTCAGAAATGTATACATAATTAACAAAGTTCAACAGGACAGATGCTCAACTTGTGCAGGGGGCTAACCCAGAGGCAGTTTAGATCTAGAGTTTGATCATTTAAGGTTTTAAATGCAATGTCAGAAATCCAGAAACACACTTCAGAAATCCAGAAACACACTACTGTTCAAGGTGGTGTTTGGCCTGTTTCCGTTTCAGTTGAGTGTTTCAGCAGCATGCTGGGTAGAGCTCTGCATTTGAAGAGACATTCCCTGACTATATTTGTTCATTCATCCTCTTCTACCTCTAAATCAAATACTATTATTAAGCACTTGTGATTAAAGTATTTCCCATTGGATGTTTAGGTAAATCACAAAACCGATGCACTTAAATTAGGAAATTAGAATGTTGGGTGTGGTGCTATTTTGTGTTTTCTTAAACAAGGTTTACATTTAATGCATTAATGCTCAGATAAAGGCTGTTCGTTGACCTTGTGTGCGGTGACATCAGCTTATGAATATTACCATCATTAACATCAGATCACTGTCAGTCCTGTCATCACTCAGTGAGCTACATTATGAACTCAGGGTAAAAGCTGAGTCAGCTGGTTCTCTAATAATCTGGCACTATACGGCTAACCCTATTTTACAGGGTTGTTTTTCAGCCTGGGATTGAAAAACTAGAGAGCGACATGTGCATATCATACTTTTCTGTCAGTTATTCGATGCACCTCATTTACATTTTATATTTTTCATGATTTTTACATTCACACACTTGGGAGGAATTGTCACAAATTCAAATCTAGATCTAGATTTGAAGATTTGATTTAGTGGTATAGTAATCTGTGTTTACTATGAGAAACGTCACAGCTTATCCGATAGGGGAACCACTCTACCAGAATGGGTTTGCCGCTCTGACATCACGCTCTGGCTTCACTGTGATGTCACAACAGAATCCCTTTTATGCCCATACAGTATATGGAGTTCCCTGATGTCATCAATATTAATAATGCCCTGTTAAAGAGATCCCTGTGATGCCAGGGGGGGGACAAATCCCTTTTATGCCCATATATGGAGATATGGAGATCCCTGTGATGCCAGGGGAACAAATCCCTTTTATTTCCATATATGGAGATCCCTGATGTCCACAAAACTTGATGTCCACAATAACATCACTGTGGCGCGTCTTACTAGTACAACAGTACAGTTGTACAGTACAATGGCCCTAACCTCAACAATGACAGTACAGATTTAGATGCAACTGATGTTACAGGTATCAAATACAAGACCCAGCCAGTGCTTCGATCGCTCCCAGGATTTCCAGGATAGAAACAGATGTGTGAATGTAATTGTCTCTTTCCATACTGTAGCATCATTTCTTATTGGAACTTTGACTTCGCTGCTGATACAATCTGAGTCTTTACTTTACGATACTGCTGTATCCACTTAAGCGTTATATACCATTCGTACAACAAATACCTCAAAACAATCTAAGCTCACAATGTCACATCATGGCCCGTTTTGAGCTTGTAGATCTGCTATTTTTGCTACCCTAAAATGGCTGGCTCATAATAGGGATGTCGGGTTGAAAATGGTTATGGTGTTATCAGTAGGCTACAGAATGCAAATTCTTCCTGTCACCCAGGAGTTCAATCTCAGTCCATTATGATGTACAGTATGCAGAATGCATGGCGATTCTATGCACACCCCTTTCTCCCGCCACATATCTGATGAAATGCTTTATTGTGATGTTCCAGAGTGGATTTTAGAGGATTTGTGTAAGTCGCTCCTAATGTGCGTTTATTCTTCTTCTGCTTGTGTTTGCATGGCATTTTAAAGCCAGATGTGCCAAGCAGAACAGATGACAATACCCATCTGAGACTGATGCACACAATCCTCTGCTGTGTCATGCAATGATTGTCTTAAAATAATGCGTTGACAAACCCCTAGAACCTGGGTTTGTTGCAGAAACAAAAGGATCTTTTTGATTGCCATTCCTTGATTTTAATGGAAATGCTTAGAAAAACATTGTTGCTCTTGGTTTAACCACTTAAGCTCTATTTTTGTACTTTGTCGTACGAATATAGCCAATCTACAAGCTCACAACACATTACATTGGGATTGGATTGGGATGCATTGCAAGCTTGTAGATTGGCTAATTTTGCAAGGTTTGAGATAAAGATTTGTGAAAATCTTCAAAGATTTTCCGCAATGGACAAAATAAGGATGCCAGGTTAAACATTTTATTTTTTTACATTATGGCCAAACATTTATTTGGAGGTTTCTCATGACCGTTGACCATTATACTAGCTCCATGTAATGTAAGCAGGTAATCTAAGGTCCCTCCCCCACCTTTCCTAAAAAAAAAATCGGTAAAGCTGCTGACAAACATAAACTGGGTGAGAATATTGTATACAACAAGGGGTCGATAATGTAGTATTGAAATGTTCCATAGTATTAAAATCTGATACTGTGTGTCAACATGCACTTGATGTTTTTACTAAAGCTCCATCAGACATAAAGGATCTCTGCGCTGAAAATAATCAACTTACTTTCGTGTGCATGACCGCCAGAGTAAACAATGTTGATATAAGTATTTCCCTATCTAGTGTATATCCTATTGTATAGTGTAATAGGTAGTTTGTGTACAGCTTGTTGTGTTTAGTCTAAAATGTGTGATGTTGTTGTTAATCATGGCATAATCTACAAGCCTATGTGGGTTACTGTGGATTATCGTAACCAGCTGGAATGGACCTAAAGGCTTTGCATCTTTGTGGTTGTCTTCACAGATGAGAGACAAGGAACCCTCAGGCTGAGCAACCTGACTAAGACCATGTCAGGGAAGTTTGTGTGTCGAGCTAGCAACACAGCTGGCTCTGATAGTTGCTCCATCAACCTGGAGGTCATTACATGTACGTACTGTACACACTAAAAAAAGCCATATTCATTATGTCATTACTTTATGTATAGTATATCACTTGAATAGCATTACAGTGACTATTGGTAGTGAGAATGAGTGTGCACTGTAGAATCCCATACAGGTACATTTTTACACTTTCAGAGTTAACTCTCAAATACCTGGAACGCGCCCGCGTCGCATTAGATTTGAACCACTTTAACCATTATTTTATGCTTTAACTATTGAAAAATAGCAGATATACAAGCTCACAGCGCGGCACCGAGTGCCGCGCTGTGAGCTTGTATATCTGCTATTTTTTGAAAATGTGTGCAAGTCTTTGAATATCTTTGACCCGATCTTTGACCCAACTTCTAAATCCTTCCTCTAAATCAGCTGTTCTCAAACTTGTTCATGTCAAGGACCCCCAAAATTACATTTATTCGGCCGCAGACCCCTATCTCAAAATATGTTGTTCCAGGGACCACCCAGAAGCAAAATTTGAGTTACAAACGTTCGCTTTGAAAATACATAATATTCAAAGATTTGCACACATTTTCACGACTTTTTCAAAAATAGCAGATCTATGGGGTGCCCGCTGGCCTGGTGGTCAAGGCGCGTACCTATACTAGGCTATGATGCCTGCTGGCGTCACCGGTTCGATTCCCGATCCGGACGACCTTTGCCACATGTCATTCCCCATCTCTCTCCCCATTTCCTGTCAGTCTACTATAAACTACTAAAAAAATAGCAGATCTACAAGCCGCGCTGTGAGCTTGTATATCTGCTATTTTTCACTGGTTAAAGCATTCAATAATTGTAGGCCTAAATGGGTTAAAGTGACTCTAGATTGTACGGCATAAAAACCTCTGGCTCTTGTCCTTTAGCCACCAATACGGGCATGATTGCAGTAGCTACATTGGGGTCCATTGTGGGACTGGTGGCCCTGCTACTTATCCTTATCTTCATACTGAGGAGGAATAGGGACACCGAGGAGGAGATTGCCAATGAGATCAAGTGAGATTTTCAACTTCTCTGTGTTGAAAGTGAGCAACAATACAGGATTTCTTCTTTTTATGTCTGAATCTGTTGAATTTTCCCCTGTTTGTTTGCCACAGGGAGGATGCTCAGGCCCCTAAACGAGTGTCTTGGTCAAAAAGTACCTCAGGCTCAGACAACATCTCCAAGAATGGCACACTGTCTTCTATTACCACAACAAGTCCTCAATCCCAAGACCCCCGTCAACCTAACTTCCACTACCCATATCCCCCTGTGTCAGCCTCTGACATGGGCTCTATGATCAATGCCTACCATCTTCAGCCTGGTGAAAACAACCCTCTTCGAGGACTCCCGGGGTACAACCTTGGCAGCACCCCTTCACGTAAGCTAAAGAGGCCTCCTAGCATGAACGGTGGCCCCAGACACACTCCTCGGAGGCCAAGGCCCCCCACCCCCATCAGGACAGAAGGGGCCCAACCTCAGGTGCCACATCCTCTCACTGTGTCACCACCTATCAGTTCCTTGTCTCTGACAGACATGGGAGGCGTTACCGTGATGGTACCGGCTAACAGTGAAGCTGGCTCACTGGTGTAGCCGCGAGGAGTTGGATGTTTAACACCTTGGTGGTCTTTGCAAATATGAAATAGAATAAACAACGGAAGCCTGTTTAAGAATGGAGAGAGACAATGCCTTGGAATGGGATGCACTTTTTTGTTAAAGAAAGAAGAGGAAAGATATCTCACACTTATCTTTGTTCAAGTCAGCACAAATAATACGAACTCCAGTCCTGATTCTGGTTTACTAGAGAAATGCCTACTGTGTAATGCAATATATTTTGTTTATAATTACAGGTGTTCAGGTCTTTTCCGCGTTCAGATGTACATGATATGCCACATGAGTTGTACATGAATTTAATGTATTCCACATTATCCCTGGATATAGTCAGCCATGATAGTAATTTGACTTAGTTTTGTGATATGTTTTTGAATATAAATTCGCATATTCATCAGGATAATGAGAAACATATTGCATACTTTCATTTCCATGTACAGTATATTATACTGTACAGAACGGCCATATCTGACATTTCAACAAATCTCTTCTGTCGGACAGAAACCAGCTATGTCCAAAATATGAACTAAAAAAGAAATACATGTTTTTAGAACACAATACTGCCTCAAAGTTGGTATGGTGACTTTATACATCGTCAGATACTTTAATGTGTCATTATCATCACTTTACCCAAATACAGCTCAAGTTGAGTTTTTGACCATTAATATGGAGAGGTTTTTTTCCCCGTCTGACTTCGTCATTCTAATCAATGATGGAAAACATATATAGGATATCTGCACGTTGGGAGTTACAGTAGGTGGTTTGACCGACAGTTTGAGGAGGATCAAAGTCATCCAGTTAGGTTAGTTAGGTTTAGTCAGAAGTGCTTTTTAATACTTTTAATTGGTTCAATATTTGTAAAACCCACACAGACATAAAGTGTGTTCAATAGCACTAATTTATAAAAAAAAAAAAAAAAATGGAGAAAACACTTTTCTGCCCGACAGGGACAATACTGTATGTCCACTATTCTCAGGTGAATTGTACAGGGCAGAAATACAGCAAAACCACTGTTCAGGTATTTCATACCGTAGGATCTAAACATCGGTTTCCTCTGAAACACCAGCAGGCATTCACTGGTATTTACTTGTGTTTATCTAATAAGGGTCCCTTTTATCACTGGCCAATGTCAATGGGGCCCCGTTACACTCGTGAGGTCATATATATCCATACTGCCCATATGGTAGTTGCATTGTACCTGAAATGTTAAGTGTAATGCTGTTGAGTTTGATGGTTATATTTTGTTCATGGCATTTACAATTCTGGGACTTTTCAAAACACTGTTCTCAAATGACTTCCATTATCTGAGTCATTCAGAGTTTTAGTCACTTTAGTTGTCTTCAAGAATTTTCACTTCATATACACTATCATGGAAACTAAATAAAATTGCATTCCTTATTTAATAGGTTTTAAACACTGTGCCTAAAAATGTATATTTCTACAATATCAGACACATTAACAGAGTTTAGAGGAAAATAATTTTATTGGAGTGTTTTGTTTGGAAGGTTTGTTTCAATACCACATTACCATGATGCCATCATGAGTACATACATACTCCATAGTGCTACCAAAGATAACTCAAATACATCTACAGTACAGTACAGTGCATTTCACAGGGCCCACTAAAGTCAACAGAAACATACTGTAACAGTAAAGTATAATAACCACAATCAGATAGAAATAAAGGACACTTAAGTGCTGAGAAACATATGCTGTATTTGACAAAATCGCTGAAAGAAATCTCAATGAGCAGCTTTATTACCGTATAAACACTACAAAATGCCTGTCTGAAAGCCTAATTACTGTACATTTAGTCTCTCAAGCCAGCATATATATTCTACAATCTTCGAATGCTACATAGACACTCTGGGTTCTGTTAACTGACTTTTTAATTTGTTTCTTCTCTTGTGACTATATTTTGTAACTGCAAATTGTTATTGCTTCTAAGGAAAATAATTCCACTGGTTTGTCTTTCTCTAGAAAAGGTTTGCAATTCAAGGGTGGTTAGGAAGTAATCAAATGAATACAACTCATTTTTGTTTGGACTGGCATCACGGACCAGCAGTGAAGGACCCCTGATTGGTGGTGGTTACTACATTTCAACACCACACATTTTAAAAACATTTAAACATACTGCATTAAAACAAAATGTACAGTATATTAATGGAGGCTTGTTTTTACACAACTGAACAGGCGAAACAAAAGTGGGGTAGGTTACGCCAGGGCTAAACTGCAGCCATTGGTCATCGAACGCAGTGCAACGTCGGCAATGGAGCACCCTTCAATGATTAAAAAGGGAACATTCCTTGCGTTGACAATGATGTGACACCCGATGGTTGCAGTGGAGCCCTGGCGTTAGGCAGAAGCATTTGAAAATTGAGGGAGAAAACACGTGTCTTGAGAGACCACCTTTGGGCAGATACTAGGAAACCAGTTAAATGGTACATCTCAAGTCTCTTATTTGATATCTGCTTGTCTATTACCTTGCTTGAAGCTCAAGTCGTTCTGGTCTGCCATTTTTAAAGTTGTCCCCAAAGCACTTATTTCCGCTCAGAGGAGCGAGGAGGGATGAAGGAAGGCTACCATTTGTATCAGTGTGAATTTACAGTAACAGTAACGGCAGACATTGGCAGCAGATCCAGCTGTGCCACCGTAATCAGAAACAGACCTCACTTCACATTCTTCTCCTCACATGGACGCTAGTGAGGGAAACGTGGATGCAAATAAAGAGACTTGGGATGCATCCAAACAAAGAGTAGCAAACCAAAAGTCAAAGTCGTCACAATAGGCCACCACCACTATCACTATTGAAAGATGGGGTCCATTATTTAAAGGTCTATGGAATAAATGTAATCATCCGTCTGTCAGCAGACTTCTGGCAATTATCATCCTCATCACCTCATTTGTTCCTTTAAGATAAAGAAAATGAGAAAACATTGCACAATTATAAAGATTTCTCAGAAACAGAAAAATGCCCTTCAGAGCCAATGAAAATCCATGTGTAATAGTATGTGAACTTTGTATTTCATGCAAGGTCATAATATCTAGCTTTTCAAAATGCTCACCTTCTAGAATCTGGTGTACTCTTATGTCACGGACATACTGTTGTACTGCGTAGTCTTTCAGGTAACCATAGCCACCATGCATCTGAAGAGCTTGGTTGCAGATCTGTTGTTATGTGAACAGATATAACATTTTTAACATTACAAATTGTAGTGGTAATAGACAAGGATAATTTTTATTTTATTTTTTCTTGCTCAGTAGAAATTATGTTTTAGTAACTCACACCAAAGCACTCATCTGTGACAAAGAGCTTGGCCATGGAACAGAGGGAGACGGCGTCAGACCTGCCCTCCTGGAGTGCTTTCGCAGCCTCGCGCACCAGGAGACGTGACGCAACTAGCTTGGTGGCCATTTCTGCCAGCTTGAACTGTAGAAACTATAGGGAGAACACAGAGAAAGACAACAATAAATAACTAGTTTTCGACCAGAAACACCATTGTGCAACCAACATAGATGACACCTTTCTGTAATAGAGTAAAATGTTGTCTGGGCCAAAAGTAATAATAATAATGTAATAATGTGAGTTTAACCTGGTTGTTAGAGAGTGCCTCTCCAAACTGTTTGCGTACCGACACATGATCTCGTGCTAGTTGCATACAGGCGTGTGCTGCACCAAGAGAACAGGAAGCTGTGGACATGAATGTCAGAAGTGTTTGAATAGCCTTTGAAGTCAAAGTAAAAGATTTATAGATAGATATTTTCAATTGTATTTGTACTTCTGGTCATATCTGAAAGGTTAAGACCTTCAAAACAGTAAATGACACATTCACATAGTAAACATGGTCTTCATAATTTGATAAAGTTTCAAAGGTATGCAGTGGAACAGTGTGTTACCAAACATACCAAATGAATATCTAATTTTATGAAGTGAATGTCTATAGGAAAGCATTTACATGTATACAGTACATTTAACATTACCAAAACAATAACGTTGTGGCGTTTCCTTATAATCAGCCTCCCTCACCAATATTGATCCTGCCTCCGTTCAAGCCCTTCATAGCTATGTTGAAACCCTGTCCTTCCTGACCAATCCGATTGGCCAGTGGAATGGCACAATCCTCGAATATCACAGCTCTGGTTGGCTGAGAGTTCCATCCCACCTTGAACAGAGAATATTTATATGATACAGTCCTCTTTTCTGATTCTGAACCATGAATATGACCAAATTCTGCCATCTAGTGGATATTATCCATGGCATAACTATTGGGTAGTAGTAGGTACACAGTTAGTCTTGCATAGCCAGACAACTATTCCACAATCTCCGAATGCTATATAGTCTGGAACTACACCGCCTGAAATCCAAGTAATGGAAGCTGGCATTTCCGTTGCCAAAAATATATTTTAAAATATCATTTCTGCTAAGAAGCAAGCTATATATGACATATATATAGGATAAATGTGCGTGACTGCGACTGTAAAAATGAAACAGAAGTGGAGAAGAGGATTCACATCCACTTTATCGCTCACTCATGATCAGAGCTTCTGTTCCCCAGACTGTATGACAGAAGCATTTGCAAATTGTGGGAGGCAACAGTCCTGGCCACACAAGACTAGTACACAGTCAATACATGCTTTATGGCTATATATTTATGCACAAATATGCTGTCATGCTCAAATGCAACAGTATTATTGTCAACAATAGTGATTTGCTGTTTTCTTACTTTCTTTTCTTTCTTGCCAAAACTTAGTCCTGGGGTGCCCTTCTCTACCACCAGGCAAGAGATGCCCTTGGCTCCTTTCCCTCCGGTTCTGCACATCACTATATATACATCTGTATCTCCACCACCACTGATGAATGCCTAACAGAAAGCAAATGAAGAGATAAGTAGCATCTGGTTCATTATCATCTTATAAGTTGTACCTCGGAACCATTCAAGGAAAGGTAAGGTACCTTAGAACCATTCAAGGTATAGTGGTCTCCATCCAGTTTTGCAGTAGTGAGAAGCGAGGCTGCATCGCTGCCACTCCCTAAACATTAAATGGACAGAAGTGAACCCCTTAACAACATTTCATATGGGGTTATTGTCTTTAATCATTCATTCACTGTACTGTACGTAACAGTTCAAGGTTAGGTGCAAACAGAGACTAACCTGGTTCAGTTAGACAATAGGAGCCAAACTTTTCCATCGTGCAGAGATCAGGACAGAACCTCTCCCTTTGCTCAGTATTTCCATATGTGTCTATCATCCAAGCACACATGCTACAAAGTAAGAAACATACCATTGATTTGTCATCAGATACGAATTTAGCTAACAACAACCATGACAAAACTACAAAGGAAAAAAAACGGTTGGTTAAGATTGTATTTAAGTTTTTGTGCAATATTAAATGAATGTACCATACTTTCTCAAAAAGGGAAAACAAAACCTTCCAATTAATAAATACATGTGTATCCAAATAACTGTATCTTACTTGTGGATGCTGATATAAGCTGTGGTGCTGACACAGCCTGTGGATAAGGCCTCAAAGATCACTGATGTGTCCAGACGAGATAAACCGGAGCCTCCCACCTCTGGTTGAACATAGATCCCACCAAACCCCAATTGGGCTGCCTTCCGCATCGTCTCCACTGGAAATATTTCCTAAAATATAATACAAATACATATTTCCCATCTTTAATGAGATAAGATGGTACATTTAGCATAGACATGGGAAGTAGGCGAACAGAATGTATACATGCCTTCTGTCAAAAAAAGAATCTGAATTAAGGGTGATGGAATTGTCAATTAAATAATTACAAATATTTCATATTGAATAGCTTTGAGATGTTGCTTGCATTAATGAGGGACACTTTTGAACTGTAATTCCAGGCAGGGTTAAACAAGATCATGGTAAATCAGAGCTCAATACTGCCATCAGTGGTAGACGGGTGGTGCCTGTGGTGGTGCCAATGAATGTGGAACAACCTCGCTATAAATAAAATGCATTATGTCAGTGACTGGTATTGACGCATCATGAGTGTTGTACTGGCATACCTTTTCGTCCCACTCAGCCATGTGTGGAGACATCTCATTGGCTGCAAAGTCAAAGGCCATCTTCTGAAACTCCCTCTGTTCATCTGTGAGTCCATGGGAAGCTACAAAAACATGACCGTTAAAAAGGACTTTGTTAAGCACTTTTCTCACTTCACTTGATTCGCATTTTTTATCAGGGGCACCTGGTTGGGCATTGTCCTTCCTTTCCTCTCATATAGTCAGTGTGGCATTCTTTATTGAGAGTTTTAAAGCTCATCATTTTGGAATTCACATGCGGTTATGGAGTAAAGACAGACTCCATTTTAAATTATTTAGTAACCTGAACAAAGGTACATTTTGATCAGATCAGATCACACTATCCTCCTCCCATCATCATCACAGTGGCGTCATAAGGAGGATGTGCTGCACGCTACAGCCTCTGAATGGTGGGAGGACTGACTGTCAGCCAATCAGAAACCACCAGTGTGTCTATTGTTAAAGTACAACAATGTCAAGCCAACTTATTATACTATGTATATGCAGTTATTAACATTTATTATTATTATTATTATTTTATTCTACATACGTGATGTGTATACAGGTCTAAGCTTGCCTGAAACCACAACCAATGTGGCCATTCAGTTCAGTGAATGAATGTGCACTTTCACCGCTATGTGTCATCTTCAATTATAAAGCTTATACCACAACTCTTAAAAGGGACTTACGGTCGATGCACGAAGCTATTCCCCGTCTCTGCTCGCTGTTAAATATTAAACGCTGGTTTCTTCCTATGCAGGACCCCAGTCTGACAACTCTAGTAGCTAACGTCCTGGCTGCCGCCATCTTTACCTTAGTGTGGTGCAGTTATGTCACAGCAGCGCTGCTCAGGGGAAATGTAGTTCCATATAGTACGCAGTACTACAAAAACACTTAAAATGCGATACCACACTATATATGGCTAGGTGAGGTTAATATATGGCCATGACACTTAACATATCTTGAGGGAATTGAGCTCTTCTTAAAAATAATAACCTATTAAGTATCGAAGTCGTTCACGTTTGTAAATTGGAGGTGAAACAAAAACAAAAACATCGAGATCGGGACTGGTCGTGCATTAAAACAAGCGCACCACAAGGCGCATGCTCTGATAGTTTACTTGGCAGTGGCACATCATCACAACGCGGGAGTGTGTGTGTGGATTGTGGATGAGTGTAAACCTGGTGTAAACTAACTAAGGTAGGCTAACGTATATGCATTATCAGTTGTATGTTTAATGTTTAGAAACTCACTCACTGTTCTTTGCTATGAAAAGTGAAAACCAAATCTTGCTGCCGTTCTCTGCGTACATTACTTTAGAAATGACAGCATTATGCAGACAGTTGTGTTTGTCAACGGAGAACAGCAAATGGCAATGCAAAATATATTATTTTAGTAGCACCCATGCACTGTGTCAAGCCTGTTCCTATTCAGCCCCGGCCCATATAGGCAGCCTGGGGATCAGGCCAGGTCCTCACAGAGCGTATAAAGAGTTGAAGACTATACAATAGTCTAGAGTTGAGGTCAACTTGAGGAGAACTCCTAACGCCTCAGGGTAGGGTTGAAGACTCTGTTAATGTTGCTGACGTCACACTCACAGTTCGAGAGAGAACTAGACTTTTATTTTTAACAGGTTATGAAGAAGTGGGTTGTACATCTGTACAGTACAGTAGCATCCCTCTAGCTAGCAATGAGCATACTGATGTTTTCATACTAGTGTTCTTGTCATTTATTTAGAGATGGCACCAAAGACAAGGGCCAGAGGAGCGATGACAAAATCAGGTGAGGTTGAGAAAACAATTGAATTAAACTGATTGACTGACTGACAAGTTATGTTCTGGAAATAGCCTAACTGTATGTGCTTTTTCCTAACAACACGGTCATAGATGAGCCTAATGCAAAAGATGACAGTGATGAGATCGCTCCAGTGAAGGTTGCTGCAAAGTCAACAAAGGGGAGGAAGAGGAAGGCTTCATCCTCTGAGGAGTCCAGAACACTGGAGAAGACCAAAGTTGATGAACCGCCCAAACAACCGCAGTACTCTCACTGGTTGATGAAGTCTGAACCTGAAAGTCGCTTTGAGAATGGAATAGATGTAAAGGTACTGTAACTGACGACAGCATCAGTATGTTTGTTGCACATTGCACTCATGTGATGCATTCTGAGCTTGTAGAAAGGCTTTTAGAAAGCCCTACTCCAGAATCAGCTTTATTTTGGAAAGAAGTGGGTGAAATCATTGGCATTTTTGCTAGTTTTTACCCCCTTTTTCTCCCCAATTTAGTTGTTATGCCAATTGATTCCTCCCCATACACCTTTCTGTGTTGTCACTGCTGTTGTATCCTACTGACTCACCTACTAGTGAGGAGGAGCCCCCAATGGGAGGATGTAGAGCCTTCGTTTTACTCCTCCTGCCCAACACTCCCTGCTGACAGGTGCTGCCCCACGTGCAGTGACAATAATTCACCCTCTCCAGTCTCCACCCAGCATCCCTCCCCCGAAAACAGGCCAATTGTGTTCGTGTAGACACTTGACAAAGATGGATGCACCATGTTGGAGGGTGAAATCATTGAAATCATTTTTTTACATGCTCCATCTTTCTTTCAGGTCTACTTAAGGGCTGTCCATACTTTGACCGAAACCGCCGTTTTCGGTCAAAAGGTCCTTTTCTAACATAAAATTATATCCCTCGGGACTTCTGAAAAGCATTGGACCGAACGAGAGTTCGGAAATTTGCACGTCGGAAAACACAACTCACCGAACATTTCGGTCGAAGTATGGAGAGGCCTTAACTTACATATACTGTAAATTAGCCTCAATGTTTTTAGAACTTGCTCAAGATATCTCTGGTTCACTCTGCAGTTTGGGATTGAGGACCTGAAGGCTCTTCCCAATCAGACCGGATGCTGGGATGGTGTACGCAACTATCAGGTACGCCTGGTGGATTAAGGCAGTGGTTCCAAATCCGTGACCCAAAAGAGAAATTATATATTTGGGACACAAACTAGTTAAAATAGGAGATCTACAAGCACACAACACGTCGCTTTGCGCTGCGTTGTGAGCTTGTAGATCGGCTATTTCAACTACGTCTTAAACATTTGTTTTCTAATTTGTGGAATTGATCAACCACAGTTGAGGTAACAATGCTCTGAGAGTTCTTTCTTGTAGGCACATAATGTAGCTATATCATTTTTTGTTCTATAACCCCTGGTAAAAGTGTGTTTCTCCAAAATTGTCCTCCTATAGGCCCGCAACTTTATGAGGGACATGAAAGAAGGGCAGCTAGCTTTCTTCTACCACAGCAACTGCAAGGAACCTGGAATAGCAGGAACCATGAAAGTAAGTCTCTGTCTTCTCCAAATGGCAGTATAACAACTGTGTAAAAGCCACAGATACTGTTCAGTTATATTATGTTTTCTAGATTGTGAAAGAAGCCTATGTGGACCACACTCAATTTGACAAGAAGGATGTCCATTTTGATGCATCCAGCAAGCAAAGTAACCCTAAATGGAGCATGGTAAAATAATTATGGATTATTGACCTTTGTAATTCATTGTCATGTTTATATAAGAATCAAGTTTATCAGATTTGAACTTGTTTTTATCTGTCTCAGGTTGATGTGCAATACCAAAGAACGATGAAACGTTTTATTCCTCTGTCTGAGCTTAAGAAATATCACCTGCAGCACAAGGCCAACGGAGGACCCCTAAAGGACATGGCTCTCTTCACAAGAGCAAGGTTGTCTGTCCAACCTCTCACCGATGGTACGTAGGCTAGTGTGGTTTTGGACCACAGATTTTAAAGTTTCCTGTAACTTAACTATAACTATGTCTTACTTAACATTGTTTGTCTTTGGTAGATAGCACTAGGGTAAAGGTAAACAGTAAGTTACAGTAACCTTATGTCTTTCCCCTCCAGAGGAATATAACTTTGTCCTGGGTTTGGAGGACAAAGATCCACTTTGAGATTGTTGGCTGTGGAGTGCTGCCTTGAAGCAACAACATGTTAAACAAATGATAATACTAATTTGTAATTTTATTGCCTTTTCTTTTAATAAACATTTACAGAATATTATTAAAGGTGATTTTTGTCTAGTTATGACTGGTTTATTTTAATGTTTGTAAACATTTGTTTGTTTGGAATAAAGAGCTCCTGCACAGTTCTTTTTCACTTGCGATTAAAACACTTTTTTGATTTCGGGACTTCCATCAGGTTGTATTTTAAAGTTAACCCCTTGAAGGTCCTTGTTCTGTTGACTCAGGATCTTCTATGCACCTACCATATGCCCATTTTGTGGGGGAAAAAATGTCAGTGTTAAAGATGCTTAGTGGTCAGTTAATGATATCATCCAACTTATATTACAATATATAATTGTATTTGGTATGTTTAATGCTGAAGAGATGCAATCTGTCTACCATTATATTACTATTGTTTTAATCTGCAAGAACTGATATGCACACATTAATTCAATTGAGCACAAAATACTAGCAAGTCGAAGTTTCTCAATTTATTTCAGTTTAGAGGACAATGGATTAGTAGTAAATGGCCACAAAAGATATATTTCTACTGTACATATCTCAGGTTAAAAGTCTAAAATCATGTTAGAGGCAATAGGATTTACTTTGCTAGATATATTTAGGCACAACATTCAAGTCTAATGTGAAGGATACACAAGACTTATACTATCGAACCCCAGATACAAGTACTTTAACACCCTCTCATAAGTCATAAGTTAACACCACTGGAATGCTGAGGTAAAGCATGTGAATCTTAATAGTTGTTTTGTGGCACTGTGTACTGCATAAGTATGTGTACAGGAGGTCAACAGGGCACAGGACAATCACGTTGAGATAGCTGCTCTTATTTACATGTCATAGAATCAAGGGGATAATTAAGTCATCTTGCTCATGAAAGCAAAAACAAAATCATTAGTTTCAGAGGCCCACTTCCATTAATATTTTTGTCAACAAACTCATTGGAACTAACAAATTCAGCAAGATAAAGCAGTGCAAAGTTTTCATTTCAATGTTAGGAATGCCTTTGATTAAATGTGGAATGATGGAAATGAATTCATTTCTTCGAAATTTCACAACTATTCACTTTAAAATCTGTGTTGGATGAAAATGAATTTACACAAAACAGTGTAATGGATTGACAAACAAAATGATCACATAAAAATGAGGCAATACTTTTTTTTGTGACATTTCACACAAGGTCATAACAGATTTAGTTTAGCTTTAGTTTGATTTCCATTTTAAAAAGAAGTGTTGATGAAGGAAAACACCTGCAGCGGCCAGTAAGGGCCCTGCAAATGACTGATACAGGCGGCTCTTTTTCATTGTTCACTTTTGTTTTCTTTTCTTCCTCCCTTCTTCAGCAGCCATAAGGAGGGCTGCTTTATCAGATATTGTGAGGTGGTTCTATTCCTTCACAGATGCTGACGAGGCTTTAAAAGAAAACGCTACCGGATGACAATACTAGCCGCTTTCTTCCCTTGCTGCCTGTTCCAGTGCACTCTCATTGGCAGCAGAGCCCTCAAACCGCTGAGCTCCGATGGTGGCCTGGTGAGACATACTCTTCCTCACCACATCTCCTTTCCTCCACAGTGTGATTTCCTTAGAAGAGAATGAAGCAGTGAAAATAAATTACTTGTCTCATGTTTAACTTAATTTGACTTGCTCAGGCCATCCTTGATGTTTGGTTTGGAATGTTTATTTGTATATTTTCACAATACCTGCTGTTTGAAGTAGCGCCTTTCTTCCTCGTCAATCAGCACAAGGTTAAGGTAGTAGCGTACAGAGAATTTTTTGTTGATGTCTCGCATAGTGGGAGTCATCTCATAGCCAGCCAGAAATAATCTAATTGGAATGGACTCTCCTTAAAAATGAATACAATACACCAAGTGAGGTTGGATGAAAACACTGCATTTTCATATAGTAGAGTCAGTAGTAATGATGGGTTAAGGAAGCAAATGCCTCAAAGATATTTGACTCACAGTAAAATCCACAAAGGGTACAAAGGTTTTTACACTCCAAGTTAATTTAACTCTGGGGAAGTCATTTACCTCTGACTGGTGCACCATCCATGATCTCGTACTTGGCTATGGTGTCGTTTTCATGGTATACGCTTGGCCCGGTGCCTGTCGTCTCTCGTTTGATTATATCAATCTCCATGTGCTTAATCTTAATCCTTACAAGAAGGAAGTAGATTTTCCCCACAATGACATCTTTCAAGTGATACCTGTGAAAGGCCAGTTCATGATACGCATCAGAAACTATGTGTGACCCCTCTTTCAAATTGTAAATAATGGCTTTGGTGGTGATTACAAGACATGAAATGATTAGTGCATAATATTCTCAAGCCTTACTTGGATTTGTTATACTCAAACTCAATGTGGAGACAGTCTTCAATTCCAACTTCCATTTTGATGGATGAGTTGAGCTCTGGGTATGTGCTCAGTGTGTGGACAACAATATCCATCTCTTTACTAATATCATTCAGTCTTCTGCTGACTGTAGCCCTCAGAAAGTATCTGCAAATAGTAAAAAGAGATACTGAGCAAAAAGATCATCTGCAACAGTGTCCAACATCATAACAGACATGCATGTAAAACAGTAACAGTCAAGTTGGATTATTAACTTGATATCTTTGCTGAGGAAAAGGCAAACAGGAAAGCAGTCTGCACAATAAGATAATGCTCCCATGAACATTTATTGGTTTACCACTTTTGGTGGTAAACCAGTGAAATGTTCATGAGAGAATCAGTGTTCTGACTTTATTATGTCACATGTTATATTGTCTAGCACTGCTGTTGTGTGGATTTGCTCTTATAAACCTTTTCAATAATGTAAACATGACATGAATGCCAGTGGTAGACAGTAGACACACCAAAGAGAAAATCAGCACTCGGCACATTAAGCAGCGCTGACTTAGCTTTTACCTTAGCTTGACATTCTGGCCTGTGTAGGACTCATAAGGTTTCTCCACATGAGTGAACTCAAAGTCAAAGGTCTGTGACTGAGTTAGTTCACCAGGTCTTGCAAGATCTTTCACCAGAGAAACAAACTCATGGTGGTTTCCCCTGTCGTAGTACAGCTCTAGAAAGGAAAACAACATTGTCAACTATTTCTAGGGTTGTAAATGCAACATAGGGGTTAGGAATCATATTCAAAGATGTCTGAAAAACAGTGTTTACATTAAAAATCTGCTGTAGATCTGCCATTTTCAAAAGATTTTCATACCATCCATACATTAGAAAACTTGTTTAATGGGACATTCTGCATAATGAGTACTTTTACTTTTGGTACTTTAAGTACATTTTGATACCAATACTTTTGTACTATTAAGTCATTTTGAATTCTGGGCTTTAACTTGTAACAGAGTATTTCTACATTGCAGTATTGATACGTTTACTTGAGTAAAACATGTGGTGAGTACTTTCCCCCACCACAACCCACCTATTTGCCCAACGAATTCAATTTTGATCCCTTGATGTTCCAATCTCTTTCCAGGGTTCTTGAGTGTGACGTTCACCTTGCCACTAACCGTCTCGCCATCATAGAAAAGAAAGTATTTGTCTTTCTTTCCATCTTCGGTCTTGTGTTCTGCCTTCTTTCTCGTTTCAGCATCATTCAGAACAACATCAATTTCTGCACTTTGCCCAAAGCTGAAGAAACTCATTTTGCAAACCTGTCGTGAACCCGTGTACAAGTGACTCTCGTTACTCTAACTTATTTGCAAAGTAAGTCACGTTATTTAGTAGTGACTAGTGACTATACATTCAGAATGTTACGTAAGACCTACAGCCTATACGACACCAAACCTAAATAGAATTTGAGATAAAATGGTTATCCAGGTGAAAAGTCAAAGATATGTCAAATCATTTTAGCACTACATGTCCTCATCATTTCGATTAAGAGAAAAAAAAATCCGTTATGGTTGCAAAAATACGTCTAATAACATATATCCACAAGCATATTAGAGGTTCTTTTTTTACCATCTGTCGAATTTAGCAACACCTACAACAATTCAAGTAGTCTAAAATGTATTTCCTTATGGTCAGTCCGTCCTATGTTGGTCTTTTCTAAACAGTAAAATGTTGTCAAATGATCAGGAAGTAGCTGCGTCAGCATAAATGCTTCCGGTTCGACTATTTCAAAATAAAACGACCAAAGTTCCTTGTTTTAATCAGGTTGGTTCAATAAACGCAAAGGCTATTTTTTTATATATATATCAGGGAATATAGCTCTAGATGTATAGGTCTAGATATTATCTAGAGCTATATTCCTATAGTAAAATATTAGTAGCCTAGGGGTCTCACTCTCTCCAGATCTTTAGTATCAGAAAATTCATTTTCAGGTCAGGATTCCAATTTCATCCAATCGGGAGAGAGATCTCATACAGGATACAAGACAAGTGAAATTGCTTACTATACATTTGAAGATCTGATAAGATGAAATTGGTGACTAAGCTTAAGAGTATTTTGTATTTAGTCTGAGCTTTAGAGACCATTACTGTGATAATACAAACAAAAATCTCACAGCTCTTCACACATTAACATAAAGTCACTGTTTGTGTTGTCCCATAGTCATAGACACTCTTGTATGCTGAATATGTCATTTGATAATAATGTATGCTACACTATTTAGACTGAAATTTAACTTTTCATTTTATTTTATTATTATTACTTCTCATTTATTTATTCATTCATTCATTTATTTACAGTGACATCATACACTTGTACCATGGCCTACTGAAGTGGTTGTCAAAGTGGGGTCCACCGGTCCTTGGGGGATTTCCATCCAGGGGTCACCAGAAAAATGAGGAATCGTTTATTTCACTGCCTAGAAATTATCCCAATGAGATATAAGATTGACTATTCCTGTAGTCTTCAACAGGGGGTCCACAGAGTTACTACAAGGGGTCCTCCAAATCTTTGTGTGTGAACTTTTTTTCTCCTTTTTAACCACTTGAACTCGAGCATCCATAATCTGAAAACTTAGATGATCAAAAAGCTGAGCTTGTAGATCGGCTATTTTTGGCAAAGAGGTTTGGTGTAGAGGGGAAACAGAGCAGACAAGTACAGAGTGAAAGGTCAAGTTTATTAAGTATTGATGGTTCAAGTGGTTAAATATATGAAAACACAAATTGACATGAATCCAAAATACACAATGATTGTGCTGTCAAACAATGAAACTATATGGAATCTATGGAAAAAGGTTGTGGGGGTCCCTTGAAAACCTTCTCTTATGGGGGTCTTAAGCCCAAATTATCTTCAAATGGGGGTCCGTGGTCTAATATCTATCAATTTGGGGGTCCTCGACATGAAAACATTTGAGAACCACTGGCCTACAGTAACAGGCAGTACAGCAACATTGTGTTTACTCTTTTCACTCTAATAATGTTATCCTCTGCACAGCATGACTATGAAGTCTTATCCCATAATGCAATCATTTCAGAAACTATACCATCATACTTTCACATACAATGAAATGTGCTACTCTCAAAACATGGTCCAGTTAAAATGTATTTAATAGTAACAAAATAAAATGAACATACCATATAACAGTAATATCAAGTGAACACTGAACATGTTACAACAGTTCCTGAGTTATTGTACAAATCATTCAAACAAAATCTTTCAACACTGACACGGTTTCAGAAAACACATGAAAACGAATGGTACTGTACTGTTAATGACGCAAAGACTGACAATGTGGAGACTGGATACATACTGAACAGTAAGATACTGTAATCTTTTTGTCCCACGGACAGCTTTATTGCCATACTTACAATAAGGTTTACTCTCTTGATGTATGAAAATTAAAAGAACAAAGAATGTACATGATTTATGTACATTGTAATGCCAAGTCAAGTGGACAATGTGTCCAATATATTTTCACAAAATAATTAGTAAAGCACAGAAGGTCACTTATACACAAAAACAACTCTCAAAATCATACTTTACCAAGTTTATAGTACGTATCGAGTTGCAGCATAATGGGATATATGGTATTAGATTTAACTGGATTTATATATTCAGGCATATTTGTTATTACCTGTAAATACAACAAAGGCTGATAAATTGTGCCTTATGAGTATGAGGTCACCAGCCTTTTACAGTACGCTACTTATCGCCCATGTACAGTAAATACAGTATATACAAAACATTATTCAACCTTTCAACACATGAAATAGTCCATGAGTTGAGCTTATGGTCAAAAAATGTCAAACATTTTGTAAAACAATTTCAATATACATTATATAGTAGAAAGTTGGGAAGTTATAAAAAAGGATTTGTCCAAAAGCCATGTGAGGGAATGTCACTTCCAGCATCTTTTACTACTTGAATATGGTTCGAAATAATACTGATTGTGTGAGGCAATAAAAAAAAACAAGACAAAAAATATAATCTAGTATTAAAGAGTAAAACGTAATTTTAGTGATAACATTGACCACTTAAGCCTTTCAGTGTCATGACAAAAATATCCCAACTACAAGCTCAAAACGTGTTGCGAGCTTGTAGATCTGCTACATAACAACACTGCTGTACGTGTATAAATCAAGTACATAGGCCTAAGTTATGTTTGAGAATATTCACCTCAAACTAGGGATGCAAGGGTAATGTGGTTTAACAATTCCAAAATAATATAAAATCATTAGTACATTATAAAAATAAAGAAGTTATGTAATTAAAGTTACTTTGGCAAGCTGGTTGATTCTATTTTGATGTGCATCAGAGAATAATGTGCCATGTTACGGCTCACATCAAATGAGATTTGATCCTATAGAGCGCCATTGCTGAAATTTCACATAAGTATGTTTTCTTCATACAGTTTTCTTTCTGTTCCTTCCCATCCAATTTGTTGAGTGTCAAATGACGAATGAAGATTTGTGGCGGAAATGACCCTGCAGTATAGGAAAGTTTGAATATTAATTACAGTAATTTATCAAATTAGTTACAGTACTTTTATTTGTAATGTGACATGTAAATAAATATCTGCGGCTTAATTCAACTTTTGACATAACAAATCTGCAATGAGATTGTTTTCCCCCTTTTTCCCCCTCTTTTCTTACCTCATCAGGATCACCATATTCAACACCATCATCTTGTGCTGGCAATTTGTAGCTGAAGAAGAAACATTTTCATAATGGAAATCATAGAAACAAGTTAAATTAATGTCAATGGCTTGCATTAATAAAACATAGCACAAAATTGAGAAGAATAGTTAGTAAAGACATATTTTCATGCTGTACAGTACGAGAGCAACTCACGTATTTTCAGTGTGTTCTTTGCTCGAGAAACATCCATGTTTATGAGCATGGCAAACCCCCACGGTGATGCAAATCAATGCTACTAATGCAGCAAATGCTTTTAGGAAAATCCCAAGGATATCAATATCATCTGCAAGTATTCAAACAGGACATTTTAAAATAGGACCTTCAGGTAACACACATTTAGACATCTCAAAGGAATGACCTTGAAAAGTCCAAATGATCAGCTCCTGTGAGTTACAGTCACAGGAATACAGTAACAACCAGTTGACACTACAGATCTATATAATGCGAGTGCTGCCAGTAGGTGAAATAGGTGGAAAGAAACAATTTTGCTGATTTAAAGACCTTGTTTGCCATACAAACTGAATCACTACTTCTGGTTCTTCGTTCACATACTGTAGCACAGACACAACAAATAAAATGACTTGGACTTAATGGACTGTATACATAGAGTTATAATAAGAATAGAGAGGGCAACGGATATCCCCGCCCGTCCACTTGCATTGAGTTGCTCACCCAGCGCATGAAGTGTACTTCCGCGTTTGAAACGCCTCTGAAACGTGACGTAGTGGGGCTACTATTTGGCTTCTGAGCCAATCGCGACGGTCGGGGCGTGGTCTGGGAGCGAGAAACGGGGAGGCGGGGCTATCTGCCTCAACTGAACTAACTGTTTGAATAGAAGCCCCAACTGCAGTACCTCAAACGGCCACCATGTACTTTTTGCTTCAAAGCGCCCCCAGGGTTCTGGGGGCTTGACTGTATATCATTGCAAGGTAGCTACCTATACAACCCAAAGAGTCTACCAAAGTTCAACATCCATCATTGCTATTTACTACAGGCAAAACACCTAGTCAAATAAAACATCACAGTCTTAATAATAATGTAAAAATGAATGACTGGCACTTACAGACTTCCATCAGCTGTGAAGGACACTGCGCATGTCCTGCGTCATTCTTTGCTTGACAATAGTACTCCCCAGCATCCTCCTTCCTCACCCTTCGGAATTTCTGCAACAAGACACTCATTGTAAAATCAATTGATAGCATAACTCCACATGCACCACATGAATGCGCAAACGCAGGCACGCACACACCGCATCTATTTGAAGGGGGACTTTGCTGATATACTCAATGTGATGCTTTTGTTCTATTTTGAGGACGTTAAATTCTGACAATACTACCACCAGCCTACGTCAAACTCATTGAGTGTAGGCTTGTGACCATTTTCCTGCACGTGGAAGGATCTCTCGATGCACTGAGTACATGTTTTAGTTTGGCAAACAAGACAAGGTGTTATCAAAGCAAATGAACCAACATTCACTACTCCTCTGATTCTCACCAGGCTTCCAGTGTCAGGGTTTATGGTGTAGGATGAGTTGACGAACTTAGGGTTGCTCTTGGGGTCCTGAGGAAGTTCCTCGTTGTTGTGGAACCAGCTGTACTGTGAGGCAGGGAAGCCCTCATTCTCCAAGCAGCGTAGCTCAGAGGATGTCCCAACTGTGACCGCCACTGGTACACTGCACCGCGGTACAACAGGCTTCACTGCATAGAGAATTAGAGATACACACTTTACTGGGTAGAACTAATACAGTGAGCAAACACACATCAGTCTACAGAGAGACAAAACAAATTAGTCATAAACTCTTTTACTCTATAAACCTAATGGGGGAACCTAATAGTGATAAACCCATGAAACTACCAGGTTACAGTACCTCTCACAGCAAGACTGATGAGTATTTCATCAAAGTCCCTTTGGTCATCGATGGCGGCCACCTCACAACGGTATTCTGCCGTGTCTGCCCGTGTAGCGTTGAAGATTACAATATTCGCTGGCTCTCTGAGCTGTGCTCTGTGCTCCAAATCCCCTTGTAGAGAGACAATAACAGTTTATAATACAACCACTCATTCAAATACAGTGTTAACTTATTTCACTGTTCATTTAGTTATTTTCAGGCACTTTCTATTTGGTAAAATTATAAGGAGATGATTTAGCCATTTTGCTAACAGTGTTTAACTGTGTGTTTACCTGATATCCTGTTTTGAAAGTAGACATAACTAGGCACGCCATTCTTGATCTTTTTCCATTCAATCCTTGGGTTGTTTGTTGAGATAGACTCTATCAAACAGGTCAGTTCAATGGCTATGGAAAAAAGACAAATGAGAACAATAGCAACCCAAATCAGTACAAAAGACAATGTAATTACAAAACAATAAACTAATTTGACAGCAACTTACATTCAAACTCATTTGCCCAGACAATCTTGTCTGTAGTTCGGAGGATTACTCCAAATGATGATGGAATAAGGCCTATAAGAAAGGAAATTTATTTTAAAAATCACACACGTACAATAACACAGACTAGAAAATTTGCATGTTGCCTAATAAAATTAGAAAGATTAGATAAGAAACCTAATTTATACCTGTGACAGTATAAATTAGGCTTTTCATAGTGATGAAAACAGAATGTAAGTGTATGACATGCTTAGATTTGGACTGTGCATGTTTTATTAATCAAATGCTGTAACATGCTGAAACTCAAACTAACTAGGCTCCTTGAAGCAGCCATGTATAAATGTTTTAACTCAACTAGATTTATATTGTGAACAACACTGTAAACCAAATGTGCTTTGAGACTATACACAGTTGTATTAACTTGTATATACATGTGGTAGCCATTGCTTATTCAGATTTCTTAACACTTATTTCTGTATATTTTCTAAACACAAATTTGATTAAAAATGTTGAAACCCTGGTTTCTACACGGTAACATTATGTTGGTTAACATTCATCAGCACCAGAGTTTAGAAATAATAAGAGAGATAAAAAGAAACTTCTGAATTCTAAAGAAAGAACAACTTGATCTTTGTTATTATTTTCAAGAAAATACACACAATATGTAGATAGTGATGCACTTATGCATGTTATTGTTTAGTTGACAGCCCTAAGGACATGAGCAGTTCACACACTCAGCTTTTGCTTCGAGTTGGAAAAAAAAAGGAAAAAAAAAAAAGAAAAAAACATCTGAACAGTAAACCCCAAGACATTGCTTGTTAAAAGATGTCCAGTTATGGTTTGAAGTACACACCTTAAAGCAAAGCGTAACATTTTAAAAAGCAGAATGGCAAGGTGCATCATTTACTCATCTTTTTCAGACTAATATGGAGTGATACAGCAATAATTACGTAAGGGGAACTAATGTGTGTAAGCCGTGTGAAGACACAATTCCAAAAGGTTTGTTATTGCGACCGTCAGGTCGCAGTTACTATCAAAACCTCCACAAACTGTGAGTCCGTCCGTCAGTCAGTCCGTCAGTCTGTCTGTCCCTGGGGGACCCCCAGATGTAAAAAATGACCAAATGTGCAAAAATGACCAAATGACCACCCCAACGGGGCTGCTCACGGGGAATTCCCGGGGACCACCGACTCCTGGTGCTCCAGAACGGATGCAAAAGTGGTGGCGCCCCCAGTGGAGGACCCCCTGCCACTGCAGCGCACATAAAATGCCGTAACTCGGGCTAGGAGCGACCGGGAGAGCCGGAGCCGGTACCTATTCGTCCGCCTCGGCGGCGCGGAGACCCCACCCCTCATTTCTCACATGGCCCTCTTCTATCGCCACCATGTGGCGGATTCTTGCAAAACACATTTTTGGACACTGCTCCTACAATTTTTGCCCTAAAATCACGCAAATCGCTACACAGTATGTCTACACTCATCTCATCAACATGGAGCTGTCCCATATAGCGCCACCTTCAGGCCGATTTCTTCAAACACATTTTTGGACACTGCTCCTACAGATTTTGCCCTAAAATCACCCAAATCGGTACACACTATGTCTACATTCAGCGCCAACATCAGGCCGATTTTTTTCAACCACATTTTTGGACACTGCTCCTACACATTTTGCCCTAAAATCACGCTGCGACCTGACGGTCGCTTATCTCCCGATTAGGGAGTCTTACTGGTTTATGAACATGAAAAGGGCTTACTGGTGGTATGGGTAATGCATTTGCGTGGGTCTGTTTATATTTTCTAGTCTCCAATGTGTTCAACCCACTTTGTCTGACTCCTACTACAACAAAACACTTCCAAATATAATAATTGTTGGGTATATGTGGTGCAGAAAGCTCCCCTGCTGGTTAATGAAGACATTCCCTTTCCCTGTGGAGGCAGTACAAAGGGATTCAAATGAAGGTGATTGTAGATAATAATAAGCATTATTTATCTGAATGGGCCTAATGCACGTCAGAGGGATGCACCATAGCAAATCACCACCATACAAATAGTGGTAAATCTTTGGCTCTGGCTGTCTACTCTACCACTTAACCACTTAAACCCTATACTTCATTGACTGACCAGCAGAGATCTATTCTCTGTCCCCTCCTTTTCCCCCTCTACAACAAATTAAATCCCTTCGTCAATAAGAGCCAAGTGTGACATGTTTTGAGCTTGCTATTTTGAACCAAACGTTTGCCTATTTTCACTGATTGTTCGCCTATTGATATACCTAGTTATTACCCATAAAAGCAGCATTAGGGTTCATGTGGTCAATATATTAAAAATGGCTGATGGGGGAGGGCACAGCAGACCACGGCCACACCACTCTGACTCAGTCATAAATAACCATAAACAACCCTGATACGCCCGTGTATAGGCAGGACTACAGCCACGACACAGGGTTCAGTTGTGGTGGACATTTTTGTCAAAATAGATATCTTTTTTGCCACAGACATACAAATGAGTGGGCAATAATATTATCAGAAACACAAAGAGCCAGTCTGATAATGGTCTGTAACTCTGAGAGTTGGTCCATTTGGTTCCATTTGTACATTCTCAGAGTTAAAGGGAAATAAAACATTTGAGAACCACTAGTATTATAGTGGTATGACACTAGTACAGTATCATACATGTTCTGAGGAAACGCCTGCGTGAGTCTGACGCCGCCAGTGTGGGTATGTTGATGTTCATTGAAAATAATGGGGGCGGCTGTTTTGACGAGCGCCGTCTGCACCCGGTGTGTGTGTCCCGTAGGAAGGGAAAGATAGAATAAAGTCGGACTGGACAAGTACTATAGTCTGGTTGACCTGCAGGGGCAACCACACTAATACGATAATTTAAATGGTGTGTAAAAAAAGAAAATCTCAAATTCTCAAAGTCTTTGCCACGGACACATTTTGTCAGCACCACCGCCTTAAACATGTAATGTTGTTGTTAGAATAAACACAGAAGTGCTCAGGAGGAAGTAGGGCTGTCACAATTATCGCAATTATTTGACATAATCGCAATTATTTTGTGATAATCGTCATAATCGTTGAAAGATGTTTATATATGTTCAAACATTTAAAAAATAGTGGAAATAGCAGATCTACAAGCTCACAACGCGTCGCGATCGGCTATTTCCACTATCAATGTTCTTTTTAAAGTGTAAAGTTGTGAAATATGTCCTTCATTTCTTTGTATATTTAGGTTACGCGTCATATCTGCCATGTGCAATTTCAAAGCCTACAAGCCAAACAGAAACGTAATTGTCAACGACAAAAAGACAATTAAATCGTTAATCGCAATTATTTGAGAGACAATTAATCGCCATGTAAAATGTCATATCGTGACAGCCCTAGGAGGAAGTGGACAAAGAAAAAAAAGAAAAAAAACAAAAACAGAATGGGGTCCCAGAATGATATAGGCAGGACCACGGCCTTGTCACTCAGACTCTAGTCTCTCAAGAGCAGCCGAACTGAGCTCGAGTTACAACTGAGCTCCAGTCAAGTGAAAAGGATCGACCTTTTCTTTGACGATGGCTAGCCAGATTGCTCTGACTCAGACACAACCAGAAACAATGATCCGATCATCTGTCCATATATAGGCATATGGATATCCAGTTGTCCATGCCAATATATACCTATGGGCATAAAAGGGACCGACTGATACAGAGATCTCCATATATGGGCACAAAAGGGACTCAAACAGATGGGTCGGGTACAACGTCTAGTCGTCTACTTTGACAAAGCCCTTGACACTGCGCCCCGAACCACTAGTAAATATACATTCCCCATTCCTAAGATGTGCCTAGGCTATAATACATACTCTATACTGGGAATAGTTGTTGTAGCCTTCAAGGTATACTGTACAGGTACAGTATGTACACATACTTTCCTGGGAAAATTGTGAATGAATGGAGCTTATCCTGATAAGGAAAACATTGGTCTTGCCAAAACATCTAGTCCACAGCTGTGGACACTGATGAGACCTGACTCCCAGGTCTCAGCTTCCGTCTCTGTTGCTGACTTTTCCCACCCTGTTCATCAAGAGCTATTTTTACCCCTGCAGTGACTGGACACAAGGAGAGCTTGTCTGACAAATGTTCCCTCTATAAACAGAGTGTTTATTAAGTGGATTATTTTTTCTCAAAACGTGTGCAGTCAGTCAACGTAGGCCTATACATTCTTGCATATAGGACTGAGTTTGAACACAATGTATGTTAGTCTACTCTTAGCTTAAATACAGAAATTAACGACTTTTCATTAAATAAGAAGTTTACACCGGGAGCAAGGCCCGCTTTTCCAGGATTCACGACTAGTCTGAATCCTGAATAGGCTAGTTGTAGGCTATACAAAACACATGAAACAATAACAATGCATAAGAAGTAACACTTTTTCTGTTACAACATACTAATTGCATCTACAACAATGAGAGTGAAATGAGTGATTGTATTTTTAGCTTAATTTTGTTAATTATTGATTTTTTCACTGAATTTATGTTATGGCATTTTTTGTATGGTGCATTTACGCTCTAATAGACTTGGGTAGGGTATGATGCTAAAGCAAAGCCCCTGATATCTAAACTAAAATATCCTTTCATAGACGCATTTTCAGAATAGTTGGCCTACCATAGCCTTGTTTCTTGTCAAAAGCATTAAACCCTAGCGCATAATTATTATAATACATTGAAGCAGGCAGTTTGAAGCCGTGGGAAAGAATCACTATATCCAATTAAATAGACAAAGACTTCAAAATGTGTTTAGAATAAAGCATTCACACACACACACACACACACACACACACACACACACACACACACACACACACACACACACACACACAGGGGACAAATATGTAGGCTAACGAGGAGGGGATCCTTTATATCATGAAAATGATCTCAGCATTTATTGGGAACACCAGCTGATTTTTAATCCCTTTATTGTTTTAATGCATAGACAAGTAGGTCTGTAGCTGGCTGTGGATGACATTCTCTTCTGCATAGCCAGATTTTACAATCCTCTTAAATATGAAAACAGCTGCCCATCCCCAATCCAATGCTGTTGATCCAGTACATCTAAAAAAAGCCCCATTCCCAGACATTCCTTCACAGTAACGGCAAATCTGCCAAAGATAGAGCCCACACTACATCATACAACATGGAGCAATGTGTAGACAAGTTACAATAGAGATAAATGTACCACAGTGGCTATGTCATTCTAAGAATATGCCCAAACATAAGAAAAGGGTAAACTCCTTGGTTAAATGGAAAAGGGGGGAATCTAAGAAAAGCATGTCAAACGACAGCCTTAAGGTGGTTGCACACTGCTGCGTTTTTCGGGCCGAATATCGGAGTGATTTTTGGAGCGCGTGAATAAAAAAATCAACCTCACGTTATGTCAGTCACGTTTGCACACTGCCGCCCGTTTCGCGCACCACTCGGTCCCTTGCTCTCTCTATCTCTCTCTCTCTCCTTGCCCTGAAAAACGCATTTCGCAACGAAAAACGCAGCAGTGTGCAACCAGCTTTACCCTATGCTTTCTTCAAACAAAAAAAGCTATAGGCTATAATGTACAACAGTACACATGACAATGGATAGAACAGTTACATCCATAAATAGCGGTACAGTATGTAACTTGTATAGTGTTTTCTATCAGAATAAGCTAAATAAAATAAAGTAAACATTTTCTACTCTCATTATCATTCTACACCTTTGATTCAATACATTCTCCACTACACAGCAATTCCAGTTATCCCAATTTAATTAATCCATGATCAAAGTCCTGTATTCCTAAATGGTTATTTCACAGATGCTGTAAATGCGCTCGTTTCCCTTTAATATTAAAATACTCTCTGAAGTGTTATGATGAATACATATACAACCTCGCCAGGTGAACTAGCCTAAGTAATATTGCTAATACTAGTACTAATAATACATTAGTAAAAACATTAGGTGTTGTTCAACAACCTGTTTCAACACATGGATACACTTACTTTACTTTAGGCTTTTGGAAAACAGTGGGTTTATTTTTGTATTGTTAAGTGTCCTTGGGTTTTTGAAAGGTGTTATATCCACCTCTTTCCGCGGGAGTTTGCTGGAGGCGACTGGAGATTATTTGGACCACACTTCCGGTTTAACAGCAGACATACAAGCTCACGTCGCGTCGCAGATGCAGCCTGTTGTGAGCTTGTAAATCACACTCGGCCGCGGCGCCGGAAGCTCGGTACAGACTCTGCGCAATGCACTATGGGGCATTGGAAACTCGCGGATAAATTCAAATTATTACTTGCGCCAGCAGAGTGCGCAAGTACTGCGTTTGGCTGCGTATTTATGTATGTCTGTTTTTGAGCGGTGGTAGACCGCTCCATAGCATGGCCGTGTGTGTATCCGTGTATGTATCCGTGTATGTATGTGTGTATGTAGCCTGAACTACCACTCAGTGACCAGAGAGGGTGCTCTTGAGTCTAGTCTGAGCATCAACTGCAATATTCTCTCTCTCTCTCTCTCTCTCTCACACACACACACACACACACACGCACACACACACACACACACACACACACAACCACCGCTCAGTTCACACGGGTGTGATTTTTTACTTGAGAGCTACTTTTAAAATGACCAGCACAACATGATCTACCCACCCCAAAAGAATGTACCTGAGGGGGCTTTGGAACAGCAGCACTGGCGTCATACAGTATAAGACCAACGCACTTGAAATGGGAAATATTGGGGGGAAAAGTCTTCATGCCATTCTGTATGGAAGTGGTAGGTTTTCAGGTTCTTTGTAATGCTACTGTACTGACTCTTGAAAACAAAGCTTTGAATTGGGGGTTTTCCTACTTTAGAACTAGAAGCCATGAAGGGAGCTGACATGCCCTTCTTGATGAAATTCAATCAAGTTACCTTAATTGACAGATGTCAAAAAGACTGGTTTTGTGATTTTTTATTATATATATTTTAGGGGCATGTCATGTGATCTACCTACCTGAACAGCCTTTGTGATCTACTGGTAGATCACGATCTAAATTTTGGGCACCCCTGCCGTAGCCCAATCAGGGACCAGCATTTCTGTCAATGTCATCATTAACTGCCAATGAGGGACCATCATTCCTAGTGATGCCAGTGGTGAGCGCATCTCATGGCGTGTTCTGCTGACGCACAGCGCAAGTTGGCACCTCGACAGAGTGCAGTTCTAGTTATTTGTGGTCTCGCCTTTCTGTTATTGCGACCGTCAGGTCGCAGTTTAGTATCAAAACCTCCACCGGCCGTCCGTCCGTCGGTCGGTCACACGTCACACCTTTGCCCTGCTCATATCTCCGCATCAGTATGACATCACACTGCTGACATCAGTATGACATCACACCGTACACAAATGACCCTTATATAAGACCGGCATTATCTACCGACAGATTAGTAACAAGATGTCAAAATCGTCTAGTCTTCATTATTTATAGAGTGAGTTCCGTTGCGTGAGTTCCGTCACGTGAGTTCCGTCACGTGAGTTCCGTCGCAGGCAGGGCCCTTAGCCAATGAGGTGTGGAAAATCTGGGAGTGGTGTTAGCTGGAGTATTGGTTGAGCTTCACATGACAGTTTGCACGCTGCAGAATATAGTACGAGCGAGCCCACACTGTTTCGTAGGAACAGTATCTCTAGTTGTTTATTGTTATTATTACATTACAGCAAGTGCAACTGTTGGTCAGTGTGGTAACTGGTGCTGCATTTGGCTCTTGCCCTGCCTTTATCTACACACCTAACCTTAATCCTGAGCAGTGCAGTAACAGCAAACTCAGTGTAGAATGATCCTAATCACCACTTAAATAATTGATTTGAATTAGGCTACATCTCACTTTAGTAAGTTATCATCAAAGGCAAAATACATATGGAATCAATCAACTAGTTTGACACTCACCCCATGAACTCACACCAAGCACCACTGCATCCCCAGTTAGAGGGCATGGCATTAACTGTACCACTGTTACTGTAACTGGTGGCAAGCACTTGTGACCTTTTGTCCGCTATAGTGCCATTAGAGCACAGAAGTAAAATGCTGACTCCAGCTGACAACTTTAGAATGCTTGCTCTCATTGTAAGGGATTAAAGGGAATATGTCACCAGATATCAACCAGTGAAACAGCACAGCTGTGTGCATGTTTAATGCCTACTATGTTTTAGTGTGTATTTTAGGGACATCACTCCTTATGACCTCAAACCAGTTTTACTATTCTAGATTTTTCTTTAAAGTTGTGTGTCTGTGATGGATATGGCTAAATAACCAGATAAGATGATATTAGTCAATGTCAGGCAGCCATGTTCTTTCTTATTGCAAATAAAATAAAACCAATAGGCCTAATATTTGCATATCGTTATGCAGCTATCGTATGCAATCATTAATTAGAGATGTTACAGATTAGATGCATAATTTCACTAACATTAAACACATTATGCTACTACTGCAGCATGTGTGTGGCAGCATGTTGGCACATTTCCACCACATTTGAATCGTACTACTACAAAGACAACACATCCGGCTAGCTAATGTCAGAACTGAAAACTATTCTAAACTAGATTCCGATGCAGAGCCAAGCAAACAACATCGATGGCTAACCCCGTTTACGCTACAGTACAGCGTAATAGTGCCAATGACAGCCCATCATTCGCCTGCAAAGCAGCTGCTTCGAGTTAACGCTAACGGAATGCATGCACACAAAACGTTTCGTTAACAGCTTTGAGAAAAGGAAAATAAAAACTTACGGATGCTTGAATAGAGCACACAAAAAGCTGCCAGTCGTGCAATCGCCATCTTGTTGCCTCTGATTTATCGGTAATACTTGCACACACAAGCTGTATGAGAGTCAGCAGCCACCTCGCGGAGGTATGAGAGAGGATGGTGGGCAGCAGACTGCTGGATGTTGCTATCGACGAGGTTCCACCACCAGGGTTTCCATGGCTACAAGGGCATCAGGGCGGAAGGGGGGTGACTTCAGAGACCCGGAAACACTGAGATACATCATCAATCATCCAGATTAAACGGTTCCAATCGATGCCAGCAATTCAGTCTTTTTGGTTTAGAAATCGATCTCATTATCCAATTTTAAAGTATTGACAACAAAACTACAACATAAAAATAAATAATCAAATACTTAAATACTTTTTTTTTTCTTTTTAATTCCATTTCACTTGAATCAATCAAACAGGCCCACATGTGGTGCCTTAAATTTGTGCGTGCGTGCGTGTGCGTGCGTGCGTGAGACAAACAATGACCTGGATGTCATCAAAGTCCAGACTTGTAAAATAGTATTTTTGGCTTAGAAATCGATTTCATTATCCATGTTAAAGTATTGACAAGTTGACAGCAAAACTATAACACACTTTTTTTTGTGTGTGTGAGACAAAAACTAGCCTGGATGTCATCAAAGGCCAGATATTTCAGCAAGTGATCATTGTACGCTGAGTTGGAGTTACATTCAGTTCCACCGACTAAACAGTAGGTGGCAGTATAAAACGACATAAAGGTACAAATCTTTGTATTATTATCCATCAGCCAATATATCATCAGACCACCTGAATACTAGAACAGAATATTGTAGCCCTACTGAAACACAATTGCCAAGTTATTTTCATATATTAGCATCATAGTAGGGAGTTCCTATTAGGCCTGCTGGTGACCTGTGACGCCTCCAAGGTAATATTGTGGTGATCATTCAAACCATTACGAAAGCAATATTGATTTAAGATCAGTGTGGCTTGACAAGTGTGCAAATCACTTGGAACATATGTCCTTCTATGTCAACAGTATCTCTGAAAGAAATCTTAATTATCAGCTACATAGAAAACATCATACAAAAACAAGATATAGGATTAGGAGGACATTAGGATAAATATAGGCCTACCAAGTATATTGATAAATGAAGTAAGTCACTTCATTTGTGTAACTAGGCCTATACTAAACCATTTATTTTAGACCTATATTGTTTATTAAATGAATCTATTTGATGCCTTGGTAACCACTAATCTTCCAGGCGTCCACAACATAGGGCTAATACATAAATAGCCTATGACATAAAACATAAATAGCATACAGTTAAAATAGTAGGCTACAATCAGATGTGTAAGCCTATTGTATACAAACAATCCTACATTCTAAAAATCACATATGAAAACAAGAAGTAAAATAGGTTCCAGTCATATGGTCAGGTTAATTCTTAGGTGTTTCTCGAGTAGTTTTGTGAATGATACCAATTATACTCTATAATTATACTATAATAATTAAGGTATACCTAATTGAAAAAGATCAACTCTCTGCCTTCTTTTAGTACCTATGCACAAAGGCTGCTGTAGCAATTACCTGCTTAGAAGTGTTGATAGTATGTTGCTAGGTAATCGCTTGCAATGAGAATGCCTCTCATGGAAGCCCCTCGTGGCCCCTCGTGTGAATTGTTTCTTTCCCCCTAGAGAATGAACCATCAAAGGCCTTGGTGCTTGGTCCTTTAATTTACGTTCATTGTATTTATTTACACACAGCAACTGAATACCAAAATATCTCTGATTGGTTGTAGGATTCTTGGTCCTTACGTATTTATACGTATTTATGACTACAAAGAGATTCAGGCTCAGGCAGCTTTGGCAGCAGCAGTAGCTCATCAGGATGAGTTGAGCACTGTTTCTCAATGTCAGGTTCGGGGACTACCAAGGGTCCAAATGGTCCCTACATTTGGTCTGTAAGTGTGAGAGAATACAAATGGAACTTTTTTTACCTCTTTGGGATTCCAATCTATACTGTAAAATTAACAGTGTTCATTTAACTCTGAGAGTGTACAAATGTTCATTTGGTTCATGGACTCTATTTACTCCATGTACCCTGTTATTTGTTGAAATGGGTGCATAGATGGAACTTAATCTGGTCTTGCGATCAAGTAGAGCATCTGCTAAATGCCACAATTGTAAATTGTAAATGTGATTGTTTGAAAGGTTTTCTAAGAAAAAGCTGACATTGCAGTATCCATGCACATAACATTTTAAAAGCCTTTGCAAGCAAATCCCATTAAATTACTTGAAACAAAGCTTCCAAACGCTCATACTCTTAATACTTAATTTGAGGTGACAGTTTCTTCCATTCTATATCCATTAATAATTTGTTGTTATCATTCAACTAAATGCTATATTTCATTTATGCCCTCTATAAGCTATGAGTGTCAATACACTTGATGAACATAACAGCTCAGCTGAATAGATAATTTTATGACCTATGTCCTGGGACAGAGTATGGTTTAAATTTTAAGTATGTCACCAAGGCAGATTGAAAATGGTCCCCTGCTACAATATTACCATCCCAGTGTATCTCTTTCTGGAAGGGAGGACATACCGTTTTGTTGAAGACAGCACACCATATGGCAATATTTTGACATCTGCAAGTTCTGAACTGTATAATATTAAGTGCTAGACTTGTGTGCTAGTTTTATGAGTTGAGATCTCAGGATGACCTTGTCCTGAGTGTAGTCCCACTCTAGGCTTCAACATGTGAATGGAGTTTCTATGGGTATAATAACAAGAAGAAAGAGCAACTCCTTGGTTACCACTAAATTCAGTTCATGTAAAATAGCTAAAGGTCACATGGAAATTGTTAAAAGGTAGAAGTCAATAGCCAAAAGAAAAAATCACCAAAGCTCGGGGGAAGTACTCTGGGGTTCCAAGTACTGTAACTAACCATGGGATTTTTGTTGTTGTTTTTGTTTGAGGAGATAAATGTAATATTTGATAAATATTCTTAGGAAACGAAAATCCCTTAGTTGCTAGTACACATGGCAGATTGGCAGATGCTGAACCCAGAGCTTAATTAACACCATGTTATTTATAGACTTCACAACAGAGCTGAGACACTCATGACAGTGATGGAAGATGGGCATGTTTAAAGATTGGATGATTAAGAGAGAGAGGAATATACAGTACTATTTTTATTTAAGACATTTGCCTAATTTTCACTCTGCTGTAAGCACCCCATCCTAGAATATTGATGTATAATAAAAGTGGTTAAACCTATCCAATTCTCAGTTGTAGTGAAGGGTGTATGTGTGTATGGCATTTGGCTTCAGGTACTGCCTGTCACAATTACATAATCGTCTAATCGCACACAGCTGCAGGTACGCCTGTCACAATTACATAATCGCTTAATCACAATTATTTGAGATAATCCCAATTATTATTGCATAATTGTTATAATGATTTACAAGATTTTCATAGATTAAATACATGTATATATAAATATATACACACTGTATATATACATATATATACAGTGTATATACACATAAATATATATATATATATATATATATATATATATATATATATATATATATATAGTGTGTGTGTGTGTGTGTGTGTGTGTGTGTGTGTGTGTGTGTGTGTGTGTGTGTGTGTGTGTGTGTATTCGTCAGATCTGCCTTGTGCAATTTCTGTTTATGAAACCTAAAGTCCAAACAGAAATTAAATGTAACATGGTTATCAACTACACATGATACCTTAGCTGCTAAATTGAGTTCAACAAGATATATTAATGTGTGAATCGCTGACCTTGATTACTAAATGCAGTGCTTTTAATAGGTGTGCAGAGGTAGCCTGACAATGTACTGTTCTGTGAAGAGAAGACCTTGACTAATATAGGTTGCCTTTGTCATCAGAAATATACTGTAGCTGGAAATTGGATTACATCTGCTCCATGTGACTGGGTAGACATATGATGATATGGGAATGACTGCTCTTCTTCCAAGATGATCCAGACGCTTTGGTATCTATCATTCAATGCACGTGTACTGTAGCTATACTGTGAGAGTGGATGTCTAACAGCTGACATTACATTGTCTTTATCAGATAGGCTAGAGATACTTGGTCTTAGAGGGTTTAATAGAATTCAAATGTCACTTCACTTTTTTCCAACACATGGCCTTATTTATCAAATAGGCTGCTTTTTGCTGACACTGCTCCTACAGATCTTGCCTAAAAATCACACAAACTCGCAACTCATCTCAGCAACATGCATCTGTACCATTTATCATATTCCCTCCTGATAGGCGACGATTGCCTTGCTGGATTACTCCCTTTTCAACAAAATTCCGCACATCATGAACACCACATGCCTTTTTTTTTTTTGCAATTAGCCACGCACATTCCCTCAACACATAGGCATACATGCTTAAAATCTTCACATCTACCTGCACATGGCCCTCTTCTAGCGCCACCATGTGGCCGATTTTTGCAAATCACATATTTTGCCACTGCCACTTACAGGCCAATTTGTGTATACATGCAACCTGATTAGGGAGTCTTACTGGTTTATATTTCAGAGACTACATGTGTTGAGGTGTCATCTTTTTCTTTTGTTTATTGTTTATGTTTATGTTTATGTTTATTTTCTTTTTTTATATACATACAAAACAACACATACAATACAATAAAAGCAAAGTTCAGACAAAACAAACAAACAAAAAAACAAAACAAAAAACACAAAAAACCTGAAGAATATAAAATAATCATGACACAAAGAGCACATACATCACATCAACATCCCGATTCATAAGCCACAAGGCCAGACAAATGACCGTAGAGAGAAAAGAAAATTAAAAAAAAACAGCTACCCTACCCCTGGTTCCTCCATCAGATAGGAAAGATCGTTTCCCTTGACATACTGAATAAAATGTCCCCATATTTTCTCAAATAGCTCTTGTTTGTTTTTGAGAGTGTATTTAATTCTTTTCAATATAGGAAGGCATAAAGATAGTTCCTTAAACCACTGAGCGATGCTAGGTTTCCCTGTCTTTTTCCATGAAAGGGCGATAACCCTTTTGGCGTGTAGGAACCCAAGGTCCAGAAATTGTATCTCACAGTTTTTTATCTTATGGCCGATCGGGTAAAGGCCTAATAAGAAGAGTTTTGAGGTGTCATCATTTGCTGAAAATTATGTTTGATTTAACGTCAACAATTGTTTATTTTAGCTATTCAATTATCACCATGCAACATTGTTTTGTTCCCCATTCAATACTAAAATCTACCCTTAATTTATTCTGAAAGTGTACAAATGGAATAAAATGGATCTGTAATCCATTTTGTATACACTCAGTGTTAATGTAACACAAGTACTGACAACTAGCAGCATACTACAGTGAAGTCAGGCTGTTTGTTGACTTTGTAAGAGGAAAGCGTTGCTACTTTAACACAAGAGAAAGGTTTGCATGCCATATCGATCGTGTATCCTGAGATTCCTGACCATCTTCTAAATAGAAAATATAAACTCAGAAAAAGAAGAAAATAATACATTGAATCTAAAAACTGCATGGCCTTCCTGTCTCTTTAGCTATCGTAAGTCACCATGTGTGCAGTTTGTGAACAAAGCCCCACAAATCATAATCTATTATTCAGTGGTGAAGCTGCACTATACACAGAGAATCCGGATGGCACTATCTTCGCATTGACAAACTGGTTGCTAGTGAACAACTGTGTGATTAGAGCTTACATCTACAAATGGATGTAGTGACATTTATAAATAGCCTACTTCACTTATAAGTACAATTGAATACCAGAAGAGTCACCGGAAAGAAACTCGCCCGAGCTGATGGTTTATGACCTTTGATTGATTGATGGATTGAGTTATTTATTAGAAGTTTTGGATAGGAAAAGGTACAGTTTCTGGGTTGAATATAAATCAAGTAACCTTGTTTAACCTTTCGTTATTTGTGTTTCAAATAACTAAAAGTTAAACAAGGTTAATGTTATGTTGCAGTCATTTGGACATTGACAACAAAACACTGTCAATGATAAGCTGAGAATATCATATTGATATTAATTAATGTGTGATAATAGCTGACATACGTTGGCTTCGAGCCATGTTATCAGCTTTCCTTTCAGGTTATTGCACTGACAACACAGGCAGTGGCTCAGTAGGTGGAGCAGCCATCTTGGAATCAGAGAACTCTTGGTTCGATTCTTGCTTTATTGTCACATCACAGTTTTCCATAGAAAAAAGAAAGGGAAGAAGAAAGGGAAGAGAGATCAATCAAAGAAAACAAAAAATTATACATAGTACCTGAGGTAAGATACTGTATAAAGGAGTGTAGCATAGCATCAGATGTATATTAGTGTATGTGATAGGGCATTAACAAAAAAGTCGACAAGTCGACTGAGTCGACTTCATTGCACAAGTCGACTCCCACCAGAGAAAGTCGAAAGTCGAAGTAAAAAAAAAAAAAAATCCTTTTCTATCATTATTTTTGCTCCATGTGTGCGTCTGTACAGCATTCAAACAGTAGGATTGGTAATTGTCAAGGACGGAATGTCCAATATGGTTTTATTGTGAAAATAGCCGATCTACATGATCACAACGCCTCGCGATCATGTAGATCGGCTATTTTCACAATTTCTGCCTCTATATATTTGACAATTTGGACAATGTTTAATTTGTCATTTTAGAGGTATTAAAAAGTCCTTAAATTGTCAGTTTAGAAATGTGAAGATACCCTCTATACACTTAAACTTTATGTTTGTTTGTTTACAGTTGAGTGAGAAAACAATGTTGCACATTAAGTTAATCATCTGGGGACCCCCCAAAATAATTGGGGGAGTTGGGTGTGATGTGATGACGTCATCAAACGATAAAGTCGATGTTGCGCTTTATACTGTGGTAGGCCTCCTTGAAGGGGTTTGAACAGTTTGTGGCTGGGGTGGTGCTTGTCCTTGACGATGCGCTGGGCTAAAACTACACACCGCCTTTTGTACAGTTCCTGGAGCGCGGGGAGCTTGCTTCCCATCATGCTCTCTGCCGATCGCACCACTCGATGTAGATTTTATTTTCTCGGGCAGTACAGTTTCCTTACCAAGCCGTAACACAGCCTGATTGAATGCCTATACTCTGAACTTCTTCAGGCGGCAGAGCCAGTAGTCGCTGAGCCTTTTTCCTCACGTGTGTGGTGTGTGTCTCCCCTTAGAGCAAGGGTCTTCAACGGGGGTCCGGGACCCCTAGGGGGTCCTCAGAGTTACTACAGGGGGTCCTCCAAATCTTTGTGTGATAGAAACGTTTTATATTAACCACCCTATAGTGTCCATATTCTGAGAACTTTAGCCAAAAATAGGAGCTGATCTACAAGCTCACAACGCCTCGCGCTGTGAGGTGTTGTGAGCTTGTAGATCGACTATTTTCAGCAAAGAGGTTTGGTGTAGAGGGGAAAAAGAGCGGACTAAGTACAGAGTGAAAGGTCAGATTTATTAAGTATTGACGGTTCAAGTGGTTAAATATCTGAAAACACAAAATGACATGGATCCAACACACACTGATGATTGTGCTGTCAAACAATGAAACTATGGAATCTCTGAAAAGGTTGTGGGGGTCCCTGCTTCATCTCTCTCTCAACTAATGGGTCCTTGGCCTGAAAACGTTGAAGACCCCCGGCCCTTATAGAGCTCCTCCTTGATGTGTACTCTGAGGAACTTGAACTCGCTGACCCTGAGCTCCATCTATGAGGATGGGCCCCAGATCTCTCCATGGCTTCCTGAAGTCCACAATCATCTCCTTGGTCTTGTCGACGTTACGGGCGAGGTTGTTCCCCCCGCACCAGAGTGCCAGTGACTTGATCTCATCTCTTTCGGCCGACTCTTCATTGTTGCCAATCCGACCTATCATGAAGTGTCCTTGAGCAAAACTCTCACTGCTCCAGATGGGCAGATTGGTGCCTTGCATGGTTTCCACTGCTGTGTGTGAGATGGGTGAATGTGAAATATGTTGTAAAACGCTTTGGAGAAAGGCGCTATATAAATGCAATCCATTTACTAATGTGTAATGATGTGCCAATCAACGTGTTCAGGTGCTGGTACCCTAGCCTGGCGGGGCCCGACGTCATCTGCGTTCACTCACTCATTCCTTCCACAGTATAACGTCTGGACTTCCGTTGATTGGCAGCGAGTATACCGATTATTCTCTGATCGGGGCCAATCAGTGACTGCTTCCGCACTATGCTTCCGCACAACAAACGTGAAAAGATTTCCCTGATTGGTCCATGTGTAGACGGTGACGTAGATGCATGCTGCAGGCTGCAGCATTTTCAAAACAACAATGGCTGCCCTCGCGATGCAAAAAGTGTAACAGTTAACGCTCTAACCATAAAACAACCAATAAGTGCAGTTATTTCAGAGTTGGAATCAATTACAACAATTAAAAAGCAACACGGAGGATGCGCTAGTGGAGTTTATCGGCCGAAAAGACGTGTTTGTTTGCCGTTCTTCCGACTGGCTGAGAGATGGTGATTGGTTAGAGGAGTCTGTCTGTCAAGGCAAGTACTCCCGCCCACTTTTCAAGCTGCCAATAGGCCAAAGGCCAGACGTTATACTGTGGAAGGAATGAACACAGATAACGTCGGGCCCCGCCAGGCTACTGGTACCCAGCCCTGACCAGGTTATTGTTTAAGGTTCTCTCCCTCCCTTGGTAGGACGAGGCATCTGTTCAGCAGGGAGGTGATCCCCTGTCCCTCCCAGTCCTCTTGGATCTCATGGGCATGTGGCGTCTTTCACAACAGAAACCGTTGCATAACATAATAATATATATTTATATATTATTCGCCCCCCCTCTCTTGATGCACCTTCTCTTTACTGTTACAGTACTGTTCTCGTTTCTTCCTACCTTCTTCTTACTTCTCAGTAACTTTGTAAATAACTGTATACTGCTGTGCTACCACTGGGCAACTGAGTTTCCCCCTTGGGATAATAAAGGTATCTATCTATATAACCGTGAAGATTTGCACTAATGTCGGGCATGTCCATAGTTGGGCATTATCCGCGGCCCTACATCTTGGAAATCAAATCGTATGAACTAGGAAGCAGACAGTGGAGGGTGACTTTATTTCTCAATGCAGCAGCCTTATAACACAACACTACACACTTCTCAATGTGATATTAATGTATTTAATCTTGGAGACTGAGAGCTGGTTCACCCTCCACAGAAGTATAGTAACTACCTAAAACAAACACATGCCACCCTCGCGCAGTGGCCCAGGTTCGATTCCCGGCAGCAAATCCTCCAGCTTGGTCTGTCGAGGCACCTGTTCAGCAGGGAGGTGATGATCAGGGGCAGATAATGTGAATCTCTGGAGTCACACCTGGCCCGAGTCAGACTGGCTTGGACTTGGAGCGGATTGACTATCGAGTTAATCGATACACACAGGATAAATCAGTCATCCCCACAGAGAGAGTTGGTCATGGACAGGTCTGCTATGCACATTATTATAACACCAAAGGCATGGCATGCAGTTTGTGGTCACATTGATGTTTTGGGGATGACTGCTTCTGTGTGCTAACTCTATGCACAACGGGTGTGTCAGCTCCGAGTTCAACCAATCTGACTCAGGCCCGCATGGGTGTGACTGCCCAAATCAGCCATCCCCCATCCCACACCCACATTGCGAAATCTAAGGGTCAAAATTTGACAGTATACAGTTTGGATTCATAATATGCATAGCATGCAAATGTATATGGTAAGAAATGGTCGACCACAGGTCCTGCCTGACCAATGAATGGTCTAATGCAGGGGTGGGCAACTTTGACGATGGAGAGGGCCGCTATATTTTCACACTCACTACAGACGGCCAGAATGCATATACAGTCAAAAATAGCAAAGATATCCGATCTACAAGCTGCGATGCGAAGTTATTTTTTTTAAATGTCCAATTCATTTATATGTTCTTACCGTTAACTTTATGAACTCAAATACAAATACATTGTGCTATGTATGGTCTAATGTCAAGCACTAGGGTTTTTTTTTGAGCAGTGCTAACCGCTCCTACATCTCGCTTTGTCTGTATGTATTTACAGTATGTATGACCGTCCCACACTCCCAAGCTTCGGTGGATGCTTAATGAAATTAATTCATGAAAGGCACCGCTCACTTCACACTGGGTGTGATTTTTTTTAAACACATTAACCATTGTGTCCCTATTTTATACATGTTATTATTAGAAGTGTAAATTCTGTTTCCTGAACTGTTCAACTAACCTACATATTCGACGAGCAATAAGAAATGGGTACATTTTATATACTACGGTTCTATTGTGAAAATAGCAGATCTACATGCTCACATTGCCTCGCAACTATTTTCACAATTTCTGCCTCTAATATTTGACAGTTTGGCCAATGTTTAATTTGTCTTTTTAGAGGCATTAAAAAGTCCTTAAATTGTCACTTTAGAAATGTGCATAACCCTCTATACTTAAACGTTATGTTAGTTGATTTACTGTTGAGTGAGAAAACAATGTTGCAAATTAAGCTAATAATCTGGGGACCCCCCAAAATAATTTGGGGACCCCCTGGGGGTCCCAACCCACAGGTTGAGAACCACTGGGTTAAAGGAGTTCATCCCAAAATGCATTCTTTCCTATCAATTATAAATCATTAAAAAAAAGAAAAAGAACATTTGAACTCAAGTCTCCATGGCATGAGTAATCAATAAAAAGTGACATTTTGGGGGTAGCTACTCCTTTAAGATTTAATCTGAGCCAACTACCAAAAGCTAAAGCTTTCAGTTTTGTTAGAAATATTTATTCTGCAGAAAGACTGAGGAGCACCATTTGTGATTTTTACACAAGGATTAGCCTACATGCAGGATAATCTTTGTTGTTCTGAATTGAAGATATTGACCAAGACACATTAGGGGCTGTGACCAGACCGTCAATGGATGCAAGCCCTATACTATAGCCTTGTCTCACTGGGTGAATAGCTCATGACTGACAGATGTGCATGTCTGGTCCGATTTCTTTTCCATGCGACATAAAAGCCAAGGAGGCGATATTATTTGCACTGTTAGGGAGAACTCACTTGATCAATGTTGTAGGCATCATGCAGCAGCGGCTTGGTTTCTCTGTGGTCATGCATGTTGAAACTGCCTGAGTAAACCTAAGCTTCTTATCAGTGTAGCCATGTGTGCGCAGTGGGCAGCATGCTTAAGCAGCATCCTTGCACTTGCAGTCGTCGAGGAAACAGACAAACGATAGTGCATCTGTCGCCACACCCATCATATAAGCCAGACAGTGCAGTAGAAGAAAAAAAAGAACGTTTATGTCGGCAACACAGACAGCGACATAACAGTCGAAGCCGAGGCTACAGTAAAATATGAGCGACAGATGAGTCACCCACAGACACATTTCTTCACATTAAACCCAACTGCGTGAACAGATCTGACTGGACCGGACCGGACCGGACCGAATAATAATATAACGAGCCGAAAGCATTATTTAAGATTGTACAGACGGGTGAATAGTGCACAATGATGGTGGTGCACATGGTGCCACTTTTCGGAGAGGTATTTAAAGATGTGAACGAGGCTCTCTCTGTCAATGCGCATGATACTGCGGTTCCACTACTACGCAGTGGTGGAAAAAGTACTCACATTTTTTACTTACGTACATTTATCAATACTGCAATATAGAAATACTCTGAAGTAAAAGTCCAAAAATCAAAACGTAGCCTACTTGAGTAAAAGTACAAAAGTATTGATTAAAAAAAGTACCAAAAGTAAAAGTAGCACTCATATGCAGAATGTCCCATTTCAAGTTTTCAAATGTATAAAGATCTTTTTAAAATAGCAGATCTCAAGCTCACAATGCATGGCATCATGGCATAATTGTTGAGATTGTAGATCGGCTATTTTCAAATGGCCGAAATGTAGACTATATATAAGGCTGAAATAGTTAATGTATGTTTTGTGGATAATACAAATAAAAAATTAAAATCTGCAAAGTAAATAGTAACTAACGTTTACAAATAGTGTAGTGAATGTAGGCCTACTATATTTGCCTCTTGAGATACAGTGGAGTAGGCTAGAAGCAAAAGTACTGGAAATTGGAAATACTCCAGTAAAGTACAGATACCTCAAAATTGTACTTAAGTGTAGCCTACATGAGTAAATGTACTTAGTTACTTTCCACCACTGCTACTACGGCACGCTCCAACTCACCTTGAATCGGTACACGACTGGTGCTGCTGTCACTCGGCTCCATCCGAGAACCAATACACGCCCCAAAGCTTCGATCAGGAGCCAATCCAATGGTGGGAGAGGCGGACCTGTGGATACATTCTCACACTCGGTGCTTTCACTATGCGATTGTAAAAACGGCTCCGTCTACTACACAAACGCGGCGGTGCAGGTGCTCTGTCTCTCCGGGAGAGGATGCGGATGGAAGGACGGGGGAGGGAAGAAGGGATGAAGGGAATCGTCAAGAGGAAAGGATACAGAATATAGAATGAACAGGGAGCGTTGGTAGCAGGGATCGTTCGGTGCAAGGTCAGAATATGATAGATTGGTTGAACGGGGCACTTTGCGTGGTAAGAGCTGGCCGGCAATAGTACTATGATTTGGTATGTGGCCACTCTGATAGCAAGTGTATTCAGCACCAGAGGAACGGCCGCTCAAGGTGAGTTGAAGTGCAATATATCTCGTGTCGCCCGTAACATATGATTTCTGGCTGTCTTCATGTGCGTTTGGTGTGTGGGCTGTCGAGTCGCATGACATTTTAATAGGCTTGATCCCCGCAGGAACTGCATGGGGTCTATTTCATTGTAACAAATGGCTACATATCTATCATGTCACGTGAAGTTCAGTTTTGGTTAATTCGTAGCTCGTAGCCTATTAGAGAAAGAGCTATTGTCTTGGAATGCCACGGCAGTGCATGTTAGCATCATTACATTTGCGTGATCTATTCGCATTTTAATGCACAACAATGCCGATATCAAAAATGCAGATTTTATGGTTGAAGATGAAGACTCATAGATCTGTGCGATATGGCTTAGGCCTGCATTGTGTTGCAGTCTACTAGCTAGTATACCCATTTTATTGTTATAAGTTAGAATACTCCAAGCAAATTTCACATTTTAAACACATGGGGAGGAGAAAATGACATGTTGTATCATCATGGCCAGCAGTCCCATTTGAGTTCTAGAGAAAGGGGTGTGACCACCATAGTCTTCAAAATGGAAAAGCAGCTAAATAATCCATTGTATACATGTCAGATAAAAGACAATGCTGCATATTATAGAATTGATCCCTGTATGCATTGTACATCCAGAATTTAGCCTGCTGTATGAGCATACTGCTGTCTCACACATGCTACAACTAGCCTAGGCCACTACAGGCTAGAAGACTGCAGTTTTAGCTCTGGCTGTGCTAGTATAACATCCAGTAGTAGTAGTAATCAATCTAGTGGAGAACTGAACAGTATCAGTTTGTTCATATTCTTTAGCACGCCGTACTGACCTATGTACTTACTTAACCTTGCTGTTTCATTGATGTCCAGCTGAGGGAGACATTTGCCAACCTGCCGCCTAGTAAGTGATCTCAATGACCCCACATGCTAAACTGGTCTGCGCACAAGTCTGAATCCTCTGAAACGGCAAGTCAAGGCTTCTCTCACTGCAGTAAACTACACTCATTAAGGAATGGGAGCCTCCCAGAACTTCTGTTGGAGGAACACACAGATGTGGCTTTAAATGTATGTGTATGTGTGTGTGTGTGTGTGTGTGTGTGTGTGTCTGTGTCTGTGTCTGTGTCTGTGTCTGTGTCTGTGTCTGTGCTGTGCTGTGCTATTATCAGCAATTGAATGAGTTGTAATTTTGAAGGTGAAGCTGTGATACACAAACCACCAGGTTTACATCACATCATCTTCACCTTAAATAAGAATACCCTTTTTGATGATGGAACCCTCCCATGACCATTACCTTGATCTTTTTTGCCCCATTCTAAGACTGCAGAGTCATGTTACACTATATGTATTCCATTTTAGCAGCAGCATGGCAACATGTAGGCTATGTATTCTATGCCTGGCATCACACAGCATAGCATACAAGCCCAGAAATGTTTGTTGAAACCTTTGCTGTTTGAAATGACTTCTAAGGATATCATGTCAGTTAAGGTGGTCTCAAATATGAAAGCCACCACCTTCATGCACCTGTTCCATTCATCATCATATGTAATTGGGTCATAAGCCAGAGCCCAGGGGCTACAGTTTGGTCAGGGTCAGCTATTTTACAACCCATACCTGCCATTTGAGTTGAAATCATACATCATACAAATATAATCATACAAAATAGCAGTCACACATGACTGCCAAGATGAAGAAGAAAACAATAAGACAAAGATGATTCATAGAAGATTTCAAGTGAGTGAAAGAAGGTTAGCTGGGATAGTTTAGCATCAGTAGCCTGGCATTGCCAGACTGATAATGTGGATTCACTCACTCGTTCCTTCACAGTATCAGGTATCAGTCTGAACTTCGGCCCATAGGCATAGAGTATGAGAAATCAGAAAATGACGGACCAATCAGTGTCAGTGTTTCAACTGCTGTCCGTACAACAGTGAAAAGCATTTATCCTTACCTACTCTCTGCCTATGGGCCGAAGTCCAGACTGATATACTGTGGAGGAACGTGTGAGTGAGTGAGTCCACATTATCAGTCTGGCAATGCCAGACTAGAGCATCAGTCCCATTTGCAGTATATTTTTGTGTGTATCTTGCTGATACGATTTGGTTGTACTTATTTGCAATTCTTTGGTGAACACAAATATAACATCCTCTTGGATTAGCAAGATATGTTCTTGCCCTCTTTGAGGATGATGGTGGCAGAGAGGTCTTTAGAAACTTGAATGACACAGCTGAGATTGCATTTGAGCTGTTATTGGGAGATGAACTGGTGTATTATTCCTGAAGTCAACTGTCATCAGTTTTGAGAGGGGCAAGCCTCAGGTTGTTGGCAACAAATAATTTGCCAAATCTCTTTTCGCCTTATGAATATGATTGTTAACAACCAAGCCACCCAGAGGTGTCATTCACAAATTTGAAGGGTGTGATTGACTGAGGTGTCATTGGTGTACTGTACATCATGCATGGGCAACTGGCGGCCCCCACCTTCCCTTAATGCAGCCCGCAGGTTCATATCAGAATACTGATATATTATTGATTTCAGCTGTTACAATTCCAAACATGCAAACTTGACCCCCTTTAATGACTTCAGTCTATATTAGTAGCTTAATGACTAGTATTAGAATTGTATTTTATGTCCAATGTATTTGTATTTAAGTTCATAAAGTTCTTTTCAAGATTCCAATTAAAAAATAGCAAAAACGAATCCAGGAGTCCAGTTCAAAAATGGCTGCAAGCTCAAAAAGCGTTGCACTGCGAGGCGTTTTGTGCTTCTAGATCTTTTGTGTGACATAGTATGAAAAAGTAGGGCATTAATTTAAGAAAAAAGTTAATATATGGAGATAAGATGTTTCTGCTCGACAGTCTATGCAATGTGACCCTCTGGGGTGAGTGTGAACATACTAGTGTATAGTGGCCCTCTCCATCATCAAAGTTGCCCACCCCTGTTGTACAGGGAGTAGAAATGGAAAGAACACACCCCTATGATGGAGCTATGCTTGCATCTGACATGTAAGGATCCAGAGCAGACACATGAATTGTCTTCTATCTGTAACAAAGCAAAAGATGTTCCAGCAAATTAAAGGGGCAGTGTAATTCATCTGGGACAGTTTCAGAATAACTAATTAATTATTAGATGTGGAGATGAAGTTGGCAGATAGAATCCAAACATAGTGGGAGTCTGTAGTTCAAACCAATGTTGATTATTTACTTTTTTGGTGAGTGTGAGTGATTGTCATTTTACAGGCTGGACATAAGTCATTGCTGGCACTGACTGAAACTCCAAAATCCAGTAGTCCAACAACAGCTCTGATGGCTTCTGGTGAACTGGATGTTTCCATCTGTGTTTCCATTCTTTCGAGCCTGCTCTTTGATCTTTCTAGGTGTATATCTTGAAAAAGGAAACCAAATCCATAAATATGTCAAAGTTACCAGTTGTACGTCTCAAGGCAGTTTGTACTGTGCTTGCAGACTTGCTGTTCACTTTCAGGCTATGGCTTCTATAGGTTATGGTTTATATGAATATACTGTTACTGTATAATATTGGACCTGGGTATGGAATATTGTATAATATTGAATTATTATTGAATAGCAAGAGATGGCTGAAAACAAATGTGTGATTTTCACATATCTTAATTAAATATGTTCTATATGTGAGAATAGATTGTGTACAATACACAACTTACCTAATATCTATTATTATCTTTCAAATAATGAAAATGAACACAGTTGTATTTTCCATGATGCTGGACGTTAAACTGTAATATATCACAATGTTTTGGAAAACTATAAGGCTAGACTGCAGACTACCTTTTTGTGGAATTACCATTTCCATCAGACAAAGCAGCTGCATACAGTAAGTGTCACAGTAGGGTGTTCGATACAGTATATCATAGGTGGTAGAAGGGCTGGGCAGTGTGACTTGACTTCAAATATCACGTTTAATTCATAAAGAGCAAACCTCTGCCTCGAAAAGAGCAGATCTTCAAGCTCACAACTTGGCGCAATGCAATGCGCTGTGATCTTGTAGATTGGCTATTTTATAATGTTTGTGTGGCACCATTGTACATTATGTACAATGCAGTATAATACTGGGTTAAGTGGTTTGCCATAAAATCACGCAAAGCGGTACACACTATGTCTACAGTCATGTCATCAACATGGATCTGTCCCATTTAGCGCCACCATCAGGAAGATTTTTGCAAAATACATTTTTGGACACTGCTCCTACAGATTTTGCCCTAAAATCATGCATCGCTTATCTCCCGATTAGGGAGTCTTACTGGTCAGACAATACTGTGTGTGTGATCTTGTAGATTGGCTATTTTATAATGTTTGTGTGGCACCATTGTACATTATGTACAATGCAGTATAATACTGGGTTAAGTGGTTTGCCATAAAATCACGCAAAGCGGTACACACTATGTCTACAGTCATGTCATCAACATGGATCTGTCCCATTTAGCGCCACCATCAGGCAGATTTTTGCAAAACACATTTTTGGACACTGCTCCTACAGATTTTGCCCTAAAATCATGCATCGCTTATCTCCCGATTAGGGAGTCTTACTGGTCAGACAGTACTGTGTGTGTGTGTGTGTGTGTGTGTGTGTGTGTGTGTGTGTGTGTGTGTGCGTGCGTGCGTGCGTGCGTGCGTGCGTGCGTGCGTGCGTGCGTGCGTGCGTGCGTGCGTGCGTGCGTGCGTGCGTTATTAAAGTCTGTTTCAATATATTTGTGGTTAATTGCCCAGCCCTACAGTATAGGTGGTGGTTGGTGGCAGACATCTAAACTTAAGTTGATGTGCCAGATTGGGTTGCACTGTTAGGATAAATCCCATGTCAAAGCAATCAATGAGACAAATTAATAATGGACAAAATAATTATTGTTGGAAGTCAATGGACTTTAATTACATCTCAGTCTACCTTCTTAATTGACCGCCACTTAAATTAATTTGATGTGAAACAGACAGTAATGGTTTTGTATCATGTCTGTCTGGATTTTGTTTTAGTTTGTGCATTATCTTGCATGATGTGCATTCTACAAGGTTTCTTACAGTTTTGGGTCATTGTTCACTAATTAGCTGTGAAGAAAGTGCATGATGTGCACTGTGCTCGACACTCTCCCTAAGCGTATATAATTATACGCTGATAACCATACTATGCATGTTGTTAAACTCATGGTTTTCACTTTTATACTTGTTAACTTAAAACTTTCAACAGTTATACTTTGTGTGTCATTAAAGCTGACATAATGTCATTTTGTTTTTTCATTTAATTTGATCACAAACAAGTTCCTCTTAGAGAACTATTAGTTATTCCCTCTGTATTGTCAATCAAGTATGGCTGTACACATTAAATACAGTTTGGACCATGGATCAAAGTTAGAACTTTCAGCTTCTATCTAGGCAATGATGCCCCACCTTTTTGTCTGAAGTCATTGAATTTCCCAAGAGCTCCTTTAACAACACTATAGGACAAAGCCTGTTGGGAACGCATGCCCTTCTGGTTATGCAATGCCTGTTGTACCGATGACTTAATGCGGTAACCATTATCATAGTAATAGTCTATGATGTCAATAATACTATGACATTAGCCCAAAATTATAACCCTTGTAAAAAACCTTTATTTTGAAGACGTTACTCTCTACAAGAGTTATAAAGGGGAGAGGACCATCGGTGAGGCCGTTCGGTCCTGTAACTGCTCCAAACTTGCACAAATGCAAAATACAAGGTGCTCACCGCATTGCCGCAACTGTTACTGTTCTCTATCTATTCGCTATGTGTCAGTCCATATTTTTCAATAAAGAAGTGTTTTACTCAAGCTTGTCTCGGAATCTCATCTTTTCCTTGTTTACCACAATGTTGGGTGAACATGGCCGCACATATCACGTGACGTTGATCCCCCTTCCCTATTTATACTAGGACATGACGTTGTGTAGGTGGAAGCATTCCGACGAAACGCAAGACTCAGAGACAAGCTTGATGCGGTGAGCACCTTGTATTTTGCATTTGTGCATGTTTGGCACAGTTATGGGACCAAACCAAGCCCCCAGAACCCTGGGGGCACCCTGAAGCAAAAAGTACATGGTGGCCGTTTGAGGTACTGCAGTTGGGGCTACTATTCATGAACCTCATGAACGCGCATCTAGGCTTCTTTGTATTGACGCGTGTTCATACCGGAAATGCTCGTTCATGAATTAGAGCCCCAGCGCGTCCATGAACACAAACTATGACGCAAAATGGCTTGTATGTGTCTACAGGAACACTTGAGGTAGATAGCCCCCCGCTACCCCGCCTCCCCGTTTCTCGCTCAGACCACGCCCCGACCGTCGCGATTGGCTCAGAAGCCAAATAGAAGCCCCACTACGTCACGTTTCAGAGGTGTTTCAAACGCGGAAGTACGCTTCATGCGCTGGGTGAGCAACTCAATGCAAGTGGACGGGCGGGGATTCTGGTGTCCTCTCTATTCTTATTATAACTCTATGGACCAAACGGCCTCACCAATGGTCCTCCCCCTCTTGTAGAGAGAAAAGGTCTTCAAAATAAAGGTTCTCCACAAGGGTTATAATTTATGGCTGCTATGACATATTGATGGCATTAGAGCAGTGGTTCCCAAACTTTTCAGGTCGAGACCCAAAAGAGAGATTAGATTTGCCCGGGACTCAAACTAGTTAAAATAGAAGATCTAGAAGCACACAACATGTTGCTTCGCGCCGCGTTGTGAGCTTGTAGATCTGCTATTTTCACTACTTCTTAATTGTTCTGCGATCGGCTGGGTATGTATTTCGGTGTCCTTCATTGTTTAAGCCCTTTTATGATTTCCTGCACCTACCCATTCACTTACTATACAGGAAAAAAAGACCCCCCCAAATAAAATCTTCTTTAAGTAGCATGTGAGGGGTCTTTGAATCCATTGACTTTCACATAACGAATAACTGATCAAACATGTTTGGGCTCTCACACCATACAGTATATCCATATACAGTACATGGATGTACATATAGGTTAACTGGTCCAATATACATCACTGGCCAGATGGCCAAGATATGGCGCGACCTCGCCCTTTAGGGCAAGGTCACTTGTCACCCTGAGGCATCTTACTAGTAGCTATACTAGGCTACTTCCCTGTTGGGAACGATGCCCGTTGAAAACCATACCCATTGGGAAAACATACCCATCCGACTACTTTGTGCAGTATCCATGATCTTAGTACTTAGAGGCCAGTCTATGGCATCAGGACTATGTCATCTTTTTGTTGATATCAGGATTTCCATATATGGGCATAAAAGGGCATATCAGTTGGATCGTCCATTCTGGAAAACCGCTGAGCCGACTAGGCTTCACACTCATCCTCCCTCAGTGATATAAGCCCACCAAGTTTGAAGTCAGGCGGTTCTCGAGATACGTTAAGGATGCACATACTGTATGCATTGCAGATAATAATTGTGTAATTAGTGTGGTTGCCTACAGGGAAACCAGACTATAGTTCTTATAGTTATTTCATCTAGAGCAACCCCAAAAACCCCCAAAGTCCATTGATTTCAATGGACCTTTTCTTGTCCCTTTTCTGATTGGACAATATAAAGGATTTGAGGATTGGTCAAGCTTCGTGACATCACAATATAGAATTGCACCTTTCTAGTTTATAGTAGGATACATTTCTTTACTTGGGAAATTTTGATTATTATTGTAATAATTTCCAGTTTTCCACATAGAAATAAGATAACTCAGTTAAATTTGAGGTAATTATTAGTAACAAAACGTAGATGACATTTGTGCAACTGGGCCCAACGCATGACTTTTAAATGCTGAGAGAGCTTTCTCACATAATCTTAATTTTTACCAATCAAGCTTCTGTGTGGTGCATTGTGTGTCATTTTACCTCTTTTATGGTCGATCTCTTCATCATTTACTAATTCAGAAGCCTTGCAGATTTTCCAATAAATGTACATTAGTCACTCATCCATTTCTGCTGCTGTACCTTCTACTAGGGATGGGACGATATAAACATTTCATATCACGATTATTGTGACAAAAGAAAAAAATCGCGATTTACGATATCATGAAAATCAAAATTCTTTATCCTGGGGTGGAACTTGTGACGCGTTGTGAGCTTGTAGATCGTCTATTTTTTGGCAAAGACATTAGATAGAGAGTGAAAAAAAGACTATCATCAAGTCGTATATTATAAGTACCTTTTACCAATTATAGAGGATTTAAGTGGTACCGGATATGCAGCTCATCAAATAAAAGGTGAATTGTTCCCAGTGCATGACAGAGGACGATATCACAATAAATTAAATCTCCACGATAATAATATCGCGTATCGTCCCATCCCTACCTTCTACCTCCTAATCATGAGAGTAAAGCTTGTAAACCTAGCTTAGAAAAAGTCCTGTGCTCAAGCTGTGGACAGCACACTCCTGCCAACACAGCACTGGGCATGTGCCAGCGCTTTCTGCTAATGCCTCCCCTCCCTCAACTAGAACAGTCCCCAAGGAATCTCCCTTCAAACAAAGCCTGCAGCATTCTGGGAAAGCCAGTTTTGAGTGTATGTGGGTCTAGTTTTCAGACCAGTGTCTCTATCCCATAACGTTTAACAACCTAATGAATGCATACCTACAGTACATGGTATATGCTTGTACAGTTGTCTATATATTCTTACATTTTTTGACTGTTTCTGTCGTTGTGTGTTAGTGCCAGGTTGTGATCTGCTTACCTTGCTCCACAAGTATGGAAAACGTGTCTGTCAAATGAACATCCGCTGGGTGAGACGGAAATCACACAAGCTCTGGTCAGCCAGCCAAGGAGAAAATTGACTTTGTCTTTTCAACAGTGAGGTTCAGAAAATGGGCAGTCATAGGATCAACAGAAAATAAATGAAACCTATTACTGTAGTGCTTTTACCATAGTGCTTATAACCACGTGAACCCTAGCATCCCTATTCTGGGCATTATGGCATTATTGTATTATGGCAATAGTGTGTGCCAACGGTGACGCAATTGTAGTCCTTAGCGGCCATCTTTTGGGTAAAACACAGGTGTTTCAATTGTTTGATTGCATAGAACTAATGCTTTACTCCAATCAGAACACCTGTGTAAGGCTGTGTTGACCCAAGAAATGGCCGCTCTTAGAACTACATTTGGCACACCCTATTGTGGCTCGGCTCTTGGCCACAACAAATAATATAAATATTCAACTAAAATGAGTGATTTTAGTTACATTAATATAAATGTAATAATTATAACCAAAATGCAAACATAAGCGAAACACAAATGCTCTCTGTGTGGCCATGCCCCAGAAATGTGGCCCAGGTGGAAAGAAGAGACAAGGGCAGTTCTTTGGTTGTTTTTATACTGTGGGAGACACAGGCCAGGTGTCTCCAATCCTCCAATCCAAGTCCACCCTCAAACCAGCACTGCTAGGGCTGTCACGATTATGAAATTTTACATGACGATTATTTGTCACTCAAATAATTGCGATTAACGATTTAATTGTGTTTTTGTCGTTGACAATTACATTTCTGTTTGTCTTTTAGGCTTTTGAGTTGCACATGGTAGATATGACACAACCTAAATATACAAAAAAATTACTGACATATTTGACAACTTTATACTTATACTAAAAGAACATTGATAGTGGAAATAGCCGATCTACAAGCTCACAACGCGTTGCGATGCGACGCGACGCGTTGTGAGCTTGTAGATCTGCTATTTCCACTATTTTTGACTTTTTTAAAAAATATATGAAAATATTTCAACATGGAAACGATTATGACGGTTATGAAAAATAATCACGGTTATGTAAAAAAAAAGTCACGATTAGACGATTATGTAATAATTGTGACAGCCCTAAGCACTGCAACAGAGAACAGAATCCTAAAGAATCCAGGACATTTGGATAGTCCGACGTCCCATTAGTCTGGCGTGCGGTTAGGGTTAGGGTTAGTGATAGTGTTAGTCAATGGGGAAAGATGGGTGACTAATCACATGTCGGAACAACGCTACACACCCCTAATAATCAGGGGACATTAATCAAATCTGTGAATAAATTCTTTCCCATGAAGTTTCTTCACCAAAATATGTTTGTAAAGGTGTTTGTAAATCTAACAATGATTGGAATAAAATGTCCCTAGGGGAAATTGTGACAGCTGCTGAAAGTTGGGGCACCATTAACTTTATTATGTAGGAAGGAAGTTAGATATAGAAAATATTTAAAAAAAGAAATCTGCTTTAAGTAGCATGTTAGTGGTCAAACTAGTTGTTTTCCCTCATGATTCAGACTTTGTTTAGCATTTTGTATTTTCCTCCTGCATAAAAGTTTTTTTTTTCTTTTTTTTTTTTTGCATAATAAAGTTAATGGTACCCCATCTTTTAGCAACTGTCACAGATTCCCCTAGGGAAATTGAATTTCAATCATTGTTAGATGTGTTTACAAACACACCTTTGGTGAAGAAATGGAAAGGAATCTATTCCCAGATTTGACATTATTCTGATAATATTCCCTGATTAAAAGGCCCCAGGGGGCCGTCACAATATTATAAAAGGCGTACATTCTGTGAAAATAGAGCATTGTGCAACAATTGGGAGCTTGTAGATCTATTGGGTTTAATTGGTTAATTCATGATGTGCAATGTTGATGTTTTTGTACATACTTGATTGAATGTGGGTGGTCATTCCTTTGTGTGAGCATCAACATGCCGCTAACTGTGCAGGATCAGGCTTTGGCTTGTTTGTTCTTTTTGGGATCTGGATGTGGATGTCTTTGACATTGTGTCCAATTACTTTTACTTCCATTTTGCTTCACTACATGGCTGTGATGAGACATGTGGCCAGATTTCTGTAGTATTGCTTATACACAAACAACAGCAATACAATCAACTATAGCCTTGAAGTGAAAGACCTTGCATAACCTGGGATTTATCGAATAGGTTCAACAGTTCCACTGCTGTAAGTAGAGCTGTGTATAGTTCCACACACAGTGATTTATTGATGGTGACTAAGCATGGTTTCTCATAACCAGCTGTAATTAGACAAGACATATGAACACACTAATGACACTATTGATTACTATTAGCTCCAACATGCCATTGTGTAATCCATTTGTAAATTGTAACACCTTTCAGTTCATGGCTAAGGATTACTGTACAGTATATGGCTTGTCTGAAAAGATGCCCTCTGTATTGTGCCCTTATTCTGGCAGTGCAGTTCCTAGCAGTTGTGGTTTTCCCCAAAGTCTCTCTCTCTCTCTCTCTCTCTCTCTCTCTCTCTCTCTCTCTCTCTCTCTCTCTCTCTCTCAACCCCCCCCCCCCCCCATCTTTATCTTCCTCAATGTGTCCAGTGCTGCAGCAGGTGTCAGCACATTTATTACTTCCCTAATTGGGACTGTGCCATTAGAGAAGGCCTATAGATCAGTGGTTCTCAAACCTTTTTATTTAAAGGACCCCCAAATTGATGTTTATTTCCTCTGAAAATAATTTGTGCCAGGGACCATCATAAGAGAGGATTTGTGTAAAAGAAATTAAAAAATCGTGTAGCTTGTAGATCAGCTATTTTTGAATAGCCAAAGTATAAAATAGAGTGCTAAATAAACTAATTTTTGAACCCATGCAATAGATGACGAGATGTGGCTTACTGCTCTGATATATATATATATATTTTAAACAATAAGTTTATAGTTTTTTTTTCATTAACAAACTCAAACTTATAGGACATGGCAAGAATTTTTACATAAAAGGTATAGACAAAACAAATAGACCAGACAATTATTAACAAACAAAAAACAGCAACAACTCACGCACACAAAAATAAAATAAAAATAAAATCTAAAATTAGATCAGGACAAACACGACAGCGTCCATAGAGTGCATATAGTCACAACAGTTTATGAGGTATTTCCATCATTATCTTGTCAGCTGAATGCCACCCTGTGTATCAGCAGTTGCGTGGCAGAATTGCTTACTGAATGGGATTACAGTAAGCAATAGTATTTGGTCTACAAACCGTTAGGGGACAGGTTGAATATGAATGAACTGTGTTCGATGGATAGGTCATACGATAGACATAGCTGATTGCACTTCACTATGTTTGTGCAATTACAGGTGTGAAAGCAACCAGGCATGCTCCCAGTTGTACAGTTGAACAGTTTTGAGTGTGCGTGTGTGTGTGTGTGTGTGTGTGTGTGTGTGTGTGTGTGTGTGTGAGAGAGAGAGAGAGAGAGAGAGAGAGAGGGATAAGAAGTTGAAAAGAGGAGACAGTCATGAATCATTCACTAACAAAAACATGTTTGTTTTAATCACTGAACGAACTGCGGGAGAAAAGGCATCAAGCATCAAAAAGACATCAAAAGACGGTTGACAGCTACCGTTTAAACACTCAGGGATGTTTTTGGGCAGAGTGGTGGACACTAAGTATATTTATTTTAGTGCTAGTACTAGAATATATTTATTCTTCTACTACTATTTTTTTCTTCCCAAGCTCATGACTTTTCACTCTGCTACATTTACCTAGAAAATCTGTAGTAGAAATAGCTCTCTACCCGTGATGATAACAAGCATTATGGAACGGGTCTCATCAAACAAAGAAACCGGCCGTGCCGGTCGTGAAAGAACTGCCGGGCTCCCTCCCACTCCCAACACAATGCTAGGCGGCTAAAAAAACTGCCTAGCTAGGCGGCTAGGCAGTTTTCATGTGAAGTTCAGGGAAATAGTAGCCAAATGTGGCATTAAAAAATTACATATTTCTATCGAATATCTTATTAATGAAATTAAGTTGTCATGTTTTTTTTTAAGGGTAACTGTTAAACTGTTGTATAATCGCAATATTATAGGCACTTCTGCACTGCCTACGGAACTCGCCTTCGGCTCGTTCCTGCAGCAACGATGGCGTGCCGATATTCATGATAACACACACCTCTTGTCAGTCTTGTGTAATATTGCTTAAATATTGTACTTTTGATTCCAGTACATTTCTAGGAAGGGAAGGGACTCTTGGGAGTGAGACCAGAGAGGTATATTATTAGGGATGGTCCGATCAGGTTTTTTGGAACCGATCACCGAGCACCGATCACAAAAGTTTGATCACCCGATCCCGATCAATCACCGATCTGATCAAGTTGTTATTTATATTTTCTAAATGTTAATGTTTTAACTTTATTTCATTCATTCACTCATGAATTCATTTATATATTTGCCTTATAGTTATTTGCCAGCATTACTATGTATTTATTATCATAGCAGTAACTAATTATTCCTTCAGCACTGTGGAAATCAATACCCCAAAATGGCCTCAAGTGGGCATACTGAACGGCTGGTTGATCAGATGCACCGATCCGATCGGATCGGTGAATTTACCTTTTGATCTAAACCACCGATTATCGCCGATCATGCTTTGATCGGCCCGATCCGATCCATTGCCGATTGATCGGTAACAACTCTATATATTATAATAGAGAGCAGACTGCCCCGCCCCCAGCTATTCATTTCAAAGAAAGTGGCATTTGAAGCACCCGGAAAATTGCCGGAATTACCCCAAATAAGGGAGTTGTCGGCAATATCGGTGCCAACTCTTAGCAGGGCACCAGGGCCGACGCGCCGCACTCCCAAGCTCGAGAAGGACACCTCTTTCGGTCACTCGCCGCCCGGGGGTCCGGGGAAGGACCTCCAGGCCACCAGGACCGACTCGCGCCCGAGACAGACGCCAATAGCTAGGGTTTCAATGTATAGAGCTCGCGCAGTAGCGTTTTAAATGCGGAAGTTAGGGATCGCCAAATGGAGAGATTTTCTTAACCATTAACCGTTGAGCCTTGTCGGTTAAGTAACCGATAACCGATAAGGAAATGTGTTAAAAAATGCGTTAAAAAAATAATATATTTGACCACCACGGGACGGTTGCTTCAATGCTCTATAATACCGTGACTCTGGGGGCTTGATTGAGACCGAAACAAAAATATGCTATGAATTCACCACTTAAAACCGATTTAGTGCCATTCCCGAGATATCTCGCGAAATGTACTCGAGTATCTGGAGTGCCATTCCCGAGATACCTCGCGAAAAGTAATATATTACTGTAACGGCGGTTATATTACCGGATACAATGGCCGGAGGTCCCGATCCGATCTCTGTCGCTGATTTGTCATCATCACGGCTCCACGGGCACAAAATAGTAATCCCATAACATTGAGGTGGACGGGGGATCTCATCTTTAATGTCCATTATCTCAAAACTACACTTTAGAAGCGAAGATGGAGGCAGATGCTCGCTTATATAACACATGTATAAAAGCACTGATCCGAGCCGCCATGACACCACGTAAACAACGATCGATTCCGGCGCATGACGCGATGACGTCAGACCGGAAGTGTTACTGCTATGGACTTCTGGCCTTCAAAATAAGATAATGACCGTTAATGGGGCCTGAGGGAGGCACTCTGGACTTTATAATCCGTTAATGTCTGGGGCTCAGAATGAGTTAAGCCATACAAGGCCCTCACATCTAGAGTTCGGCACTCACACCTATGTCGCACCACTGATCCGACCAATATACCCATGTACTGTATGGGCGAATCAGAGGTACCCAGGGGAATAGTTTCTGTTGTGCCTGACATCAGTTCATGTTGAAATTCAAATCTCCATATACCTGTATGTGCATTTGGTTTATGTTATGTATCCACTGCAAGGTGGAACCAGAACTTTCAGGAACCTGACCCTATTTCTTTGGTTCTGGTTTTGTTTCCATTGCGTATGGCCCGGTTCCAGATGAGGTTCCTGGAAACTTTTTTAGGTCCTGCTCCTGAGGTAGAACTAAACTTTAGCTCTGTGAACCTATTGGTGGGGCTAGCAGCGCTGTTGGTCTTTTTTTGGGACCTTCCCAGATAGTTCTGGTTATATGGAAACGTAAGCAGAACTTGGTCCCGGAACTTCACACTGTTCACAGGTTCTTGAAAGTTCTTGGTTCTGGTTCTAGTTCTGGGTTGGCCCTACAGTGGAAATGACAATAGATATTGATCTCCATATATATGGGTTTGACAGGGGGTATACGTGCATTTGACTGCATACAGTATGTGCGTTTGACGGTGGGATTTCAGGTAATCAACTAAATCTAGGGTTGACCACATTAGATCGCCATGGTTACTCAGAGGTTAGAGTGAGCGACTTCATGCACTTATTCATCAGACATAATTGTCAACCCGGAACTCCACATGATTTGTTTGAGTCTGATGTCATGACAACACTGTTTGTTTGGGTCTGATGTCGTGCTATCACAGTCAGCATGACACACATGCCATATTTATGGCTGTGCACTGTACAGAAGCCCTTCAACATGCGATTCGATCCTTTTATAACAAACTGATTTTGGAAGACAGTTACAGGCAGCCAGTATGGAATATCAAAAAGCTCTTCTCATCATTGTCACTCAATTGACCCCCAAAATCACCTATTGATTGATTGATTTAATACTTATACAGAAATGTAAACAGCGTGAGTTACAGTCAGACATTTGAGCTAAGAATAACAATAACCTGTTTCCATTGTGGTCCTATGTATTCAGTTCATCAACATAGCATAACAAATGACACCAAAATACAATATCATCATCAGCAAATATAAAACATAGAAACAGAAAAGAAATCACACCAGTGCGAAGTGATCTGTGCAAACACAACACACATGCATTTCTCCTTGTATGGGCGGTTCTGTCAGTGGCGTCAGTTACTTTATGTGTAGGCCTATGAGGATGGATCTCCATGGAGATCTGTAGATTCTGTACTAATACATTCCATACTAAAACAGACAGAGTGAATTGTAGGAGCAGTTTGCACCGCTCAACAAAAAAAAAGGAAAAACGTAGGCAGTGAATGCTATCACCTTTTTACGGGAGAAGTGAGTTTACCTCCCCCTTTGGCCACTTGTAAGATGGATTTTCAGGGCTCTTTTGAAGGAAGCCAGAGATGCACATTTTAAGGGATGGTGTCAGGGCATTCCACACTTTGGTGGCTGGCAGTGCAGTATATAAAGATAATTTACCAATGTTTATTCTATCGTGGTGCCAGATTGATTTTGACGCTTCCTCTAGTATTGTGGCTGTGGGTGTCACTCACTCACTTTGGTCTGGTAGTTAGTCAGGTATGTGGGTATTGAGGGCAGATCTTGAAAACCAATCCCATTTTAATTGCCTAACCCTGTCTTCTACCCTGAGCCGTCCCAGACTAGAGAAATGTGTTGTTCATGGGCCCCAGGCCGAGAAGTAGTTGAATCAGTTTGTTTTGGGAGGTCTGAAGATTAGTCTTTAGTGACATAAAGATGTTGGTGAACCAAGAGGTGCAAGCAGACCTAATGTACTTTTTGTCTCCAACAAACTGACATTCGTCACATTTGTGGTGCCCCTATTTGTCTAGGTGAAATTGCTTTAGACTCTGAGTTGTTTAGAGTCCACTAAATACGTGATTCTAATTTAGGATCTGTTTGACATAGAGTTCAGTCAGGATCTCCCACAAACTTTGGAAGCGGATTATAACCCAGGTATGAAATATCTGGGAAGATATAGCTTCAGTACAAAGGGGGACATACAATAAATGGTAAATGGTGCATTTATATAGCGCTTTTATCCAAAGCGCTGGTATGAAATATCTGGGAAGATATAGCTTCAGTACAAAGGGGGACATACAATAAATGGTAAATGGTGCATTTATATAGCGCTTTTATCCAAAGCGCTTTACAGAGATTGTGCATTACCCATTCACGCACACATTCATACACCGGTGGCGGAGGAAACCATGCAAGGCACCAACCTACTCACCGGGAGCAATTAGGGGTTCAGAGTCTTGCCCAAGGACCCTTCGACATTAACTCAGGGGGAGCCCGGATTCGAACTGGGAACCCTTCGGGAACCCTTCGTGCTCTAATAACGGTTTCTCTACCCCTGAGCTATGCCGCCACAATACAATATCTATCTTTTAATCTGTACCTTGGACATGAGTCTAAATGAAATTGCTGGCTCTGAGTTGTTTAGAGGCCCCTCAATATGTGATTTTAATTTGGGGTCAGTTGGTCAGTTGGACCACAAACTTTGGTAGCCCATTATAACCAACTAGAAATTCGCGGCCGCTCCATTCCTAGGACTTCGCGCCCTCCGGGCGCTCAGGCAGGACTGCTCTATATTTGATCAACATAAGGGTTTAGGTTTTAAGTCAGATTAAAATGTTTTCAAAAATCCATTTTTAGATTAACACACACAAACAATTACAGCATGTGGATGGCGGCCATTTTGGCAGGCATCTTGAAGAAGGTGTGCAGAAAGCTGATTACATGAATTATTTTTTTATCAGCATCACAGGCTGCCCAGAGAGCAGTGAACACATTGCTGTCTCATATATTAGTGAACAGTGCCCCCCAGTGGCGACAGGGGGCGAATCAGGCTTGCTTCAAACATGTCCGTTTTGTGGAGGCCTCATGTCCGTTTTGTGGAGGCTTCATGTCCGTTGTGTGGAGTGTGGGCGTGGCTCTTAAAGGAATGTATACTGTATATAAGATTGGTATGAAATATCTGGGAAGGAAGGTATCTCCAAATAATAGTGCAGCTATAAATTCTTAATATAGTCACAACTTCAGTACAAAGGGGGACAATACAATCTCTACCTTCTGATGTACCCTGGCTTGTACCTTCAACTTTTACAAGTTTTATGTGTATTGTACATGAGTCTGTATATTTCAAGGAATAGACATTTTGGACCATGTATGCTACAAGTGCTTATGGTGTTTGTTTTGTGGATTTCATTGTACTATTTTATCACTTAAAATCTCACACACACACACACACACACACACACACACACACACACACACACACACACACACACACACACACACACACACACACACACACACACTCACACACATGCACATTCAGGCTGTTCTCTGTGGTGACCTTCAGCACATGCAGGCTGGCATTCAATTACCGCCCTGTCAGTGGCCCATCCAGCCCAGTTGCTGCACGTCCTTGAGTTTCCCTCTCCAGGCCTGGTCTAGTCTATATTCCATTTCAGCCTCTACTGTACATTGTGTGTTCTCTCAAGCATGATCTGGTCCTCATGTCCTCATCTTGCACACACCTCTCAAGGCTTTACAGTAGTTTGTACAAATAGGCTATCGCCGCTGTCGGGTGAAAACCTTCCTTTATATTGATATTAAACCAGTAAGACTCCCTAATCGGGAGATAAGCGACCGTCAGGTCGTATGTATACACGCAGCCTCATGGTGGCGCTAGAACAGGGGCATGTGAGAAATGAGGGGCAGAGGTTGTGGTTTGGCAGACAAGGAGTGTGTGTGCAAAGTTTGGCATGGATAGGGGCAACGGTAGGGCCAAAAGTGTGACGTGACGTGACGTGATGTGACGTGGCGTGACGTGACGTGACTGACAGACTGACTGACGGACAGACAGCCTGTGAAGCTTTTCATAGTAACTTGCGACAATGCATGGCTCACAATGCATGGCGATGCAAGGCGTTGTGAGCTTGTAGATCTGCTGTTTGCACTACTTCTGTGCGACACTCTTGTATGATGAAGTGGGTCATTATTATGCTACAAAACAAAACATTAAAACGTTGAAAGATGGAGATACAAAGGTTTTTGCCTGACAGTGACTGTAGTGACTTCATCAAGCAGTGGCTGCTCTTCTTTTATAAGCAGTAATCAAAGGATTTCAATGTCAGTGTAGAGCAGTGGTTCCCAAACCTTTTAGCTCTAGACCCAAAGGAGAGTTTGCCCGGGACACAAACTAGTGAAAATAGCAGATCTACAAGGTCACAACGTGTCGCTCCATGCCACACTGCGTTGCAAGCTTGTAGATGGGCTATTTTCACTACTTCTGAATTATTATTATTTTCCATTCATGGAATTTCTTAGATTTGTTTGTTTGTTCTAAAATTGGGTTAGGGTTAGGGTTAATCCTCAAACTAGTTTATTTCTAAGAACAGATTAGAGGAGAGTATACAAATGTAACAGACCCTTTATGGTTTATTTGGTTGTAGGCTACTCTCTCAGACTCAGAGTTCCCAATTGATACATTTAACACAGGATTTTACTGTGTAGTTTATGTTATGAGCTGGTGTTGTCTCAGACCAAGAAACTCAAATGCTTTTGATTTCAAATTCTATATATATATTTTTTTCTTTTCCATGCCAGTTTTTAGTTCTACAGTATTATGTAAACATTTCACAGTCTTTATCCTCAGAATTACTCCTATCGCCTACATCTCCTATTAAGTTTACTGCGTATACAGTACAAATTACAGAGTACCTTTCATTCAAGTGCCATTATCTGTGCTGCCATTTGGAAAAAAGCTCTCAGAAATCTTCTGTAGATTTAAAAGGACACTATAGCAATTTTCAACTCTTTATGTTCCATTAGCAGCCATAAAACTTGCCAGGCTACTGTGCTTCTCTGAAGAGATGCTGAAGTTGTGCTGGAAAAGTTCACTCCAGTTATATGTCACTGGGCTACTGGGCCGCTAGCATGGGCAGACGACGTGGTCAGGTCCACAATTGCTGTATTTACAGCAAATTAGGCTAGTACTGTGATGGCAGCCATAGACTGTTGGCAGGGGGAGGCAACAAGCCCTCAGGATCATGGGGGCTTTTTGAAGCAAGAATGAACTAGTGGCTTGGCGCATAAAGGACACTACTGTGCATGCTCCTATGGCCTGGAACCCTAGTGCGTCTGCTCTATGAACGAGTTAGTGCCAAAACGCGGAGAGTGTACAACCAGGGGAGGCTGAGCAATGCATGCGCTGGTTGAGAAACTTATATTGAAAGATATATATAGCTCTGTGGTAGATAGCCTTTTCAAACAAATGATCACTTCGCTGTTTTCCAAGGCTGCTGTGATCACTCAGTGCCAGCCAGTGAAAACCACCATTGCTTTTATGTCTTATTATAGGCTGCTAATTAAAATAATAAAAGAATATAGAATAAGACAATTTTATAATACTAGTCCTTGCCTGGGGGGGTGTGCACAGTATATGTACAGGATAAGGATTGAATGTAGGAGTCTCAGAAGTAATTAATGTTGGAGAACCCAGACGTATCAGTGATGTCAGTCATCTCCAAAATTGGGCAAAGTTTCAGCATGCGGCTGTTACCATGCCAGTCAGTCATCTCCAAATGTACTGTTACCATTGCGGGGACGCATGTGCAGTACAGGTGGCGGTATCAGTGATGTCAGAAATGTGGGAACTGTTTCACCCGTTTATGCCCATATATGGTGTTCCGTGTCCAGGCCAATGACGTCAGAGTACTGTAAACAGGCGGCAGTCACTTGTTTCATCATGTCAGACCGACATTATTTGGTCATTGTTTCAGCATGCGGCTGTTACCATGGTGGTGACACTGTTAAATATCAGTGATGTCAGCATGCAGACTGTTTCACCCATTTATGACCATATATGGTGTTCCATGATGTCAGTTGATGTCGTTACCATGGCGGGAACACGGTTTAATATCAGTGATTGTCAGTGACAGTGAGATTAATAGTTATTATAGAAGATAACGCCTAGCAAAGAATGAGTCAATCATTTAATATGGATAATTATTGTCTAAATTCCACTACGGGAGAAATGTTTCATGCTTCAAACAATAATGGTTAATAATGGGTGGTTGGTTTTGATCTCCTCAAGTGATCACCTCAATAGCCCAATGACATCACCTCATACACTAGATGAAAAAGAGATGATTGCCCACCTCTGCTGATGCTGATGCTTGCCTGGGAACTGCATCATGGGAATTGTAGGAAAGTGACAGGAAGCAGAATCGTCTCTCAATGTGGGTAAATGTTGTTGTTTGAGTAGGCTATAATATTCATCATCAATTAAGCGAAATGCAAGTTAGCACCCCTTTTACTTTAATTCCTGCTATGGATATCGCCCCCATTTCTTTTGCAGACTTTCTTGTATTTTCTTTACTGAGGTTAAGGTTAGGAATAAGTTTAGGGTTAGGCATAGTTTTACTGAGGTCAAGTTTAGTTAAATGTTAGATTTAAGCATAGTTTTACTGAGGTTACAATTAGGATTAAGGTTAGTTTGAGGCATAGTTGTACTGAGGTTACGTTTTGGAATACCTGGTTCCAACCGCTCCGAGGTCGCCGGATTTGACACGGGCGAGTGTATTCAACAGAAGTAAGCTGTGGCATCATACTTAATTCACTTTCCACTTAATTATCCTCCTTGCATTGTGCTTCTGTTTGCCTCAATTTACCTGACGATTACAGACAGTGAAATGCTGAAATGATATGTTACCCAGTAAGAATTTGTGATCATCGCTGCAGTAAATCTCTGTGCACGTCACGATAGATAAAACATATTGGTCTTCTGGATTTATGAGATGTCTGATTTATGCAGGGCTTACTCGACAGATTTCTGCCTGAGCTTGTTTGTCTCTCCTTGTTGTACACAAGTTGTTTTAATTACCTAGAATTGTCATTATCTCGTAGGCCCATTGATAACTTTTAACATCTGTTTTATGTTGAAAGATTTCAGCCTAGGTGGAGGTAGATCAAGGAGGCCTGAACCATAATATGCACAGCTGGCATTTATGTCTTGTTGAGACGGTAAATATGTTCCCTGCAATGAGCCCCGTAAACCCTAGTGGGTCATATTGTCTCCATTAAGAAAATGAAAATGGCAAAAGCAGTGACCAGGAGCTTGTGCTGATTGCTCCCACACGAGGAGGATCTCATAAAAGAATTATGAAGTTATTAGCCAAGCAGTATATTATCTGTAGGCTTTGCAATCATTTAGATCTGTCCAAGATGCCTCTCCACGCCACCAGGATCCAAAAATAACGTTTGGCAGAAACTTGGACTGGTGAACCACTGCAACCTTAAAAGCTGTGTTGTGTGATTTTTGCGATTATCAGAAGGCCTGAATAATATGCACTGTATGAAAGTTTAATTGAGACATAACCCTGCCAACCAATACATGGCCATGTTGTTTTTTACCCCTTCTTTATAAAGCTTGATGTCAAAATCCAGCTTGACTCTAAGCTTCTCTTAAGACTCTGGGCTCTACAGCCCAAGCTCTTGCCAGATTTGTTGAAACACAGTTGTCCTTCCCCTTGCATTTTAAAATCTTCTCTACACGTCCCGTACCCATGCCTCCAGCACAAGATGACAACTGGATTTTGGCTATATTCTGTAGCCATGCAAAAAGTTATAACCAATTTAAACACTAGATACATTTCAACTACCAATCTCTTCTCTTAACTATATAACAAAACTGAACCAGCCTTATAGCTTTGGCTGACTTAAGCCTAATTTAGACTCCATTGCATGACAGTGTCACTTGCGGAAAGCTTTTTTACTTTTAGCTTGAAAATCTGTAGCAACACCATTGTGTGATGTAGTATAAATTAGGGTTTAGTGGTGTGAAAGTGCAGGTGAAAGTTTGATAGACAGGGAGCCTGGGTTAGATACTGCAGGAGTTGCCTTAGTTTTTAAACATATCATTATTCCCTTTGAATGATATATATATATATATATATATATATATATATATCCATTTAGTATACTGTAGTAGTGCCTTTCCAGTGAGCCAATTAGCACCCTGGATTTGTTTGACCTGAATGGAACAGAACCTTAACTACTGCCACGATCAAAAATCGATAATGGTCTTTCCTGCCACGCTATTTTATGATTTTACGGTGTCCGTTCCCGGCCCAGACCGGAAGCACTATGTCCGGGGCACTTCGGCACTACGTTGCAGCGATAACTTTGAAGGCGGGTGTGTCTCTCTCTATAAAATGAACTAGAAGTTCGCGGCCGCTGTGCGGCCGCTCACATCTAGACAATTGAACAACTGCTGAACGTGGAGTTGCAGATGCAAGACATTGGGACATACAGACATACAGACTTACATACACACGACCCCATTCTGATTAGGTTGTGAGATAACCCTGGAAACTTGTGTTTGGCAGTAGATGTTATCCACCTAGGCCGGAATGCTCGTACAAAACAAAATAAATACCTTGGAGTCATGTGATCAAGATTTTTCATATTCCATTCGAATTGTCTAAGATTGGCTAAGGCTTCCAAAGTTTGTGGGAGGGGCCCGTTATGCAAAAAATACAGATCTCCCCCAAGTTTTAATCACACAGTGAAATCGCTTTTTGGCACTGTCACCCTGCAAGCCAAATTACGTCATGGTGACGTTATGATAACGTCCTCCGGTGACTCCGGTGACGTTCAGAACTAGGCCAGATCACAGCCCATATGGGGATGATCTTGACGTCATTACCAGGACGTCATATGGACTATAGGAGTATTGTTATTGTTTGTAATGTTAGTTGAAATATGAGCATATAAGGTTATATTCTGGGACATATCTGACTAGTTATGATATTTATCTAGCCTCGATCGGACCCTCTCTGATTAATCCAGGACGTCCGTTTTCGTGGGCAGGATTTTTGTTGGTTGAAATCAGGTGATATTCTAGGCCAGATCTGACTAGTCATGGTTTGACTTGATCTGGCCCCAATCGAGACGTCACTGATTGGTCCAGGTCCTGACCGTGCTTGCTGGGATACTACAAATGTCACTGTTGCAGAAACATGATTTATTTTCACTAAATTAGGCATAAATACTGTCATGCATCATAATGACTGTCAAATAGCTATGATTAATCTTGAATCAGTTATTTCATTAATTCAAATTGGCTGCTATGGAAAAGGTCTTTATGGGCTCCAGTTTCAAAGTTCTACTGTAGGCTGTCCAAGAGGTGGGATGTGGATAAAATGTTATTCTAATGTGTTACAAAAGTGTTAGATGCTGTAACAGAGTGTGTTATGTGACCATTCAGTCCCCGGCAGGTCATGTAATTCTCATTTCACTCAGCAGTGATAAGGGGGATCTCAAAGCAGAGAACCTTTTTAACAAAGCGTTTTCTTAATGATTCTAGTTATTTTTGTCTTTGCCCTGTTTTTACTTCGTTTTTCATAGTCTAGCCAAGTTGGGTCCCATGTAATGGACTGGTTTAAAAAAGTCCACAGACACCACCATTGTTCATGGGTGAAGGTATCCATACCCTTTGTTAACACAAATAAAATCTGCGTAGAAAGTCTTAAACAGACGATAGAAACGACAATGTTTTGATCTGACCGACGCCATGTTGCGCACCCGTGTATGACGGTCACGAATTCATCAGGGGCACATGTTTTAGCGTAGCACCGGGCCGCTCCCTGACCGTAGTGGCACAGCGTGTCTGGTGCTACACCAAAAGGGGTGCCCCTGATGAATTCTGTGACCATCATACACAAGGGACGGCGCTGAAACGTGACGTCTCTACACTGCAGGGACATGGCGCATGCGCACTGAAACTAGTGCAGTCTCTGCTGCTTCTACTCTACTTCATCTCAAGGTGCTATAGTTTAGATAGTTTAATTAGTTTTTTTTATGTATTGTGTAAGATAAACAATGTAAAGATTTATTATCAGTTAAAACTGGCACAGCTAAAAACAATTTTCACTAGTGTTTCTCAAAGTGGGGTCCAGGGTCCTTGAGGGAGTTCCAGGGGGTCCCCCAGCTAAATGATATTTAGGAACCAAATAGAACTTTATGGGTCTGTAACTCAGTGAACAAATGGAACCAAATGGACCCGTTCCATTTGTACTCGACAGATTTCTGCCTGAGCTTGTTTGTCTCTCCTTGTTGTACACAAGTTGTTTTAATTACCTAGAATTGTCATTATCTCGTAGGCCCATTGATAGCTTTTAACATCTGTTTTATGTTGAAAGATTTCAGCCTAGGTGGAGGTAGATCAGGGAGGCCTGGACCATAATATGCACAGCTGGCATTTATGTCTTGTTGAGACGGTAAATATGTTCCCTGCAATGAGCCCCGTAAACCCTAGTGGGTCATATTGTCTCCATTAAGAAAATGAAAATGGCAAAAGCAGTGACCAGGAGCTTGTGCTGATTGCTCCCACACGAGGAGGATCTCATAAAAGAATTATGAAGTTATTAGCCAAGCAGTATATTATCTGTAGGCTTTGCAATCATTTAGATCTGTCCAAGATGCCTCTCCACGCCACCAGGATCCAAAAATAACGTTTGGCAGAAACTTGGACTGGTGAACCACTGCAACCTTAAAAGCTGTGTTGTGTGATTTTTGCGATTATCAGAAGGCCTGAATAATATGCACTGTATGAAAGTTTAATTGAGACATAACCCTGCCAACCAATACATGGCCATGTTGTTTTTTACCCCTTCTTTATAAAGCTTGATGTCAAAATCCAGCTTGACTCTAAGCTTCTCTTAAGACTCTGGGCTCTACAGCCCAAGCTCTTGCCAGATTTGTTGAAACACAGTTGTCCTTCCCCTTGCATTTTAAAATCTTCTCTACACGTCCCGTACCCATGCCTCCAGCACAAGATGACAACTGGATTTTGGCTATATTCTGTAGCCATGCAAAAAGTTATAACCAATTTAAACACTAGATACATTTCAACTACCAATCTCTTCTCTTAACTATATAACAAAACTGAACCAGCCTTATAGCTTTGGCTGACTTAAGCCTAATTTAGACTCCATTGCATGACAGTGTCACTTGCGGAAAGCTTTTTTACTTTTAGCTTGAAAATCTGTAGCAACACCATTGTGTGATGTAGTATAAATTAGGGTTTAGTGGTGTGAAAGTGCAGGTGAAAGTTTGATAGACAGGGAGCCTGGGTTAGATACTGCAGGAGTTGCCTTAGTTTTTAAACATATCATTATTCCCTTTGAATGATATATATATATATATATATATATATATATATATATATCCATTTAGTATACTGTAGTAGTGCCTTTCCAGTGAGCCAATTAGCACCCTGGATTTGTTTGACCTGAATGGAACAGAACCTTAACTACTGCCACGATCAAAAATCGATAATGGTCTTTCCTGCCACGCTATTTTATGATTTTACGGTGTCCGTTCCCGGCCCAGACCGGAAGCACTATGTCCGGGGCACTTCGGCACTACGTTGCAGCGATAACTTTGAAGGCGGGTGTGTCTCTCTCTATAAAATGAACTAGAAGTTCGCGGCCGCTGTGCGGCCGCTCACATCTAGACAATTGAACAACTGCTGAACGTGGAGTTGCAGATGCAAGACATTGGGACATACAGACATACAGACTTACATACACACGACCCCATTCTGATTAGGTTGTGAGATAACCCTGGAAACTTGTGTTTGGCAGTAGATGTTATCCACCTAGGCCGGAATGCTCGTACAAAACAAAATAAATACCTTGGAGTCATGTGATCAAGATTTTTCATATTCCATTCGAATTGTCTAAGATTGGCTAAGGCTTCCAAAGTTTGTGGGAGGGGCCCGTTATGCAAAAAATACAGATCTCCCCCAAGTTTTAATCACACAGTGAAATCGCTTTTTGGCACTGTCACCCTGCAAGCCAAATTACGTCATGGTGACGTTATGATAACGTCCTCCGGTGACTCCGGTGACGTTCAGAACTAGGCCAGATCACAGCCCATATGGGGATGATCTTGACGTCATTACCAGGACGTCATATGGACTATAGGAGTATTGTTATTGTTTGTAATGTTAGTTGAAATATGAGCATATAAGGTTATATTCTGGGACATATCTGACTAGTTATGATATTTATCTAGCCTCGATCGGACCCTCTCTGATTAATCCAGGACGTCCGTTTTCGTGGGCAGGATTTTTGTTGGTTGAAATCAGGTGATATTCTAGGCCAGATCTGACTAGTCATGGTTTGACTTGATCTGGCCCCAATCGAGACGTCACTGATTGGTCCAGGTCCTGACCGTGCTTGCTGGGATACTACAAATGTCACTGTTGCAGAAACATGATTTATTTTCACTAAATTAGGCATAAATACTGTCATGCATCATAATGACTGTCAAATAGCTATGATTAATCTTGAATCAGTTATTTCATTAATTCAAATTGGCTGCTATGGAAAAGGTCTTTATGGGCTCCAGTTTCAAAGTTCTACTGTAGGCTGTCCAAGAGGTGGGATGTGGATAAAATGTTATTCTAATGTGTTACAAAAGTGTTAGATGCTGTAACAGAGTGTGTTATGTGACCATTCAGTCCCCGGCAGGTCATGTAATTCTCATTTCACTCAGCAGTGATAAGGGGGATCTCAAAGCAGAGAACCTTTTTAACAAAGCGTTTTCTTAATGATTCTAGTTATTTTTGTCTTTGCCCTGTTTTTACTTCGTTTTTCATAGTCTAGCCAAGTTGGGTCCCATGTAATGGACTGGTTTAAAAAAGTCCACAGACACCACCATTGTTCATGGGTGAAGGTATCCATACCCTTTGTTAACACAAATAAAATCTGCGTAGAAAGTCTTAAACAGACGATAGAAACGACAATGTTTTGATCTGACCGACGCCATGTTGCGCACCCGTGTATGACGGTCACGAATTCATCAGGGGCACATGTTTTAGCGTAGCACCGGGCCGCTCCCTGACCGTAGTGGCACAGCGTGTCTGGTGCTACACCAAAAGGGGTGCCCCTGATGAATTCTGTGACCATCATACACAAGGGACGGCGCTGAAACGTGACGTCTCTACACTGCAGGGACATGGCGCATGCGCACTGAAACTAGTGCAGTCTCTGCTGCTTCTACTCTACTTCATCTCAAGGTGCTATAGTTTAGATAGTTTAATTAGTTTTTTTTATGTATTGTGTAAGATAAACAATGTAAAGATTTATTATCAGTTAAAACTGGCACAGCTAAAAACAATTTTCACTAGTGTTTCTCAAAGTGGGGTCCAGGGTCCTTGAGGGAGTTCCAGGGGGTCCCCCAGCTAAATGATATTTAGGAACCAAATAGAACTTTATGGGTCTGTAACTCAGTGAACAAATGGAACCAAATGGACCCGTTCCATTTGTACTCGACAGATTTCTGCCTGAGCTTGTTTGTCTCTCCTTGTTGTACACAAGTTGTTTTAATTACCTAGAATTGTCATTATCTCGTAGGCCCATTGATAGCTTTTAACATCTGTTTTATGTTGAAAGATTTCAGCCTAGGTGGAGGTAGATCAGGGAGGCCTGGACCATAATATGCACAGCTGGCATTTATGTCTTGTTGAGACGGTAAATATGTTCCCTGCAATGAGCCCCGTAAACCCTAGTGGGTCATATTGTCTCCATTAAGAAAATGAAAATGGCAAAAGCAGTGACCAGGAGCTTGTGCTGATTGCTCCCACACGAGGAGGATCTCATAAAAGAATTATGAAGTTATTAGCCAAGCAGTATATTATCTGTAGGCTTTGCAATCATTTAGATCTGTCCAAGATGCCTCTCCACGCCACCAGGATCCAAAAATAACGTTTGGCAGAAACTTGGACTGGTGAACCACTGCAACCTTAAAAGCTGTGTTGTGTGATTTTTGCGATTATCAGAAGGCCTGAATAATATGCACTGTATGAAAGTTTAATTGAGACATAACCCTGCCAACCAATACATGGCCATGTTGTTTTTTACCCCTTCTTTATAAAGCTTGATGTCAAAATCCAGCTTGACTCTAAGCTTCTCTTAAGACTCTGGGCTCTACAGCCCAAGCTCTTGCCAGATTTGTTGAAACACAGTTGTCCTTCCCCTTGCATTTTAAAATCTTCTCTACACGTCCCGTACCCATGCCTCCAGCACAAGATGACAACTGGATTTTGGCTATATTCTGTAGCCATGCAAAAAGTTATAACCAATTTAAACACTAGATACATTTCAACTACCAATCTCTTCTCTTAACTATATAACAAAACTGAACCAGCCTTATAGCTTTGGCTGACTTAAGCCTAATTTAGACTCCATTGCATGACAGTGTCACTTGCGGAAAGCTTTTTTACTTTTAGCTTGAAAATCTGTAGCAACACCATTGTGTGATGTAGTATAAATTAGGGTTTAGTGGTGTGAAAGTGCAGGTGAAAGTTTGATAGACAGGGAGCCTGGGTTAGATACTGCAGGAGTTGCCTTAGTTTTTAAACATATCATTATTCCCTTTGAATGATATATATATATATATATATATATATATATATATATATCCATTTAGTATACTGTAGTAGTGCCTTTCCAGTGAGCCAATTAGCACCCTGGATTTGTTTGACCTGAATGGAACAGAACCTTAACTACTGCCACGATCAAAAATCGATAATGGTCTTTCCTGCCACGCTATTTTATGATTTTACGGTGTCCGTTCCCGGCCCAGACCGGAAGCACTATGTCCGGGGCACTTCGGCACTACGTTGCAGCGATAACTTTGAAGGCGGGTGTGTCTCTCTCTATAAAATGAACTAGAAGTTCGCGGCCGCTGTGCGGCCGCTCACATCTAGACAATTGAACAACTGCTGAACGTGGAGTTGCAGATGCAAGACATTGGGACATACAGACATACAGACTTACATACACACGACCCCATTCTGATTAGGTTGTGAGATAACCCTGGAAACTTGTGTTTGGCAGTAGATGTTATCCACCTAGGCCGGAATGCTCGTACAAAACAAAATAAATACCTTGGAGTCATGTGATCAAGATTTTTCATATTCCATTCGAATTGTCTAAGATTGGCTAAGGCTTCCAAAGTTTGTGGGAGGGGCCCGTTATGCAAAAAATACAGATCTCCCCCAAGTTTTAATCACACAGTGAAATCGCTTTTTGGCACTGTCACCCTGCAAGCCAAATTACGTCATGGTGACGTTATGATAACGTCCTCCGGTGACTCCGGTGACGTTCAGAACTAGGCCAGATCACAGCCCATATGGGGATGATCTTGACGTCATTACCAGGACGTCATATGGACTATAGGAGTATTGTTATTGTTTGTAATGTTAGTTGAAATATGAGCATATAAGGTTATATTCTGGGACATATCTGACTAGTTATGATATTTATCTAGCCTCGATCGGACCCTCTCTGATTAATCCAGGACGTCCGTTTTCGTGGGCAGGATTTTTGTTGGTTGAAATCAGGTGATATTCTAGGCCAGATCTGACTAGTCATGGTTTGACTTGATCTGGCCCCAATCGAGACGTCACTGATTGGTCCAGGTCCTGACCGTGCTTGCTGGGATACTACAAATGTCACTGTTGCAGAAACATGATTTATTTTCACTAAATTAGGCATAAATACTGTCATGCATCATAATGACTGTCAAATAGCTATGATTAATCTTGAATCAGTTATTTCATTAATTCAAATTGGCTGCTATGGAAAAGGTCTTTATGGGCTCCAGTTTCAAAGTTCTACTGTAGGCTGTCCAAGAGGTGGGATGTGGATAAAATGTTATTCTAATGTGTTACAAAAGTGTTAGATGCTGTAACAGAGTGTGTTATGTGACCATTCAGTCCCCGGCAGGTCATGTAATTCTCATTTCACTCAGCAGTGATAAGGGGGATCTCAAAGCAGAGAACCTTTTTAACAAAGCGTTTTCTTAATGATTCTAGTTATTTTTGTCTTTGCCCTGTTTTTACTTCGTTTTTCATAGTCTAGCCAAGTTGGGTCCCATGTAATGGACTGGTTTAAAAAAGTCCACAGACACCACCATTGTTCATGGGTGAAGGTATCCATACCCTTTGTTAACACAAATAAAATCTGCGTAGAAAGTCTTAAACAGACGATAGAAACTGTCTGTAGCCTAGTGTATTCAGAAATCCTAGTTCTAAGTTCAAACATTAGCCAAATTGTAAAATAAATATAATAAATAGGCAAACATTTTGAAAATAGCCGATCTAAAAGCTCACAGCGCTCGAAAACATTTTATTGGGAACTCTAACTAACTTTCCTGGGACCCATTTGAATGACCACCTGTGGGTCCCGGGACCCATTACATTGAAAACCTAGTAACATCACTGCTCTATATATTCTTTTTGTGCTCCCAGGGGCGGTGGGGGACCCACTTTGGAAATCTGTGCCCTAAGGCAGGGGTCTTCAACGTTTTCAAGCCAAGGACCCCTTAGTTGAGAGAGAGATGATTTCATATAGTTTTAAATTTGTTTGACAGCAAAATCATCAGTGTATTTCGGATTCATGTCAATTTGTGTTTTCAGCTACGTATTTAACCACTTGAATCTTCAATACATAACATTTCACTCTGTACTTAATCTGCTCTTTTTCCCCTCTACAACAAACGTCTTTGCCGAAAATAGCCGATCTACAAGCTCACAACCTCTCACAGCGCGAGGCGTCGTGAGCTTATAGATCTGCTATTTTTGGCTAAAGTTCTCAGAATATGGACACAAGGGTTCAAGTGGTTTATATAAAAAAGGAGAAAAAAGTTGCTATCACACAAAGATTTGGAGGACTCCCTGTAGTCATTCCGAGGACCCCCTAGGGTCCCGGACCTCCTGTTGAAGACCCTTGCCCTAGGGGACAGCCCACGCCATCTACAGCTCCTGGGTGTCTGCTGAAGTCTTTCTTACCGTAAAAATGACCCCTTATAATGCAAACGATGCCGTTAATGAAAGTGTTAAGTTATGCAGCTGGTGTTTCTCCATGAGTGACGCGTCAGCATGTCTCTTGATCCCTGAAGCGATTTCCCCCCTGGGCGAGGGTGGGTGGGTAGCCATGCTCGCTGTGACGGAGGAGATGGAGTCGGCTCAATGAGAGCGGGGGAGGCAGCTGGAGAAAATCCATTCCCAGAGTGAGCATTCTGCTGAGGCAGGTATGCCGACCTTTCAGTCATCAGATAGGTCAACTCTCGGCAGTGTGCCTGGACATCCGTGGCCAAACGCCAGCCCTGGTAGCACTCATAGTAAAGCTCATCTGAGCGGGAGCCAGCTATGATCAATGGAACCCCTTGGCAGCTCATTTACAGTACAGTATGGTACAGCCACAAAGCATTCACCAACAGATGCTGGTGACAGACGACGACGGAAGAGACCATTTTGTTGAGGGATGAGGGAAGTGGATAAAGGGGAGAGTCTATCCACACACAGGCTACACGTTGGTCATTCTGTAATTGCACACACATCACCTCTTTAGTTCATGAGTCTTCAATGTGTCTTTAGCTAAATGGGGTTTTGGTTCGCTCTGCAGTAGCTTTATTGATGCCCCTCAATCTTCGCCCAGTTATCGTCTTTAAATTGGGCACTTCACTTGGCTGCAATGCGATTTTTCTGCAAGGTGTACAGGAATTGAGTGCAAGGGGAATATGCCTCCATCTTGTACTCTTACTTGTGAGACTGACTGTACACATGTATTGTATTAAAAAAACCTTAGGGCTTCACAAAAAACATGCAGTAATCCTGGTCTCTAGACTGCCTCCCCCTGGTCAGACGGGGCACCTGATGGAGAGGAAAGGAACTGGTTGGAATAACGCGTTCCTTCCACGCACTACTGGGAAAAGGTGATAAGAAGTGGCCTGCTCACTCCTCATGCACTGAAGAAAGCATGAGCTCGGTTTGGGGCTCTCCCCAGGTTGGCAGAGGGAAAGTAGCTCTCAGGATTACAGCTTAGGCAATTGGCACTGGGTGGAAAATGGGTTAGAAAAAGATAACAAAGGAAAAAAATATAAACTGTTCAATGTTCAATGACGAATCCACTTCTTTTTCCTCTCAAGGTGCCCACGGAGTGAGAGAGGAGCCCCGGTTTGTGACAGCTCGCGCCGGAGAGAGCGTGATCCTGGGGTGTGACGTGTCCCCTCCCCTGGACGGCCAGCAGCCCCCTTATGTGGTGGAGTGGTTCAAGTTTGGAGTGCCTATCCCGTTCTTCATCAACTTCCGCTTCTACCCTCCTCATGTGGACCCAGAGTACACTGGTAAGTGGTAACAGCCCTCGGGCCGCGTACGGTATGTCCATTTGTCCAAGGTACAGGCAGCCGGGAAATGAACCACTTAAACCCCAACATCCTTATACTGGGAGAACATTAGCCAAAAATTGCCGATCTACAAGCCGATCTACAAGCGACGTGTTGAATTGTGTCGCATTGTGATTGTCTATTTTTGGTAAAGGGATTTGGTGTAGAAGGAAAAAGGACTGGAGAAATTAAGCCAATCTACAGCTCACAACTAGCTGACATGTTTGGTGTAGAGGAAGAAAAGACTGGAGAAATTGAGACGATCTACAAGCCCACATATGACATGACATTTCACCTATTTGCCCTCGAAGTAAAAACCATTTTACATTGAGACCTTTTCAGCCAGTCTTTGGTGAACTCTCCATGGCATTATCTTGACTTGCACTTGGCATCAAGAGCTGTTAGACAGAGGACTACTGTACTGTAGACTTATCTAAGCTGTATAGATAGAAATACCCCACTCTCAGAATGTACTGCCACTACATGCACATTCTGCTACACTCCTACACACTCAAGTGACAAATACATTGCAGCACAGAACACATGTAGAGCAAATGAATTAAATTGTGCATCCCCACAGAGCTGTGGTTCTCAGCTGATGGGTGCCTAGTTTTATGGCTGTAGAGTGGTGAAACACTGATGGTGCTATTTTATGTTTTCCTCTCTTCATGACATTTACATTGAATATTGGAGGGAGACAATAGACTGCCAATGTCACCACAGACATTAAAGGACAACTTTGTTTTTTTACAACAATGGCTCATATTTTGGATAGTCATTAGAGAAAAGAAAAGATGAGTGTTAACATTTTTTCATTTACTTCTTTCTATCGTTTTAGTGATTTGCATTCATGCCCCCAGGTTGGGGGCATGCATGCAAGTGGCTAAATATGTCTTTTTAGACACAATAAGCTCATTCCCAAGAAAAGATGCACCGCAATCTTTCATGGGCAGATGTGACTTATGGGGGCTGGTGTAAATAGTAACAAAGACATTGCCGGCTTATTGTGTCTAAAAATACATATTTAGCCACTTGTACGCAATCTACGCATGCAATAAAAACATTTTAACACTCATCTTTTCTTTTCTCTAATTCAAAAATCTAATCTAATCTAATCTAATCTAAAATATGAACCCTTGTTGTAAAAAAAACCCTAAGTTGTCCTTTAAAGGGATATTCCACTTTCTAAAATGTTTTGGTAATTTTATTGTCTAATCAGGCTTTTATGAACACCCTGGACAGTTTTTAATTTGCTTGATTCAATATTTAGATATTTGATGTAAATGTTACCAGGCCCTCCAGGCCCAGGGCCTCTCCCCACACACACCCATTGTAACTTCAAACTTCATTTTAACCATGATAGATTAATTAAAAACACCCATTATTTTTTGTGGTGACTCATATTACCCTCCTCCTAATACATGAGCAGGCTGTGTTTTTTCAATGACTTTTTTCATTTATTTTTAATAATTATTTTTTGTATTTCATTTTTTCCATTTTCCCAAATAATTATTAAAAAGAAATGAAAAAAATATGGAAAAAATAATGGGTGTTTTTAATCTATCATGGTTAAAATGGAGTTTGAAGTTACAATGGGTGTGTATGTGGAGAGAAGCCCATAAGCTGTTTCCCTGTTGAAAGTGGAATATCCCTTTAACAGCTCATTATAACCAAGCTACAGTATATAAACAAATACAAAATTGTGCAATATCGTCCCCAGAGATTGAGCACCATTGCCGTAAGGCACTTGTCTGAGACTATTTATATATACTGGGCACTTACCTCTATGTAAGAGAATTGTTTTTTTCTGATGTTTCTGCAATTTCTTTGGCAAGATGATAAACTGCCAAGAAGCTGTTGGATTTATTCCTGCTCACACTTCCCAAATGAATCCAAAAGCCTGTTGTGTTGTGACCTGGGAATATACTGTAAAGTAAAAAAAAAAAAGTTATGGCATTGTATTGTAATACAAATGTCACTATAACTATTAAATACATCACAACTTTGCATTAGCTGGGGACCAATGCTATGTGATTGTCAATGCAGCTTTTTAGCTTTCATACTGTAAATGGCAATTAAAGATGAAATAAAGCGGGAATTGATCATATTGACCAACATATCCCCATAGGCCTATTAGGCAGGGGCATCAGAGTATGAAGAGGGCTTACATTATTGACACAAGCTCAATAGAACACTGCTTTTGTCCCATACTGTATTATGTACTGCAGATACTATATGTTCAACTTTTTGACCAACATCATGTCTTACTGGGTTTGCTCTGAGACCCACTATTGAGGAATTACAAGTGAACAGATGCAACATGAATATGCCCAGTCTCATCGGACAGATTAAAGCGTATTCTGGGGATAGGATGCTAGTGCTGTGACAGTGTGATAATGGCTGACACTGGGCTGTAGTTTATGAGACACTCTATGAGCTGCTTAATGGGCCCATGTAGTCTCAGAGTTCATCCGGGCTGTTCCCATGAATTCTCATCTCCTGCATGATAAATAATTCATTCCAGTGAATAGAGTAAATGTACTATCATTCCCTTACACAGCTGCTGACAAAAATGGAATAGATGGACTGTAGTTGTGTTCTAAATATATTCATGGTGGAGAGGCCTGCAGATTGTGTTTTACAGTTTACAGGGGACACAAAAGCCATCCAGGTTCAATGCAACTTAATTTCTCTGCCAGTGAGCTTGACTGAGCCATTACTATGGTTCATTCCTCCAGTCTAATTCAGTCCAGTTAAAAGATGGAAACTGTTTGGGATGCAGATGTAATGTACAGTAGTATCTAGAGAATTATGTTTTTTTTCTTTGTATATATAGGGTTCTATCTTGCACCCTGTGCAAAGCGTCACAAAAGCGCAGCACAATTGTCATTGTTAGTTTCCAACCGTCACAATTGTCATTTTCAGGGTTAGCAGCACCCACGTTGTATAATTACCAAATGTAGTTTGCTTCCATCTGTTGGCCTTAAAATGGTGTGTGGTTTGACGCATTGTTATATCTTAGGTAGATTGAATAAAAGTCAGAAACGATCATACTTTGACCTCATCTTTAGTCTAGCACAGTCCTACAACACATGTCTAACATAGATGACATTGCTGAGAGTCTCAACATTGAGGTTTTAAAAAAGTATTAATAATCTGGTCCAGATTAGTGTTAAATTGCAAGTGCAGCCAGCCAAATTGCAGAGCAGACATCAAAATCATAAATAGTTTTTGTGCTCAGAAATAGCAGATAAACCATTTTTCAAGCATTTGATTTTTCATAAAGGCTAAAATATAGGAAAATTAAAAGTATATAATTTTTATCCCACGATTTTGTAACCCATTTTCACCCAGTGCCAATTGCCTATGTAATCCTGGGCTCTGCTCTCCCTCTGCCACACCTGGGGAGACAACGGACTGACCTCGTGCTTCCTTCTATGCATGAGGAGTCCAAGTTGCTTCCCTGGTTTGGACATAGCGTGTGGAAGGAACACGTTATTCCAACCAGTTCCTTTCCCCCTCCATCAGGCGCCCGGCTGGCCAGGCGGAGGCATTATTGAGACCAGTATTACTGCATGTTTTTGTGAGGGTATCTACCCTAGGAGACACGGTGGAGAGCATGCAAACTCCACACTGAAAGGCCCTATCGCCAACCCCACCTAGGGTGTGGGCGCTGATGACGCGGAGGAGGGAACACTGCCCCAGCACCCACAGCGTCCCCCGGCAGGAATCGAACCCAGGACATTCTAGCTGTGAGGCTACAGCGCTAACCACTGCGCCACCGTGCCCCCAAAAGTAGCAACTTCTATATGTCTTTGTACGCGAGGCGAGCGGTAGGAGAGGGAGAGAAAAAGTGGGGGAGAGAAAAAGAGATGCATTTATTTCAGTAAGCGCTGAGCAGCCTACACTTGCTGTTAGAATTATGTTCAGATACCTCTCGTCATGTAAGAATGTTGTGAACCCATTGCGTACTGGCTTTATCTGTCTCTGTTCAACAGACAGCCGTATCAGTTCAATGTCAATATAACATTTTGAGCTGTGACGCATGGGACGCAGCATCTCATTGTTATAGCTGGTTTAAATAAGGAATAACAGAATAAGCATGTGATTATGCAGTTGATATGTAAAAATATCCTAAATGTGTCTTAGAAATAAATGAGTTACAGTAACATAGGAGTAATGCTCATAGCATACTACTTTATCCTGATATATTAAACTAATCCAGTACTTAGTACATTTCCGCATTAATATTATACCCAGGGCCAATGTGCTAGACTTGTCTCCTTCTCTCCAAAGTGTCTGCCTGTAGCCTCTCTCAGCAGGCAGCGAGCCCCCTTCCCACTCCACTGACTCTGTATTAATGGTTCGTCTCCAACAATTAACAAATCTCCTTTCAAGGAGTAGTGACTACTATGCACAGTAGGAGATGTGTACCGTAGACATCATACATAACCTAATTCTGATCTTTAAAATAAATATTAAAACTGTAGGCTAGAGTTTCTGGCCAGTAAGACATATGATATTTTACCAAGACATAAAAAAGAAAAAGAAAATGTAATTATTATTTATTAATGTATTTATTTTTGTGCTAATAAGAAAAATTAGGAGAGCATTTTTGGAAAACCTTTCCCCCCCCAAATGATTCAGATTCTGGATTTAGTTTTTTAGTTTTAGTTTTTCCAGATACATCAACATACATAAATATAACCATAATTATAGCCATATAACATCAAACATGGGATTAACACCACAACTTTCTTGGGATTAACACAGTAAATTTCCCACCAGTGAGTCCCAGACTCACTTCTGGCGTCATTCTTTGCATGCCAAAATATGCCACCCCCCCCCCCCCCCAAAAAAAAAGTATTTGCGCCCTGTGTTTTAGACCCGCGCTGAGCCATAAATCGTCAAAATCGGCCTATAGACTTGCAAGAACAAAAATTAACTATATGTATTTGCTCTGTGACTAGTATCAAATTCCTTGTGGCTAGATGATGGAAATTTGACAGCATTTTGCAGCTATCTGGATGTTTCTTTGTTTTTTTTAAGCATCTATTTTTGCACCTTCCCAAGTAAAGAAGTAATAAGTCATTTAAATGTGGCTTTGGAATTTCTGGCTGAATCATTAACCTCATGTAATAAGTGCCTGACTATTGATTAAATATGCTTACTTTACTGCTCTTATTTTACTGTGCTTATTGATATGATCTAAATGAGAGCATACAGATGACGAATGGTTTTATGTTTAATTTTGACTTCTTTCAACTCTAGGGCAGTATTTTATCCTCTTCAGAAATGAATGTTGACTTTTTCCTTTGACAGTTAAAATACTCCAATCCAGCGAAGTCTGTGATCTGAAGAATGTGTTAACTCTTCTGTTTTGACTATAGGGACCATCATGTTTTCCCAGGGGGCCAGTCCGGATGTGGACACAGCACTGTTAACTCTGTTTACAGCTTCACCTCTCTCACTCCTTGACAAATAGGAGCTGAGGTCGATCCCTACCCTTCACGCCCCCGCCTAACCCGCCTACCCCGCTCAGCACTTCAACTCCCAGGCAAAAATAGACACGACTTTTTAAAGACAGGCTACCTTTTTACTGCAAGACTGCAGTCCCCACTCGTCTCTCATCCCCTTTGCTTTATTGATTTTCTGCTAACAAAAAAACATTGGTTTTCTTCCCCAAGTATGGCAGCAATCCCAGGGTGAGGGTATCTATCTATTGCATCTATATACAGTGCTGGGAGAGCAATTCAGCCCACCTTCAACATCAATATATTTGCCTGACACTCAGACAGAAGTAACAGGCAATAGTACTTACAGGACATCTACACTTCAAAGTTGGAGAGGAAAAAAAAGCTCCATCTCAGAACACTTGTCAAGCAGAGAAGAAGCAAACGCTTCCGTCTGTGCTGCTGTCGGGGGCCAGCCTTGTGAGTGAAAGCAGCGGGTTGGAAACTTTTAGACAGACAGCTTAGCCATTGAGGATCTCACCGTGCCTGACTCCCTCAGCTTTCCTCTAGCTTTGTGAATTCTGCCTTTCAGAAGTCCAATTTATCCTGAGCCTCAAAGGGAAAAAATAAATAAAGACATCAGCAGTGTATGATGCAGGGTTAAGCAGCTCCTGCCAAATCTCTCTGGGGGGCAATTGTTGTGATGATGGATATTGTTCCTTAGGCCAGGGGTTTTCAAACTTTCTTTAGTGTGGTTGCCCTAACAGGGCCATAACAGGGCAACCAGACTATAGGACATGGATAAACGTTATTTCGCCGCGCTACTCCTCCCACAGTTTTGTTGGCACGCACTTGAGCCATTTGTCAAATCGACCGGCTTCATCAGGAATCATGTGCTTGCATTTTGCTAATAGATACAGTACGTTATATAATTTAATTTGTATATATATATACATTAATTAATACATTTTCTCCATTGTCTTGAATGAGAAAATGCAAATATATATATATATATATATATATATATATATATATATATATATATATATATACTTTTCCCAAAAATGAGGGACCAGTATTCCTGGTGATGCCAGTGGTGTCATAATATATCAGTGAAATATATGTGTCCGTGTGCAAGCCGGACCAAAGGAGTAAGCGGACCATATGGTCCTTTTTTTTTTTTTTTTTTAACTTTTTATTTATTTCGAACAACAAACTGCCAAGCAGGAAACCACATTCAGCAAAAACCTGAAAGGGACATGAACAAACGATAACAAAAAAAAAGAAACAAAAACACAACAAAAACAACAACACAGGGGGGGGGGGGGACACTATTCACTCTTATACAAATACCATTTTTCCCATCGCTTTTCGTAAGTCTCTGCTTTGGTCCTCAGGTTATACGTAATTTTTTCCATGAGGCTGATTTCTTCCACAATGTCCAACCAATGTTCCTCACTAGGAGGGGCCTCTTTCAACCACCTTCTTGTGATTGCTTTTTTAGCCGCCAGTGTCAGGATTTTAAACAGGTGAATGTCCTCTTCTCCAACTGTGTCTTCGGGTATCAGGCCAAGATATAATACCGTGGGGTCCTTAATGATCTTATAACCCAAGATTTTCTCCAATATACTTAGAACACTGTCCCAGAATGTCTGTATTTTCTTACATGACCAAAATATATGTGAGTGATCGGCATTCAAGTGGCCACATTGTCTCCAACAATATTGCGGCATTCCTAATTGTTTACTTTTGATTTTTGGTGTAATAAAAAAGCGTAACACATTTTTCCACCCGAATTCCCTCCAACCTTTAGAGCTAGTTGAGGACTGTTGTGTTTCACAAATGGAATGCCAATCACTCTCAGACAGTTCAACATTGAGTTCAGATTCCCACTTCAATTTTATATACAGTGTATTTCCTCCATGCTGACTCTGCAATCCTCTATACAGTTTAGAAACAATCCTTGAGGGTGTTTGTTTATATGCGCTCGTTAATACCTGGATTACTTCATTACCCTCAGCTGATAGGTATTTTTTAATTTCTGTATCATAGAAATGCCTTAGCTGCAGGTATCTGAATAAATCGCCATTTTCTAAACCAAACTCCCTCTTAAGTTGTTCAAAAGATTTGAAGTGTTGTCCCTTTATAAGTGTACATACAGCTGTCATTCCGTTATCCCTCCATCTTTCATAGGTCTTGTCAAGCTCACCAGGTTTGAATTTTGATGTCTGAGATGGCCATATCAGAAGTTTATTATCACCTGACATTTTGTATTTTTTAACCACCTCGTGCCATACTCCCAGTGTCTCCTTTACAATAGAGTTGTTACCCTTGTATTCCTTTCCACTTAAACAGGCTTGGGGGAGAGCCCGACCCACCTCAATGTCCTTCCACCGAGCTATATACGTAGGGGAGCACCAATATACTATGTATCTCAATTGTGCCGCATAATAGTATTCTTTAAGATTTGGCAACGCTAGTCCCCCATTTCCCTTGTCCAGTTGGAGAGTCTTGAGTCTCACTCTGGGTCGAGCTCCCGCCCAGATGAACCGTGAAATCAACCTATTCCAAGCTAAAAACTGTGTCTCTGGTATCTTAACCGGGAGTGACAAGAAAAGATACAGCAGTCTTGGTAGAAGGTTCATTTTAACCGCCTCAATTCTTGAACTAAAGTCTAATATTAATGTTGACCATTTTGCCACGTCCCTCTTTATTTTTTCATTTATTATATTGTAATTTGTTTCATAGAGTCTGTCAGCCTCCTGGGTGATTAGTATGCCCAAATATTTTATTGATTTAGCTTTCCAGTTGAGCTTAAATTTGGATCTAATTTCTTTGTTTGGTACGTAGTTGAGCGGTAAGACCTGCGTTTTTGATACATTCAATTTATACCCAGACATCCCTCCATATTCTTCCATGATCTTCATTAATTTGGGAAGTGTTCTATTTGGATTCTGGAGGTATGTGATTAAATCATCCGCGAAAAGTCCGATTTTATGTTCATCTCCTGCAATAGTGATCCCTATCAACTCCTCATTTTCTCTAATAGCTTGAGCGAGTGGCTCTATGAACATCGCAAAGAGGGCGGGGCTTAAGCAGCAGCCTTGGCGAGTCCCTTTGAACAGCTTAAAACTGTTCGTCAGATGTCCATTAATCTTTATTCTGGCTATAGGGTCTGTATACAATGCCTTAATGCACTTTATAAATTGGACGTCAAACCCCAATCTTTCTAATACTTCATATAAGAACCTCCAAGACACGTTATCATAAGCCTGCCTCGCATCCCAACTGAACAGTGCAGCATTTATATTGTGGTTGTTTATATGCTCTATGATATGTAGAGTGCGCCTGATGTTATCCTGCGTCTGGCGTCCAAGCACAAACCCTGCCTGGTCTTCTGACAGAAGATCAATTAAGTATGGCCCTAGTCTATTAGTAATTATAGACGTAAATAGTTTGTAGTCCACATTTAGAACTGATATGGGACGGTAGGACTCACATAGCTCCTTATCCTTCCCTTCTTTTGGAATTATTGAGATTATTGCCTCCTTCCAAGAAGGTGGGGCCACAGCCTCTTTTAGTGTCCAATTGAATGATTTTAATAGGATCGGGGACAGCTCTTCCTTAAACTTTTTATACCATTCATTTGAATAGCCGTCGCTTCCCGGACTCTTGTTCGTTTTCAGCCGGCTTATGGCACTGTCTAACTCATCCTCTGTAATAGTAGCAATTAGCGAGGCATTTTGCACCTTGCCTATTGAGGGGAGATCCAATTCTGACAAAAAGTGTTGTATTTTTCCCTCATCTTCCTCCTCAGGCTGTGAATATAAATTCTCGTAGTAGTCTTTAAAAATATTATGGATTTCTTCTGGTTGATGTTTTAATGTGTTTGTTGAAGGTTCTCTAATTTTGTGTATTGAATTTGTGATTTGTTGGGTCCTAAGTCGCCTTGCGAGAACTCTTGTTGCCTTTGGACCTGATTCATAAAACGTTTGTTTTGTAAACCTCAATTTCTTTTCAATTTCATCATTCATTATGCTTTCTATTTGCTTTCTTACATCTTTGATCTGGTTCAATATTAATTCTTTATTTTCGTCTTGTGGTAATTGTTTCTCTAGCTTATCCAATTTTTTCTCTAGTTGATCATAATGCAATCTCCTCATCTTTTGTGAAAATGCCGTTCTAGATATTAACTTTCCTCTCATCACTGATTTAACCGTGTCCCACAAAATAGTTGGATCAACTTGCCCATTATTATTCTCATTTATACATTCACTGATTTCTTTCTTAATCTCTTCCACTACCGTTTTATTATTCAGGATTCCCGTGTTCAGCCTCCATATTGTGTTCCTTGGCCTGTTATTTAGGTGTAAGTTTAGATAGATAACATTATGATCTGAAATATCTGCTGTTCCTATCGAGCAGTCACTAACTCTGTGTCTGTCTATAGTATTCATAAGAAAGAGATCCAAACGGGAATGTACTTTGTATGTAGCTGAATAGTGAGTGAACTCTTTGTCTTGTGCATGAAAATCCCTCCAGACATCAATCAGGCCCAGTTCTTTGATCAGGATATTGAGGTCTTTCGACTTCCGAGATTTTTGTTTGTTTATACTGGTAGTGTCCCAATCATAATTTAGAATAGTATTAAAGTCTCCACAACATATCAGAATCCCCTCACTTTCAGATACAATTGTATCAAAGAGTTGTTTGAAAAAAGTCCTATCACACTCAGGTGGTGCGTACACATTGACAAAAGTTACCAAAACATTTTCTATCCTACCCTTAATTATTATATATCTACCGTCATTATCCCTCCTTTCTTTAATCAACTCGAAATGTATAGAGTTAGATAACATTATGGCAACGCCTCTCCTTCTGCTATTTTTACATGAACTAAAATATGAATTTTTGAACCCAAATTTTTTCAACGTTTCATGCTCTTGTTTTGACATATGTGTCTCTTGTAAACACACAACTTGTATTTTATCTTTTTTCATTTTGGCTATGGCCCTACTTCTCTTCATCGGGTTACTCAGACCATTTACATTTAACGAAGCTATTTTTAGATTACGTGACCCCATCCTTTAAACCACAGCATCTGTATGGTATTATAGTGTCAAACTCCCCCACACACACACAACATAGATACATCTTGGGAAAAACACACATAAAAGGAAAAAACAAGATGAAATGAGAGAAAAGAAAAAAGGAAAAACTTCCAAAAGGTAAAGAGGATCTCCTGCCTCTTACTTAACCCCGTTGGTGGGTCTAGGGTAAATCCTATCGCTAAGAGAGGGCCCTAGAAGGACAGTATATGGTTCACTAAAAGAAGCTAACCTCACCATCCAAACGAAAAAAGACCAACGTAAAAAACCTACGCTAATGAAACCATCTCTCACAACCAAAAAATTATGATTCAACCAATGCCCAAATTATTAATCTCTTTACAACCATAACCTATAAACCTCGGAGTGCAGCCACCCCATTATATGTTGTATTGTCATTTTTTACCCTTCTGCTGGGAATCTTCTCTGGGGGTGTCGTGTGCTCGTCCACTTTGGAAGCTCTGTAGTTTGGCCTTTGCTCTTGCCTTCGCTCTCCGGGCCGCCTCGCTCTCCTTCCCCTGGCGATCTCCCTCCTGCCGATCTGGGGTCCTCTGCCAAGAACCCAGTAGTTGTTTCAGCTCCATCCTGACGTCCCGGATCTCGACAGCAGGTGGCGCCTCCTCCACATTGTAGCCTCGTCTCTTCAGCTCCAAGCCAGCCTCCTCTGCGCTAGCATAAGTTTTGACTCCATTCTCCCAATGAATTCTCATGCTTGTATACGGTGTTTGGAAACGAGTGCCGCTTGTTTTTAAGGATTTTTTGATCCAAAGGTAAGCCTTACGTTTCTTCATCACTTCAGGGGAATAGTCGTGGTCAAAGTAGAGAGTCTTGTCATTCAGCTGGATCTTCTCCTTTTTGGATTGTTCCCAAGCAAGTTTCAGCACAAGTTCCTTTGTTGTGAACTCTAAGAAATTGACAATGATGGATCTTGGTGCGTTATTCGGGGGCGGACGCTGAGGCTTTGATCTGTGCGCTCGTTGAATTTTTAGCTCCAGTGTCTCTGGTAGCTGCAGCTTCTCGCGCAACAGTGCCTCCACAAACACAGGCATGGCTTGGTCTGCTAACCCCTCCTCAACGCAATTGAAAATGCGAATATTGCAGCGACGGGATCTTTGATTACCGTCATCTACCATGAGCTGCAGCTCCCTCTCTCTCTCCAAGCTGGCACACAGTTCCTCAGTCACCGCCTCCGCCCATCTCTCGATCCCCTCCACTCGAGTTTCCACTTCTTCCACGCGCACATTGAGGCTCTGTATATCTGAGCCTATTTTGTCGAGTCTGCCGTTGATTTCTTGGCCAAGTTGGTTGATTTCTTGTCTTAGGCCCCTATCAAACCCCGCGAGTTCAGTTTTTAACCCGGCAATCGCTTTTAGGATTTCAGCGTTGGACTCCATTGTTCCACACAGAGAAGACGCCGTGCGGCTGCCGCCGTTACACTAATCAGTCTTAAAGTCGTGTTTTAAAGTTGTTCAGGCACACCTCCGTTGGTTTTTCTTGGCCCTTGGTTAACCTCCTTCTCCCATTAATTTATTCCTTCGAGTGTGTAGTAATTATCGAGTCATTTTAGGGAGGTATTGTTGAAAATCTGAGAGAGTGGTTCCACACACGTCTGACTACTCCGACGCCATCTTGGTTCCTCCCATATGGTCCTTTTTAAACCAACCAAAGGACTCTGGTGTGAACACGCCCTTAATAAATGTATTTATTATTGTAAATTAATGAAAAATCACTGAATATCCAAGGAATGCCAGTAGCCGCCGACCATACTGGCGCTTCAACCGCATAACCACCCACAATGGCCCCAAGTGCATTGTATTCAGACCAGAGTTTTTTTTTGTCTTGTGTCCAGGTAGAGCCTCCCTGCATGGGAAGGCCTCTCTGCAGATTGACCCGGTACGCTCTGAGGACCAGGGCTGGTATGAGTGCAGGGTCCTGATGTTGGAGCAGCAGTACGACACCTTCCATAACGGCAGCTGGGTGCACCTCACAGTCAACGGTGAGTCCTGATCCACCTGCTCTCTGGTCTGGGACCAGTGGACTGGTGTCACACCAAATTCTGGGCCCTGGGTACAAGGATTCACTGTGGGCCCCCCATGAATGTTCTTCATAGGGGTAGGGGTTTAACCCATTTAGACTGGGAACGCATTATTACCGATTATTTTGTGCATTAACTATTGAAAAATAGCAGATATACAAGCTCACATGCAGCGCTGCGAGCTTGTAGATCTACTATTTTTGAAAAATCGTGAACATGTGTTTAAGTCTTTCAGTATTTCAAATCCTTCTAAGTTTTTTTGAAAAAACTATGTTTCTATGTCAGTGTTGCTTAAACCATTTTCTTGTGAAATGATATGTATTTGGCCACGGACCTCCATTGCCCCAGATCCAGAAGCAAAATTTGAGTCACAAAATGTTTGCATAAAAAATACATATATTCAAAGATTTGCACACATTTTCATGACTTTTCAAAAATAGCGGATCTACAAACTTGCAGCGCGGCACTCGGTGCCGCGCTGTGAGCTTGTATATCTCCTATTTTTCAATACCTAAAGTATAAAACAGTTAAGGCCCCTCCGCCTTGGGCCCTAGTAACTCAGTCCCACTTTTCCCCCATTGTGACGCCTCTGGACACATGCACCATGTCCGTCTGTGTGTCTGTGTGGGTAGACACCAGTGCACATTAAGACCTGCATGAGGCCCATTCTACAAATGCCTTCTGGGCGGCAGTGGCTCAAGGGTAGAGTGGCCACTTGGCAACCTTAAGGTTCACAGTTCGATCCCGGGCTCCCCCAGAGTTACTGTCGAAGTGTCCTTGAGCAAGAAGACACTGAACCCCTAATTGCTCCATGTGTTAAAGACTGCCTTTTCCACTTTACCTGTTCCATTATTTCTCATGATTATGTATTTTCTGTTTATCACCATTTCCCCTTTTTTATATATATACAAGATTTTTTAACACACATACAAAAAGGTATACACGTACCAACATCAGGAGACAATGGTTCTGCTTAGAATATAGTTATATAGTCTTTTGCTGAGATTTGCGTTTAGACAAGGCAGCAACCAAGGTGTGGACGAGGCGCATATAGAGGTGACGTGTATGTTTGTGACGTTTTGTCCTCCACACCCATTTAGCTGAATAAACGCTTAGAGGAAACACCACTATCGATGTTGGTGTGAATTTGGCATTATAATTAACTATGTGTTGAAGACTTTTGTCAGATGTCTATGCCACCACACTAGACCCTCTGTCCGTGGGGAAAATACAACCAGCACATAAAAAGAAAATGTGTGACTGTCTGACTGAAGCGTATTGACTCTCTGTCCCAGCTGGACCGTAATTGGCTTTTTGTCTATTGGCAATGGTTTATGGTGTTCTTGTCTTGAAGTGATTACCAGGACAAAGATGCAATGAGTGGCCATTAGGATTTGTTTTAAGATCATTCTTATAGCTCCTTTTTTTCAAATGCCCTGAGGTAAAAAGAAAATAATTGATTGTAGCCTGTTTAAAGCATTTCCGGCAGGGATCGTCTGTGATAGGCTGTGATAGTCTGAGAGCTATCAAACTGATGATCGGGCGGAAGAAAATACGCACCTTTGCATTTCCCTTAGAGATTCCTGCACAGAAAAATCATCTGTGTTAATTTAACTCTGTAAGAATGGATGTGATGATGTGTGTCTCTCAACATCTATTCTGGGCCACCAAGCACTATGGGCTGCAATGACGCCTCTGTATTTGATTTCCTCAGGCTCCCGAATCTGTTTTCGTTTGGGATAGTTTTTTATGGTTTTGTCCGGATACTTATGGACAGATATCATTTTAAGCTCCTCCATACATCGTGCACTGGATGTAACTGAATCGCTTGGTTTACCAGGGTGTGAAGATGCAGAAAGGATGCAGGAAAGTATCTGCAGCAAATATGTCTGCCAATTGTTTAGCTTTTTTTCTTTCTGGCATTATTGCTTTCCGCTGCATTTCATACTCAGCTATTCTGTAACTGGATACCATGAGTGGATGAATATTTTTTTTCCTTGCAGACATTTGAAAATAATAGCTCGGGCCAAAAGTATAGTCAATGTCAACGAGACAACATCATAGGTTTCTAACTTCAGGTGGCTGTAATAATGTGTTGTATTGCAGTGTTGTTTTTGACGGCAAATTTTGATTTAGTTTTAGTCATGGTCTTTTGAATAAAATGTATTTTAGTTAGTCATAATTTAGTCACCTGAAAGGTCTTAGTTTTAGTCTAATTTTAGTTGACTAAATATCATAAGATGCATTTTGGCAGGCCTTGATGGCATATTAATGACTGATTTTACACTTGGTAGCTGATCTACAAGCTCACAACGCGTCACAGGGCGACGTGTTGTGAGCTTGTATATCTGCTATTTTCAGCACGCAACACCTGAGAGCAACCAAATATAAAATCTTCTCCACTAGTCCTGTTTTAGTCTAGTTTTTATTTTGTTGACGAAATTGTCAATATATTTAGTCTTAGTTTTAGTCATCATAGCTTAGTTTTTATTTAGTTTTCGTCAGTGAAAAAAACGTAGTTGACAAAAAAAAATCGTCATAGTTTTAGTCGACGAAATCAACACTGTTGTATTGCTGGAACAGGAGGTTGTGAGCAGTTCACTGTCACACTCTTTTACACCAAAGGTATTTTTGGTCTGTGTGAACTGAAGCTCATGCATATTCAGTCTGTGTGTGCGTACATTCTGTATTACAAAGGATGACGTTGTTTGTGAACAGCAATTCCAGTGTAAAAATACATACTTTCATGTATCACTTAAAAGCCTATCCTGCTGCATAATCACTGTAGAAAAATATACAATGCAGATTGATATAAATATGAGTCTACGGTACGTAATACTGTATGTTCATTAGTGTGGTATGTTTGAGCACAAGGATGTGTGTGCATCTGCATGCATCAATCCACACAATTACTTTTTGTACTATACTATGTTCTGTAGTGCTTTACATTGACATGACAGCATTTCCCTGTGTGTGTGTGTGTGTGTGTGCGTGTGTGTGTGTGTGTGTGTGTGTGTGTGTGTGTGTGTGTGTGTGTGTGTGTGTGTGTGTGTGTGTGTGTGTGCGCGCGTGTGTGTGTGTGTGTGCGTGTGTGTGTGTGTGTGTGTGTGTGTGTGTGTGTGTGTGTGTGTGTGTGTGTGTGTGTGTGTGTGTGTGTGTGTGTTTGGCTGTGACTGAATGAGTGCTCTATTTGCTAGGTTACACTCATCATGGTTCGTCTGCCAGTGAATGTCACCTGCACATAATTGGAGTTTGTGAACATCTGTGTGCATGTGTCCGTGTGCATGTGTGTGTGTGAATGTCTTCCTGTGAAGGCATACTACATCTCTGTAGCTCCCATCTCATTGGTATTCACTCTTAAATTCGACTATTCACGCCATCTTTCTCTGCCTCCCCGATCCTCTTAGACTTAGGCCGTTCTACAATGACTGAGCTGTATTGGTAATGCATGAATTCATTACATCCTTCTATTTCATAATACAAACTGTATGTAACACTCATGATTGGTGTTTGTTTCATTTGTCCAGCTTCAGAGATGCAATGTGTCCACGCAGTCAGCTAATCATACACATGTGCGAGCCCACACACAAGGGCGCTCGCGCACACAGACAATGTGTACGTGCAGTACGAGCGGGTGTTGTAAATATGGGCGGATCTGAACTTCTTGTCATGTTTGCTGAAGTGCTAAGACGAGCAAAGTAATCAGCAGCGGTTGCGTCTGTGACATCTGTGTGGGGAACCGATATCTGGACTTCACATTACTGCCGTCCTCTAAATGGTTCTCTGTGATGGAAAGCAGGTGCCATCGTCGCCTGGCCTCCGCACAGGCACTAAGGGTGGCCATTTCCTTTGGCTGGTCGTATGTGCACACAGTCCTGCTTTGAGTTCCTGTTCGCGTGGTTTTAACTTCCTGCCAAGCAGAGAGGGGATGCATGCCCACTCAGTGGCAGGTGTCAGATGGCAAGGCCTTGTGCCCAAAACGGACAGTAAGGCCACTCTCTGCAACACCCCCACCCCTTCTCCTGTCCATTCCTCCTTCTCTGCTTTTGCAGCGTCTTTTCTCCTCCTGTCGCCACCCCCTCCCCTCTCCTCTTTTCCTCTCTTTTCAACAGTATGATATTCGGCAAGCTTTTCAATGGTTGGAAGGCCAAATGAAGAAAGTTTGTGTTTCTGTTTAAGCTAGGGAAAGGACTTAAAACTTTCTCCCACTCTCTTCTTTACACCCCTCACTGCCTTTCCTCTCCATTCCATTCCCTCATGTCTCCTCTTAAGTCAGTATTAGGATGTTAATTACTGTGTGGTAAGTAGTGTTGTGTAGAGCAGTGGTCGTGTCAAGGATTCTGAAATGTATGTATTTGGACCCCTATTTATGTGCCATAAGAGAAGATTTGTCAAGACTTTTAACACACAAAAATAAAATTAACCCAAAATAAAATATTAAATGTTTAAAATATGAACCTTTGTTGTAAAAAAACAAATTTGTCCTTTAAGGCTGACTTACACGTTTTAGTACACCTGTGTCACGCAGCAAAAATAGCTGATCTACAAGCCCCACAACACGTTGCGTTGCGTTGTGAGCCAAACAATTCCCAGACACATTTTCTGCAGATGCTGTCCTGCATTATGTCTGAAAGTGTTTTAATTTGAAACCCCAGGAGGCCCATCTTAGTATCCAGGGCATCTACTAGTGGGTTGTCTGCCTCGGAGAACAGTGCATGCACATGTGAATGTAAGATTAGGCATTAAACAGTCAAAGTCTCTAAGTAGGGTGACAATTCAATGCTGAGCTTACTTTTTGTGGAACAATTCCCAAGCAGCGGTGGAAAAAGTACTCAAATCTTTTACTCAACTTAAAGTATCAATACTGCACTGCAGTGTAGAAATACTCTGTTACAAGTATAAATCCAGTAATCAAAATGACTTAAAAAAAAGTACAAAAGTATTGGCATCAAAATATAATTAAGTACCAAAATAAAATCACTCATTGTGCAGAATGTCCCATTTCACATGTTCAAAATTAATAAAAGATATTTTGATCTGCGTTGCATCGCAATGCATTGTGAGCTTGTAGATCGTCTATTTTCAAATGGCTGAAATATATATAAGGATGAAGTGGTTAGTGTATGTTTTGTGATAATAATCTAAATCTGAAAAGTCACTAGTAACTAAAGTTGTCAAATAAATGTAGTCGAGTAAAAGTACAATATTTGCCTCTGAGATGTAGTGGAGTAGAAGTAAATGTTTTAAAAGTTGGAAATACTCCAGCAAAGTAAAAATTCCTCAAAAGTGTCTTGGGTAAATGTAATTAGTTACTTTACACCAGGGATTCTCAAACCTTTTTAGGCTGTGACCCCCTAAACAAATTTGAACTGGGGACCGCCACCATGACAAGCACTTGGAATTGTAGGTATTACATTTAATGTGACTCGGTTCCACAGATAGATATTGTGAAAATAGCTGCTCTACATGCTCACAACGCCTCACACTGTGAGGTGTTGTGAGCATGTAGATCAGCTATTTTCACAATGTTCACCTCTTGCTTACTTAATATTTGACAGTTTGGCCAGTTGGGTTTTAAAACGGTCTTGAAGGTCCTTAAATTGTCACTTTATAAATGTGCAGATACCCTGTATATACACTTATACTGTGTTGGTTTATCATTGATTGAGCACAAAAAAAGACATTAAGCTAATCATCTGGGGAGTGGGAACCCCACAAAATAATTTGGGGATCCCACTTGGGGTCTCGACCCGATGTTTGAGAACCACTGCTTTACACCACTCACTGTTCCCAAGTTTCCCAGCCACGGTGTCTGTGACACATCCTTTGCGATGCACCGTACCTGTGAACCAACTCCCCTGTCACCTAACGCACTTGCTGTCAACACATGCCTTGTGCATCGATAGTGCAACATCACACAGATCACACATTGCAAGTACATGTTGTTTATAGAAGACAGAAAAAAAAAACCTGAAGGCATTACATAAGCAGATTGACGATGAACACAGCGATATACAGCGGAGAATCCGTGGTTGTCACTTAGAGGCAATAAAACAAGAGAAAATAAGTGGCCTATGCATTTTGATGCGATAGATATTGTAATAAATAAACTACGGTAGCTGTTATCATCAGTTACAGAGGATTCCACTGCACCAAGAGATAGATAAAGCAGGGCATGTGTTGTATTAGTGTCTACCTTAACTTGATTTACTGAGCTTTGAGTTCTAAGGAGGGAGTGAAGGTGTATTATTGACAGGCAGATGTCTAGAAGTGCTAATTTGTCTGTTCTTTTTATTTTATTTTTTATTCTCTGACAGGTGCTTGTGTGCAGTCTGAAATGTGGCAACGCTCCCATCGGCTAGTCATGACCCACTTGTATAGCGATGATGCCTCTCTGTCTGAGACGAAACACATTGCCACCGTTTATAGTTATAATGCCTTGAAATATTTAGAGCATCTGGCTCAGGAGACTTGCTGTCGTTTGTTAACTTTAAATAGATAGCGAGGGAAATCCATATGGGCATTAGAATACCCCAAACCCGTAATGTTGGGCTCTTTCAGAGGCTTCTTTTGAGTGTGATGGCTCTCTACTACTACTGTACGTCCGGGGTTGGGAGCAAAATGGGAGTATGAAATGAAGACTGCCACCCACACTGCCCGCCCAAGCATCTACTCAATAAAAGCCTATGGGCCTATTTAGACGATCTATGGCGCGCACAGTAAACGCAGTGTGCAAAATGCATTGGGGGTGTGTCCTCCTCAATTTTGCTAGTTAGAGAGTTATGTGGTCGTTAAGCTCGGTGCTAGGCACAAAGGGGTGGTATTAAGCCTCTGAATTAGTCATTATGGCTGTGTTTTAGGCATAACATAAATTAGACCATCCAGAGTGTCTTCTCCCGTTCCCTTTAAGATCAGTTGAGCCAAGGTATGCTTGAACCGTGGCGCAGTGTTAGTTAAATGAAGGATTGGAGGAGACGTGTGTGACCATCAAACAGCATTATTAATTAGATATCGTCGTTGTCGGGTGGAAACCTTGTATGTCCAATACCGTTCGTTTTCAGCATTTAAAAAGATGAACTAAACTAGTGAAAACAACCGATCTACAAGCACACAACGACTCGCGGTGCGAGGCGTTGTGTGCTTGTAGATCTGCTGTTTTCACTACAGTTGTGCGACAGCCTTTTCTGATGAAGCAGAGCTTTACTTCGCGAAAAAAAAACATACACATTTGAAACATGGAGATACGAGGTTTCTGCCCGACAGTGACGATATATATGGCTGAATGATTTCAGGAGACATTTTGGGTTCAAAGAATCTCACATTACTCCACGTCTCCTCATGTATGTCCAAGACACATCTGTGATGAATTTACATATTAACTTAGCACATCAACTGTCAGGTATATCATTATTTAATTCAATAGCTTCTGCCATGTTTTTTTCCCAGTGTTTTTCCTTATTCTCTACGGCTCCATGTGTATTAGGGCTGGGGCGGAACGGATTTTTGGTTATTGCGGTAATAAGTCACTGTTTACTGACGGTATGGTGGTATCTCCCCAAAGAAGTTGTTTTGAATATTACTTTTTTTTTTTAAATAGATTTAAATTTAAAAATAATAATAATAATAATCGCTTTATAATCGTGGTTATGAACTCGACACCGCGGTATGCATTACCCGACTGCGGTATTGCGGTTATTAAGTATTTTGCCCGCCTTATCACGTGTTTTTTTTTATTGTGTGCATGCATTGTGCACCTAGGTAACATCTTAATCCCAACATGCTATATCATAAGGAAATATTTTGTTACATATGTGCACTCTGAGTTACAAATGAAGGTCCTAGGTTCGGTTCCCACCGGGGGCGCTGTGGGCATGTTCTCTCCTCCGCGTCCTTAGTGCCCATAACCTAGGACTAGGTGTGGTTTGCGAAAGGGTCTTTCTGTGTGGAGTTTGCATGTTCTTCCCATGTCCACTAGGGTAGGTACTAGGTAGGTACCCTCACAAAAACATGCAGTAATCCTTGTCTCTATACTGCCTCCCCCTGGTCGCCCGGGGCGCCTGATAGAGGGAAAAGGAACTGGTTGGAATAACGTGTACCTTCCAATCTTCCACATGCTACATCCCACCGGGGAAACTCCCCCCCTACATCCCACCGGCAGGTGATAAGAAGCGGCCTGCTCACTCCTCATGCATTGAAAGAAGCATGAGCTCAGTTCGGGGCTCTCCCCAGGCTGGCAGAGGGAGAGTGTAGCGCCCAGGATTACAGCTTATGCATTGGAACTGGGTGAAAAATGTGTTACAAAATCATGGGATAAAAATGTAAAACAAATTATAAATTAATGCTGAGTACTAGGTACTCAAAGCTACATCTCAACCTAAATCACTATCACAACCTTGAGTCTTGTTATATTATAAATAATTCATATTTGTACTCGATCAGGTTCAAAGAAAAAATAACTAAACTACATACTGTACCGTTTTACAAATTAACTATTACATTAGAACATTAGAGTTGTGCAGTATTTAATACACTCACTTCTACCACTAAGACTGCAGTAGCTACACCAATGCATTTCTCTTTTATGTTTTTATGTGTATGTACTGTATATGCCTATTGTCTTTCTGTGTTTCTTATATTGTTTGTCACACTATCTGCTTTGTAGAGCAGATGTGTGTTTAATATATTTCCGGAACAAAATATCTGTGTGAATATTAATAACACTTGCCAATAATGATTAATATTTTCTTTTCTCTTACAGCCCCTCCCACTTTTACATCGACACCGCCGCAGTATGTGGAAGCAAAAGAGGGGGGCGCCAGCCTGCTCAGCTGCTCAGCCTTGGGAAACCCCAAACCAATGATCTCCTGGCTGAGGGAGGGGGAGGAGCTTGGAACCAATGCAAAATATTCGGTAAGTCACTGGTTCTCACACTTTTTCTTGTCGAGGACCCCCAAATGAATACAGACCCCCATCTGGAAATGTTGTGCCAGGGAGGGATCGCCATACAAGATTTGTGTTATTAAAATGTTTCAAAAGTGTTCACATCTTTTCATATTTGTTGAAAATAGCAGATTTCCAAGGTCACAATGCAAGGTTTGTGAATGTGCATTGCATCATATTACTATATGATAAGGTTTTTGAAAGGCTTTTGTGCTCCTGTGCATTCCTATAGAGATGGATAATGGACATGAACTGAAGGGGTCTAATCATCCCGAAGAGGGTTTATTCCTAAACAATGATGGCTACTTAATAAATAAATGAATACATTGACCCAAAAGTAACAAAACAAAGGATTTCATTGCTTACGATAATATAGTCCATTAATTTATTTGGGGTCACGGCGCGTCCAGTGCAATGTGTCGCCTCGGAAATCAACAGGAAGTGTTGATCAAATAAAATTAGAATACATTTTCGGTTACTGCATTGTCTATTTCCCTAAAATAGCTGCTATTTTCACTTAAAGAAATATAGGATATTGATTTGAAGTCATACTGTCATTTGGTGCTGAATAGGGATGAGACAATATGAACATTTCATATTACGATTATTGTGACAAAAGACATTTACGATTCATCCTGTGGTGGAACATTTGCCAATAAATAGCAGATCTACAAGCTCACACGTGTGAGCTTGTAGATCGGCTATTTTTTGGCAAAGACATTTGATAGAGTGAAAAAAAGACTGTATCAAGTACGTATATTATAACTGTACCTTTTACCAATTAAAGAGGGTTTAAGTGGTACCGGATATGCAGCTCGGCAAATAAAAGGTGAATTGATCCCAGTGCATGACGGAGGACGATATCACGATAAATTAAATCTTCATGATACGATTATCGTGAGTGTTTTTTATTACGATAAACGATAATATTGCTTATCGTCCCATTCCATTCCTAGTGCTGAATGGGTCATGTAGTGTCCAGGAAGGGACTGTAGTGTGCAGGAGTATCCCCCCCAACTCACCCTCTCTTCTTTCTAGTCTTATTATCTCTCTCCGCCACAGCTTCTGCAAAAGGTCATAACGAGAAGCCCTGGGTTTTAACACACTTGCGTTAGTAAACGATGGGGTGATATCCTAATGCATTATTAATTCCCTCCTACTGCATCAATATTCCATTACTCCTAATATGGATGTTACACAAAAAAATGAATATCAGTAGTGAGAGCCAAGTGCCTCACTTCACTAGCTTCACTGGTATGTATGCGATGAAACACATAGAGCTTCTAGGGCTGTCACGATTGTGACATTTTACATGACGATTAATTGTCACTCAAATAATTGCGATTAACGATTTAATTGTGTATTTGTCGTTGACAATTACATTTCTGTTTGGCTTTTAGGCTTTGAAGTTGCACATGGTAATCATGACACATAACTTCAAATATACAAAGAAATTACTGACGAATTTGACAACTTTATACTTAAAAAACAACATTTATAGTGGAAACAGCCGATCTACAAGCTCACAACGCGTCGCGATGCGACGCGTTGTAAGCTTGTAGATCTGATAATTTTTCAACATGGAAACGATTATGACGATTATGAAAAATAATCACGATTATGTCAAATAATTGCGATTAGACGATTATGTAATAATTGTGACAGCCCTAAGAGCTTCTACCAGCCAGTTAATCTACCTCATTCATAAAATTGTCGTGCCTGACATTGACAGTACAGTAGCTGTTGAAGCAGGTCACCAATCTGCATGCAGAGAATCACAGCCCAAAAACAAACGAAAGCTTCTCTTTGTGGCGAGGAGATGTCGATGGTGGTGATCCTGGATAAAGGCATGTTTGCTCTGTGTCTCTCTTCCATGGAGATGTCATGGAGAAAGGGGGGAATGTGACAGACAGTAGAGAGGTGGAGAAATCCTTATCATCACCTCAGCAACCCCTTTTATTTCAGAACCTAATCCAAGTTTCTCAGTGTGGCAGCCTGTGCATATAGCAGACCTTGAGATTCTCTCTTCATTTAATGCCTCCCCTTCATCTGCTGTCTATCTCGTCCCTCCGTTCTTCCCTTTCTCCCAATCTACTGCCTTCCATCCTCTTCTTCTCCTCTGTTCATTTTCTGCATCCTCCTCTCCTCTTCATCCTCCTCTTCTCTTTATTGTTAGTCTTTCCTCGCTCATCTTACATTATGATTTATTATACTCGCGATAATTACCCTGCATCAGATTCACTTAACGTTAAATTGTCTCGGAGGTCTGCTACAACGTAACTATTCTGTCACATGCATAGCATAAATGGTAAATGGCGCATTTATATAGTGCCTTTATCCAAGGCGCTTTACAGAGATTGTGCATTACATTCACTGATGGTGGAGAAAACCGTGAAAGGCACCAACCCTCAGCTCACCGGGAGCAATTAGGGGTTCAGTGTCTTGCTCAAGGAAACTACGACAACAACTCTGGGGGAGCCCGGGATCAAACTGGGAACCTTCCAGTTGCCAAGCGGCCACTCTACCCCTGAGCCACTGCCACCCCATAAGATTGTAGCTATGCACAAAGTGCTAATCGTGTCATTGTTTGGCTAGGGAGTGATACCGGATACCAGCAGACTGACTTGAGGAATATCTTATTTGGGTGTGTCTTGTAGTATTAGCTACTAAGCTCTCTAAGCAAAAAAACTTTTGAAAGACAGATTAATTCACCATAGTTGTGCACTGGCGATTTTGCTATTATGCCATACTCTGGGTGTGTGGGGGGGGATGACCGCTGTGTGAATAGGTCAATAGGAGTAATCCCAGAGGTGTAGCAGTCACTTGAATGGACACAGGGGCGTCACAAGGGGGGGGGACTGAGTTACTAGGGCCCAAGGTGGAGGGGCCTGGAATTATTTTATACTTTAGCTATTGAAAAATAGCAGATATACAAGCTCGCAGCGCAGCACTGAGTGCCGCGCTGCGAGCTTATAGATCTGCTATTTTTGTGCAAATCTTTGAATATATGTATTTTTAAGCGAACATTTGTATCTAAAATGTTGCTTCTGGGTGGTCCCTAGAACTAAATATTTTGAGATGGGGGTCCGTGGCCGAATACATATAATTTTGGGGGTCCTTCACATGAAAAAGTTTGAGCACCACTGACATAAAAACATAGTTTTTTCAAAAAACCTTAGAAGGATTTGAAATATTCAAAGACAATTTCTTTTTTCAAAAATAGCAGATCTACATGCCACGCTGTGAGCTTGTAGATCTGCTATTTTTTAATAGTTAAAGCACAAAATAATTGTGTAGGGGCCCGTAGTGAATCCTTGTACCCAGGGCCCAGAATTTGGTGCGACACCCCTGAATGGACTGTCCACAGCTCAGTGAGACTTGAATGGACGGAACTGTACAACCTACTGCATAATTTATGAGGGTATTTCTATTAGGTTTGGTTAGTGTGTGTTTCTCCTGATTTATTTGGTTCTTGTCAGCGCCTCTGTACAGGTCCACTCGGTGACAAAGAGTTACAGTAAACGTTTACAAGGTTACCATGTGAACAGATTAGATCCACATCAGAACCAAAGTTAATTAAAAAGAAAGACCAAACATATATAAACATTGATGACTTCAGTGTCTGTTGTATTTGAACTTAAACAGACACCTACAGTACTTTTGATGACCTTAAAAATCATCGTAATGATACATGTTTTTGGTCAAAATCTATACAGTAGGAGCAAATAGTGTGTTTAGAAGAAAATGCAAAATCGACGAAAAGTGAGTATGGCGGAAATGGGCATCGCAAATATGGGGAGTTCAAGGGGGTTTACCGTCATTCCATGTATATGAGGAACCAAATTAGTTACTCAGGTCCTTGTCATGGCACGTAAAATAAATACAATACATTAATTAAAACTCTAAACATAATTACTGATTGTAGTGCAAAAAAAGAGATTGCACATGCCTATTAGCGACAAAACAGTTTATAGTTGCATCGTGATCGAAGGAATCTAGGGAAACATTTATTTTTATGGTTCAAGAGTTATAGGTCAAAATATAATGCAGTGCGGTCTGGTATAGTGCCACCATGATGCTGGTTTGAAACATTTGGGGTGGAGTCGTATCTTCCATGGCCTACTGGGAGTGTCTGACACGGTTCGAACAGCACATACATATCGTCACTGTTGGGCAGAAACCTTGTATCTCCAAGTTTCAAATTTGTACGTTCTTTCTCAAAGTAAGCCCCGCTTCATCATACAAGGCCGTCGCACAAAAATAGTGAAAACAGCAGATCTACAAGCACACAACGCCTCGTGGTGCGAGGCGTTGTGTGCTTGTAGATCGGCTGTTTTCACTAGTTTAAATCATTTTTTTAAATGATAAATGCAAAACAAACGGTTTTGGACATACAAGGTTTTAACACGACAACGACGATATACATCTCCGCTTTCCGGCCTGGCGGAGGAAAATCTGTGTACGTACGTACTTCTTCGGCCTACTGGCATTGGGCACAAGAAACTTGCCGCAAATCGGTCCAGCAGTTTATGAGATTAGCTACAGACAGATCATGCACATTTTTGATGCCCACCGTCTGTGTGTCTTGTTGCGTGTCACCGCAGGTGCATGACGGCAGTCTCACCATCCTCAGCATCAATAGAGATGACAGAGGAGCATACACATGCCGAGCCTACAGTGACCAGGGGGAGGTTCTCCATACCACTCGCCTGTTGGTTCAAGGTAAGGAAAATGTCATTCTGCATTGTCAAATCCTCCAACTCCAAGAGTGTGCACTCTATGGGCACTATTTTGAGGATCTATAGCGCAATTGCATCAGGGGGTGTCCGCTTCAATTTCGCTTGTTAGATGGTGTGTTATTTGGGTGCAAATCTCACCGCCAGGCGCAAAGGCGTGGTGTTTAGCCTCTGAATTAATCATGGTGTGTTTTGCGCCTTCTAGCAGTATTAATAATGTGAAACATATCTGTGATAACTTGACATATCAACTTGATAATCACTCGCTCATTCTCAGTTAAACCACCAAATACAATAAAAGCATGAGACAATGGGGTGCATTAGGGCCTGTGCGTCCAATGCGTTCTTGTGCGGGAGCTCTAAGCTCTCTTTACCGTTTGGCAAAATGTTTGTCCATGGAGCTCGTCTGGATTCCCCAAACTATGTATCTCTACTACAGTATAGGCCTACCGTAACTATGTCTACTAATAGAGGACATTTTCATATGAGACGTCATACAGCAACTACTACTACTGCTACTGGTTAAGTGGGCCTTTTTCACCATTCAACTCCCTGAGCTGGAGAATGTAGAATCGCTTGAAGGTCTGTATTCAGTCAATGGCCATTTCTTAGGTTCTGTGTGTGTGTGTGCGTGTGTGTGTGTGTGTGTGTGTGTGTGTGTGTGTGTGTGTGTGTGTGCGTGCGTGCTTGCGTGCAAGACAGTCTGTGGAAACATCCCAGTCTGTCTCCGGTCCATTAACTAGGCTTTCTGCTAGACACAGATCAGTTAGATGGCTGTGATACCAGCCTTCACTTTGTGCCTCTTTCTGGCCTTTCCATTTACAGTACAGCAACACGCGCGCACACACACACACACACACACACACACACACACACACACACACACACACACACACACACACACACACACACACACACACACACACACGCACACACACACAGTCAACGGGGCACTGATCCAAGCCCCCAGGGCCGGTAGGGCTCTTTGAAGCAAAAGTTGACCACGTTGGCCACCTCTGGTACTGCTTTGTTTGACCAAACCAGTTCATGGCTTGCCTGACCAATGGGCTCAACTCATGAGGTAGTTGGTGATGTTGGCAGTGGTGGAAAAGGTACTACATTTTTTGACTTAAGTAAAAGTATCAATACTGCATTGTGGAAATACTCTGTTACAAGTAAAAGTCCGGAATTCAAAATGTACTTGACTAAAAGTATGAAAGCGTTTGGTACTTTAAGTAAATGTACTTAAAGTACCAAAAGTAAAATTACAAAGTGTTTGAAAATAGTAGATCTGTGTTGCCATCAAAATGTATTTAAAGTACCAAAAGTAAAAGTACAAAATGTGATGCGATGCGACATGTTGTGAGCTTGTAGATCAGCTATTTTTCAAATAGCCAAGGTTTAAAATAGGGCTAAAGGGGTTAATGTATGTTTTATAATAATATGATTTATATCTGCATGGTAACTAGTAACTAAAGTTTTCCAATACATGTAATGGAGTAAAAGTAAAATATTTGAATCCAAGAAATAAAAGTAAAAGTATTGGAACTTGGAAATACTCAAGTACAACAAATATACCTCAAAATTATAATAAGTACAGTACTTAAGTAAATGTACTTAGCTAATTAACCACTGGATGTTGGCCGCATTAAGGACACTAAAGCGCATGCATTATAACCTCAGTGACGTGACAAATACCCGGAAGGAGCTTGTCCCCAGGGGACGGGAGTATGCGCTGGGTGAGCAACTTTCGTTGAACTGAGTAGGCCGGGATTTTCTATGCCCTCTCCAGTTGTTTAGCTCAATGCTCTGACCGGGCTGAAAATATGCCCAAATTTGGAATCGTACATCATAGATACCGGTATGTTATGGAGGGGTGGCTGTCTTGGAGTCAGAAGGTTCTCCTTAGCTCCTCCTGGCTGTTTGTCAAAGTGTCCTTGAGCAAGGCTGCTTCCAATGAGCAGGCTGCTGCTGCCTTGCATGGTTTCCTTCCCACTCGGTGAGTGAATGTAAGAGTGAATGTCAATGTGAAATACATTGTAAAGCGCTTTGGAAAAAGGTTCTACTTATGTAAAAGCTGTCCATTTTATCATTTATAGACGACTGACGTCATATAACTGAAGTCACAGACTGACCTCATGAAGTGCAAAATCAACATTGGAGCCTCACTGTTCCCATGTGGATCCCGAGATCCACATGCTTGTATTTTTGAGTGGTGCTAAGTAGTAGTAGTAGCTAAGCTCCAACAGCTGGCTTTGTCCGGGAAGTGAAGTGTGGCCTAAATCTGGCCTACATTTTGGCACAAAGTGTTCAAAGTTTGTTGTACGCCCAGGGTCACATTGGCCAAGCTTCGCGGGACGCTTAAGGAAATTAACTCATAAATAGCACCGCTCACTTTACCCTAGGTGTGATTCTTTATTGTTGAGTGAGTCAACCACACTGGATAATCAGTAGTAATAAGTCCCATCTAATGTACAGTATAAGGCTCTGCGCGCCATGAAGGAAACAACATGGTGCCTTGAATCTGGGGCCACTCATAAAAGACGGCTTACCTTTAATGGCGTCTGCTGTTTTGTTTAGGTTCTGAAGCAGTACACACAGTACCTCAGGGAGCAAAGGATAAACCCATTTAGTGAGGGAAAGTTAGCCGAATGGTAGACCAATCTGGGAACTGAATGCTTTCCAATAGCTTTCTTCACAAATGTGTAGAAAGCCAATTAGGCCATAAAATAGGCCTAATTGGCTAAGGCTTAGGCAATCATGTCATTCGAGTTCACCTATGTCCTGTTTGTCCCTATGTTTTAAACCCTGTGTTTGAGTGTTCCTTGTCAGATTTCATCATGTTATCCTGTGCGTTATGATGTGTGTTTACACACCTGATCTTGAATAGTTTTCATGAATACAAACCCTTCCCCACCAAACCATTTTTGTATTGCCAATATTATGTCTTATGGACACACAAAAGTAGGTGTGGACTATTTTTAGGCCAAGGAGTTTAACTGAACACTAATGGTTGCAATGGATTCAGCAGCCCAACAATACCCTGATTACACACCTCATACGCTCATATTGGCCATTTCATATTTTAATCCCAGGCCCTCGGGATACCCCCAACTGATTGTCTCCCACAAAGTTTGTCAAGGGAGTTGGGTTTGACAAAATTCAGAGGGGGTAGTAGACACCTTTATGAACACATTTGTGAAGAAAGCTATTGGAAAGCATTTAGTTCCCAGATTGGTCCAAGACTCGGCTAACTTTCCCTCACTAATTGCTCCTGTGAAGCACACGTCAGCTCCTCCACTGACTAACATTAAGATTACAGTAGCCAGCCGCTTGCTGTCTTGCACATCAGGCTGTGGAAATGCGTTGTATACTGTAAATATGCATACTTTGTACTCTGTCTGCCAAAGCCCATGATCTGTTCCTTTAGTGGAAGTACACCAAGGTCTGTATTTAGTGTAATAGGTTTATTTGATTTTCTGATCAGGGTTAAAAACCACACGATAATGTGTCGCCACATGTTCATGACACTGAAATGTTTATGTCTGTCCTTTTAGGGCCTCCATACATTGTGTCACCACCGGAAAACATCACTGTAAACATATCCCAGAATGCACTCTTCACCTGTCAAGCAGAGGCATATCCTGGAAACCTCACCTACACCTGGTATTGGGAAGAGGATAACGTCTACTTCAAGAAGTAAAGTTATGATCGAGTTCACTTACTGTACTGTCATCTAACTGCCTGCTCTGTCTGCTCTGTGTGACCTGAGAGTCTAATTAAAACCCATTTAGAACGGGTACACATTATTGTGTATCATTATTTTATGCTTTAACTATTGAAAAATAGCAGATATACAAGCTCACAGCGCGGCACCGAGTGCCGCGATGCGAGCTTGTAGATCTGCTATTTTTGAAAAAACGTGAAAATTTGAATTTTGACCCGATTCTATAAGTGTCTTTTGAATCCTTCTAAGATTTTTGGCCAGCCATCGTCAAAGAAAAGGTCCTTTTCACTTAAATGGAGCTCAGTTAGTCTGTTCTTGAGAGACTACTATGTCAGTGGTTCTCAAACTTTTTCATGTGAAGGACCCCCAAAATGATATGTATTTGACCACAGACCCCCATCTCAAAATATTTAGTTCCAGGGACCCCCCAGAAGCAAAATTTGAGTTACAAACGTTCGCTTTGAAAATACATATATTCAAAGATTTGCACACATTTTCACGACTGTTTCAAAAATAGCAGATCTACAAGCTTGCAGCGCGGCACTCGTGCCACGCTGTGAGCTTGTATATCTGCTATTTTTCACTGGTTAAAGCATTCAATAATTCTAGGCCTAAATGGGTATATACCACATTTTGATTTCTTATCTGTCCCCTTTTAGTGTTTTTAACCCTGTTGTGTTGTGTTTTTGTTTTTACTTATTTTGATTGATTAAGTTTTCAATCAATCAATCAATCAATCAATCAATCAATCAGTTTGCAAAACAAAAAGCACAGGAAAGTGCAGTTCAACACAAGGTCTGCTTAGAGGATTTTAAACCCAAGAAAGCCTATGGCTTGTTTCCATTGGGGTCCTTTTTACTCAATTAATTGATGCTATGGGACACCCGAATCTTCCTCTTGGATTTATACAATCTATCTAATTGTCTCAGGTGAAACCTTCATGTTCCCCAACTCAAAGCCTCAGCTTCATCACTGCCCATTGAGCTCTCTAGACTAGAGCGTTTATACCCCAACCGTTGTGTTGCGAGTGACACCGTGTGTTTGAGCCTCGTCCTGTGGTGAATTAGTGTGGCCGTGACTTGGCAGGTGGCTGTGTGTGTGTGTGTGTGTGTGTGTGCGTGCGTGCGTGCATGTGCGTGTGCATGTCTGTGGATGCGCGCCCTGTCCTGGTGTGGCCCCAGAGGATGTAAGAGTGACCCTAGCAGGAGTCTGTCTGGACCGTGCCAGGTGCATTAGCATGCTCTGATGACACTATCACGTGACTTTGTGCTCGTGTCATGCTACAGTGGGCATGCAGTGATGATCTGGTGTGTAGCCAGGAAGCCTTTAGAGACTGAGGAGTTTACCGTATATCACACAAGTGACAGACACAAACTACAATTGCAAGGGAGAATTAAGTGGAGGGAGCACTGACTGACGGGCAAAGCAAGTCTTAACAGGGATGTCTGTGGAAACACCTTAGATCTGTGGTTCCCAAACTCTTTAGCTCGTGACCCAAAAGCAAAATTAGACAACTAGTGAAAACAGCAGATCTACAAGCTTACAACGCATCGCTTTGCACTGTGAGCTTGTAGATCGGCTATTTTCACTACTTCTTAAACATTTGTTTTCTAATTTATTGAATTTCTTAGATTTTTCTTTGATTTACTCATGAAATAATAATCTTTGAATTTGTTTATTTTTTAGAATGTTTTTTTGAAAATGTTTTGAAATAATAATAATTAAAAAAACAAAATGGAAACATCTCTTCATATCACACAAAACATGTCACTGAAGCCCCAATGGATTGATTATCTCTGTTTGACACAAAAGAACAGGAAATGTCCCTTCTATGCCTTTCTCTTCAATGGGAGAGACATTGTTAATTCATCTAATTTCATACAGTCCTTTTTTGGCTCGATGTATTGAAAAAATAAGAAATTGCACAAGAAAATTACATGATATGTGATACAATGTTAAATAGTTGGAAATTCTAACATTACATTTTTTTGCAATATGGTGTATTACTTTATGTCATTTCATAGTCATGATGCGCAGTGCACTGGATTTGTTCGCCATTCAAAATGCAATTATAATATCTGCTTGTCCATTAGAGTGTTTCATTTGAAAGGGTAGCAAGGGAGAAAACAAGAGGGCTGTAACAACTGGTGATTATGGCAATTAGCCGATTTATCTTTCAGAGCCCTCTTAGCACCGGCTGCTGTCTGACTCTGTGCTGCTCTCTCATGGCACCTCGTTGTAATTGCATTCATGGCATCTGGTGTGTTTCAGTGACACATTGTGACAAATGTCTGCATCCTCTTCGCAGTGATCTGAAGCTCCGAGTGAGAATCCTTATCGACGGCACCCTCATCATCTTCCGGGTCAAGCCAGAGGATGCTGGGAAATACACCTGCAGTCCAAGTAATAGCCTGGGAATCTCGCCCTCATCGTCGGCACACCTGACTGTTCAGTGTGAGTGTTGCCGTGGCAACGCAGTATAGGGGGAGGGGTGGGGAGACTGTACAGTGAGCTGTGCGAGGAGGGAACAGCAGCAGTATGGAGGCTGCTAGACTGCTAGATTATCAGCACCCAGTGTCTTACCATAGAAATGCAGTACAGTAACCGGCTTCCTCAATTTCAAGGTCATCTGTTGTGGAGAAGGAAACCATTTCTCCACGCATCATTTTGACCGAATGTATCACCCAGTCTGCCATATTCATGTTTTGTAAGGATCTGATGATACAAGTTTGATCTTTTCTGATGCTAGCATTGTCCTCGGAAGGAGAGTTGAGGGCAGGCTTGTCCTAGCTCATAGCAGACAGTGCCAGTCTGCGCCCCTGAATAAGACTCCCTAAATGTGCCCTTAGTGAACTGAAATGTGACCTTTCTGTTCATCAGTAGAGACCAGCGAAAGCGAAATGCCACTCCCGGCCCTCTGATTTTTTTATTGTCAGCCGTAGTGTGTTGGTTATGCTAATTTGCTCCCAAGTTGCTACTGGCCATTGATTTCTGTGCTCCAGTGTGTGTGAGAGATGGGGATCTGCAGCACTGCAGTCTGGGCACCGGATTTATCACTGGCCTCAGATAAGAGGCATCAAATCTAAGGGAAATTTGAAATCTTAATTTAGATTCCCACTGCTAAGTTTACAATGATGTTCAGTCATGTTGACATGTCACGTTAACAAGACACCGCCATGAATTGGCATTTGCGAATGTGATTATATCATATACTTGAGAGTTGAGAGGGAAGGTATTATATTACTTACCTGTAAAAAATTATTGCTCCTGATTGTTGATTGCGTTGTCCCTCAGACCCTGCCCGAGTGATCAACATGCCTCCGGTTATCTATGTCCCACGGAAACTGCCAGGGGTCATCCGCTGCCCAGTGGATGCCAACCCACCTGTGACGTCAGTAAAATGGGAGAAAGATGGCTATCCTCTCCGCGTGGAGAAGGTCGGTGTGCCTCAGGGCTTACTACTTACTAATGGTCCGGCCATTGCACTGGAATAAGATACAATGTCCAGAAAGATTATGAGTCTGCGCACAATCTAATTTGACCATTATTGAGACTTAAAAAACGAAAGACAATGACAGCTACCGTAAACTGCCTTTGTCAGGATTAATCTTACTCTTGGTAGATTAAGCCTGGCGAAGGCAGCTTAGCTGTCAAATAATGTTTTTTCTCGTCTCATTAAATTATTCCATTGGAGATAGGCCTACTAATGGTGACGCATACATTTTCTGTCTATATTCATCTGCCGGCACTTCATTAACACGTATGTTTCACCTACTTTAACATTCACCGTCACTGTCTTATTTATAGGTCACATGATGGTGTAGAATAGAAGTGGAGAAATGAAATTAACGCTTCGGTTCTTCTCCTGTCTCAGTACCCTGGTTGGAGCCTGATGCCAGATGGAAGTATCCGGGTGGCAGAGGCCACAGAAGACTCCCTGGGCACGTACACTTGTGTGCCTTACAACGCCCTGGGTACCATGGGCATGTCCCCCCCTGCCACTTTGGTGCTAAAGGTACATCACAGATCGGCCACTGGGCATGGTGACTACAGTATATCATCCCTTTCAGGCAGAAACTCCTGTATCTCCATTTTTTTACTTTTCGGGTTTTTTAATAAATTAATAGTTCATAGCACAAGAGTGTCGCAGAAAGGTGGCAAAAATCACAACGCTTCACATTGAAATGCGTTGTTCAGACTTGAAACCAATCTGCTTCCAATCTAGTACGGCCAGAAATTGGATTTGCCGTAGTGGGCCATTTACTTACTTTACTTTATTTGTTAATTTAGATGGGACAATGCATATTAATGAACACTACATAAAAGCAATGTAAATACACCGGAATTAGCAAGAATGCTACATTTTGTCCGTAGTCCCCACATGAAGACAAAACAACACATACCAACAAACAGTAACCCTACATTAGGAGAGGGCGTTTAAAAACATACATACAAATACTATTTCTCCTGTAACCAAGAAAACAACACATATTACCACAGTACCCTACATTAGAAAAAGGATAGCTAAAAATATACATACATGAGCTGTACTATTAAGACTATACATGGTCACAGATTTGATTGTCAACTAACCATTTTTTTAGATTGTACTTGAAGGATGGAAATGACAAACAGTCTCTTATTGTTAGAGGTAGGTCATTCCAGATTGAACAGCCCTGAACTGAAAGTTGTCTGCTTGTAGTACGTAGATCTGCTAGTTTTACTAGTTTTAGGCGACAGTCTTGTACCGTGAAGCAGGGCTTTACCTTACGAAAAAACATACACATTTGAAACTTAGATAGGAGGTTTCTGCCCGACAATGACGATATGCACTGTGTGAACGTCTGTGACGTGTGTGTGTGTGTGTGTGTGTGTGTGTGTGTGTGTGCGTGTGCGTGTGCGCGTGCGCGCCTGCGTGCGTGCGTGTCTAGGATCCCCCTTACTTTAACGTGAGGCCTGGGGGGGAGTACCGTCAGGAGGCTGGGAGAGAGCTGGTTATTCCCTGTGCTGCCTCCGGAGACCCTGAGATACCAACCATCACCTGGAGAAAGGTATGGACCACCAAGCACACCTCAGAGAACCAAACCATCTAGCATACTGTACTTCCCAAACACTGGATCAGGATCCATTTGTGGGTCGCAGACAGATTTTTATGGGTCCCTTTGTTTTTTACAGCATGGAATTGTGGACAAAATCCAATAACGATAATGATAGCTGATCATTCACCTTTTAACCCATTTAGGCCTAAGTCTGATTTGAATAAAGCCTTAAAAACCTAAGTCCGATTTGAAAATTACCCACTGTTTTTCTGGAAAACGTATTACTCAGCCTCTGTAGCAGTTAGAAACAAAATTCCAAAACGATTTGATAGCTTACACCTTTGGCTTTCATAGAAACAAATCTGAAAAACGTAAAATATTTTGTAAAAAATTACTGTACTAAATACTGTATCATGCATCATGCATTATTTTTCAACAATTGCATGGCTCGTCATTGATTGATTGACCTCTGTGGAATCAATATTGTAATTCCAATGTTTAATTTGTGTACGTTTCTTTGAAGGTGGGGAAGCCCAGTAGGAGTAAGCACAACATCCTGGCCAGTGGCAGCTTACAGTTCCTGTCCCTCAGCAAAGAGGACCATGGGGAGTGGGAGTGTGTAGCCACCAATGTGGTCACCAGCATCACTGCCAGCACACGACTCCTGGTCATAGGTACATCTTCCCCTGCACTCTGAAAACTCAAATCTTCAGACTCCCAACTCAGGGGTTCTCAAACATTTTCAGGCCGTGACCCCCAAATTAAGCATATTATTTGAACTTGGGACCCCCACCCTGACAAGCACTTGGAATTGTAGGTATTAAATTTAATGTGACTCAGTTCCACAGATGAATATTGTGAAAATAGCAGATCTACATGCTCACAACGCCTCACAACTGTGAGCAGGTTGGCCAGTTTGTTATTAAAACTGTCTTGAAAGTCCTTAAATTGTCACTTTATAAATGTGCAGATACCCTGTATAGTAACACTTATGTTGGTTTGTTTAATGTTTTTTTTTTACATTAAGCTAATCATCTGGGGACCCCACAAAATAATTTGGGTCCCGACCCCAAGTTTGAGAACCACTGAAGTAGATAGATGCTTCTTGGACTATGCAGGTATCTGTTCCTCCTTGGAAATTCGGATGGATTTGGATTGATCAGTGTACCTCTGTTGTAGCTGTGGTGCGAACTCTGCCACCCACTTAATCTAGAACCAGCTATTATGATTAACTGAGACTGAAGGAAATTGATTAATAAAACTAGAATAAAATCTAAAATGAACAATGCAAGACTGTCTAAAACGAACAAAGAAATGTATCAAATTGCGTGTAAAATCACCTTTGTTTTAGTTTTTTTAACATCATATCTGATGTCATGCCTTCTTTCTTTCCCACCTTTTTCAGTTTCTTTAAATCCATGCTTTCCTACCTGAACAACAAAAAAACTAGAAACTAGTCTATTTCTAAAACTACAATATGCAGTGCCGAAGAATCATTAAACAAATCTCAATAAGGCAGCGGCAAACAGAAAGGTCTTTAGCTGTGATTTAAAAGAACTGAGAGTTCCAGTAGACTTGCAGGTTTGTATGTGGTGCATAAAAACTGAACTCTGCTTCTAACTAAAACGAAACTGAAATCAAACTTAAAAACAGAATAAAAACAAAATAATATTTAAAAACTATAATAACTCTCGTTAGAATGTTTTATTTTTTTAAACAACATATCATTGTTGTCATTATTCGTTCTTGGTGTGAACAGTGCTTATTAATTCAGTGGAACTTGAGATCACCTGGTTGAGTGTATACCATTATGGCTCAGTGCCTTGCAATCACACACGAAGCTCTTTGCTATATGTCAGGGGTCTTCAACATTTTCAGGCCAAGGACCCCTTAGTTGAGAGAGAGATGAAGCAGGGACACCCACATTTATTTTGGATTCATGTCAAATTGTGTTTTTGATATTTAACCACTTGAGTCGTCGTTACCTAATAAACTTGACCTTTTACTCTGTACTTAGTGTGCTCTTTTTCCCCTCAACACCAAACCTCTTTGCTGAAAATAGCCGATCTACAAGCTCACAACGCCTCGCAGCACGAGGCGTTGTGAGCTTGTAGATCTGCTATTTTTGGCTACAGTTGTCAGAATATGGACACTAGGGTTCAAGTTGTTAATACCTGTATAAAAAGGATTGGAAGATTTGGAGGACCCCCTGTAGTAACTCTGAGGACCCCCTAGGGGTCCCGGACCCCCTGTTGAAGACCTCTGCTATATGTCCTTCTCTTCCCCTTCTCTCCCTCTCCTTGTTTCCTGTCTCTCTCTCTCACTGTAACTATCTGAATAAAGCATGAAAATACCAAAAAAAAAGAAAAAAAGAAAAAAAAAGGTCAGTAAAACTGCAGCAGGGACCACAACACCTCAGGGCTCGTGGTTTCATTGTAAGCAGTGACCAGACTGTCTCGCAGTGACTGACCTTCATCTGACAGGTGCCACCAAAGCTGGGCTGCAGACAGCCGGCGTTGCCAAGTCTGCTTATTATAAGCGACACTGGGCTTGTTTTTCTGTTAAGCCGCTTGTAAATAGTGCAGGTTGCAGGTTGCAGCCTTTTAGGCTTGTTTCTAAAGTGAAGTTGTGTATTTGGGCTTGCTTCCTAATGTTCTCAAACATTTTAATGCCAAAGCCTCCCAAATTATTATGTATTTGTCCACAGACCCCCCCCCCCATCTGAAAATGTTTTGTGCATTCATACAAGAATTGTGTAGTAGATTTGTTTTAGATTTTTCTAGGGACCCCCCCGTGTGTGATCATGTGGTCTAGTCACTTCTTTTGGGCTTGTTTTCGTATACCTGACCGCTTGATTCTCTTGCCAAATCTGGCAACACTGCAGACAGCTGTAGTGTTTCAGACCAGGCACAAGTCTGCCTCTAATCCCAGTGAGAGGCCATTGGCTGTGGGCCACAGCCACAGCCGGTAGAGGGTCTATGATGTTCACAGACAACAGAGACAACCGTTTCAGCCAAAATAACGTTAGCCAATCGGCTCCCACTGTATTTTAAAGATTCAAGAGGCTTTTATTGGTCATTCACTCGTACAGGTACAGGGAGCAAAATACTTCTGTGTTCTTAAAATTTTAAATAGGATATACAATTTAGCCATTTAGCAAAGTTACTTACAATGCAAGATTAATCCATTGCAAGCATTTGTTTTGCACAAAAAACATTCCTTGGGTTACAAATGGCCCCACAAAACACCCACAAAACTGTGAAAAGTGATGACTCATCACTAAACCATCATTTTGTGGGCGTTTTGTGGGGCCATTTATAGCCCAAGGAATGTTTTTTGTGCAAAACAAGTGCTTACAATGGATTCAGAATCATGACAAACCCCTAGTTAGACCCCTCACATCCTACTTAAAGCAGATTTCTTTCCCAACTTGATTTGGCCGCTGTGACGACCCCGTAGGTCGCCGACTCGGGCGCCCTAGCTAAATCATTAGAGCAGGCCCTGGGATACATCTGTGCCCCTAAGGCCCCCGACTAACTGGACTTGGATTGAACTCAATATGACTCAGTCTAACTAACCAAAACAGCTGTTGAGGGACTAAAGTGAACTTGACAGCATAGCTGGTGCTTTACTAAGTGATTGTGAAGTGATAAAATATGAATGTTTTACATAGCGTTAAAGCTGCAATCCATGTCCTACCCAAGTCCCTCGCACGAGCACCTACATTTTTCACTTTTGCGCTATAATGGAGAGCCCATTTAAGAAGGCACGTTATTTCCTTTGGGTTTTGTGCAAGTGTCAACACGCAGTGTTCCTACACTACGTGACCTCAGGATCTACCGTAAATGTCTCAGTAGAAGAGCAGGAAGACCACCTCCAACTCCAGTTGTGTCAGTTACTGTATATTGTAGCTGAATGGGCATTCACGAATAGTGATTTTTAGTATTCGAATTATTCGACCTCAAAGTATTCGAATAGTCGAATATTCGACAGGAAATATGTTTATGAAATATTTTTTTTTCTCCATCCAATAAAAACGAGAAAGTCTCTGTCTAGTAGTGACAGTTGCATTAGCGGGCTCTTCCTCCATCATGACTTCGAGTTTGCCGGCTGGCCGCTGTTTTTCCCACTAGTAATTAGTTTCGGGAGACGAAACGTGACGCATGACATCGATATTCAGTATAGAGCATTAACCAATTCATCCACCGGGGTCATTGACAACTCGTTCTTATGACTTCCTATCTAGCCAAGCTGTATAAACCATGAAGACATTTTTTTTTTTTTTTAAAGAGAGAAAAAAGTATTCGACTTCGGTGAACAACGTCTAATTAGTGGCCAAGGCCACGAAGTGGCAAAAGGCCACTCATTGATATTGGACTTCATCATTATTCCGCCACTTTTTCTCTAGCGGCTAGACCGTGCAGTCGCTTTTTACGAAACTCGGCAGTATGGCAGAGGACTATGCCAAACGGCTAAAACGCGAAGCTCGCAACAATCGGCCAAAGGGTGGCGCTGTAGGAAGCCTTTGAAAAATGCCAACTTTGAACAGGTGTAGCTCATGCCCTGTTTCAGGTACAGCAATGAAACCTGTATACACTTATGCGTCTCCTCATGCCGAACAACTTTTACGCTCTGACTTTTGACCTCTGACCTTTACTTCTCCCACAATTTTGAATTATATGAAAAACAGTCAAAATGTATCTCCTCCTGGGATTTTCGTGTAACGTGCGCGAAACTTTTTTTACATGAACTTTCGACCAATACGGTCTGAGAAGTTAGGCGGATTTTCTTTAAAGCGAAACGTTATTTTTTAATAATTCACTCAATGTTGCAGTTATATGCAAATTATTCTTCTGCCTCTAAATCATACATGCAAAGTGACACGTTCATGTCATTTGGCAAATATGTAGAGGGTTAGTCCAAATATCACTGAAAGCAATCTTACTCCAATTGGCCAAAGGGGGGCGCTATACGAAGCGTTTGAAAACTCAAACTTTAAAGGGGCATAAGTCATGCCTCGTTTCGTTTAAAGACATGCAACTTGGTTACACGCGTGCCTTGACTCAAGCGGAAGCCATCCGTGTCTTTGTTAAGTAAGCTCCGTCCTTAAATTTTCCGCCATTTTGAGCAGTTTGTAAAACACTTAAACCCGCTTTTATTCCGGAACTTTCGCGTCACGTGCACGGAACCTTTTTTACATGAACTTTGGACCAACATCTAAAGATCTGTCAGATCGGATTTTTTAAAAATTGAAACATGCATTTTTAATAATTCAATCAATATTGCAAGTTGTATGCAAATTATTCTTCTGCCTCTAAAACATACATGCAAAGTAAAATTTTCATGATGAACTACTGTAGAGGGTTAGTCCAAACATCGCTGAAACCAATCTTACCCCAATTGGCCAAAGGGGGGCACTATATCATTTTGAAAGAAGGCGTCAAGTACATTACATGAAACTTTTTCTTTTTTCTTTTCTTTTTTTTAAAAATGACAGGTCCAATATGTGTGGCTGCCGTAGTGTAGTGGTCAGTGCCTGTGCCTGGTATACGGATGGTTGTCAGTTCAAACCCCACATCGGGTTGAGTTGATGTTAACATCCTGGATGCCCATGGTATGTGCATATGTCAAACTCTTTAATGTTGATACGTCTGATCTAACTCCAGATCACGTTCATGTTTAAAATGAGCCCCACAACTCCTGTAGATTTACATGAAACTTTTTCTTTTTTCTTTTCTTTAAAAAAAAAAAATGACAGGTCCATAACGTGTGACTGCCGTAGTGTAGTGGTCAGTGCCTGTGCCTGGTATACGGATGGTAGTCAGTTCAAATCCCACCTCGGGTTAAGTTGATGTTAACATCCTGGATGCCCATGGCATGTGCATATGTCAAACTCTTTAATGTTGACACGTCTGATCCAGATCACGTTCACGTTTAAAATGAGCCCCACAACTACTGTAGATTTACATGAAACTTTTTATTTTTTCTTTTCTTTTTTTTTTTTAAATGACAGGTCCATAATGTGTGACTGCCGTAGTGTAGTGGTCAGTGCCTGCGCCTGGTATATGGATGGTTGGCAGTTCAAACCCCATGTCGGGTTGAGTTGATGTTAACATCCTGGATGCCCATGGCATGTGCATATGTCAAACTCTTTAATGTTGACACGTCTGATCTAACTCCAGATCACGTTCATGTTTAAAATGAGCCCTTCTCTACCGGCTGTTTTTTTCTGTTTTGAGTAAAAGAAAATATGATCACTCGAAAATGTCAGAAATACTCAGATTACATTTACTCAGATTGATTTCACCCCAAGCCTCCAAAATATAAAAAATAAATCAATAAAATCAAGGCACTCAGCCTACATAGAACTTTTTTTTTTTAACAAACATGGTTAACAGATCCTGTGGCTGCCTAGTGTAGTGGTCAGGGCATATGCCTTTCATGCAGAAGGTCGTTGGATCGAATCCCGCTTGGGGTTTATATAAGCATAATACCATGACATTTGGTAGACTTTACAGTTTTGGTTCCTTGAACAATGTCTGATATGGAGCCTTCCTAAAAATGTCCCCCAACCCCCCTTGATGCGTATTTTAATATCCACCATTACTAAATAATGTATTTTGCATCATAAATCCTGAAACAAGCGTTATAATACAAACTGTCATGTCTGCACCTATGTTGTGATTTCCAAGGATTGCAATGATATCATGTACCAGCTCCAGTGGCCTAGTGGTTTTAGTGTCTGCCCTGAGACTAGGAGATCCGGGTTCAAACCCGGGTCGCGTCATACCAAAGATTCTAAAAAATGGGACCCAGTGCCTCCCTGCTTGAAACTCAGCATCAAGGGTTGGATTGGGGGTGACTCCCTGCGACATACTAGCGTCATGTCCAGGGGGTGTACTTGTACATCAAGCTGCCATACGCTACAGAAACAGGAGATAGGCTCCTGCCCTATGAGATTCATGGCTCGGCCGATTCATTATGGTCTTCATAGCTCAGCAAGGCTTACTATGTACATCATCAAACTGTCCAGATGCATAGTATCACAGTTTTTTTATGTCTGTTGCATATAGGCCTACAGTCTTTTGCATACATGTTGTGTAGAGGCCAATTTGTGCTTTTACCTATAACCACCGATTAGTGTAAAACTTTGTATGCACACTTCCCAGAGGCCAAGGAAAAACCTGTGCCCTGCATTTTTCACATCTGCCATTTATAGCGGCACCAGAAGGCCGACTTACAGTATGTAAAACACATTCTTCGATATTACTCCTTCAGATTTTATCCGAAAATCACACAAATCAGTACACAGTATCTCTACAGTGATGTAATCATGACAGATTTGTCAGATATCATATTCTATCTAATTGGCTAACATTGAATTCCAAGGTTTGCAGGATTGCTCCTTTTTGAACAAAATGTCTCAAATCATGAACGTAGCCTGCTATGTGTGTGAGATTTTGCACACACATTCCCACCAGGCCAAGGAACAGATGCCACCCTTCTCACATTGGCCTGTTATAGCGCCACCAGCGGGTCAACTTTAGCAAAACCCATTTTTGAGACAAAATGCCTCAAATCCCGCATGCAGCGTACGATTGCCGTGAAAGGCCCAAGAACGCGTGGCACCCTTTTCACTTTGGCCTATTATAGAGTCACCACTAGGCCAAAAAAAACCTACCTGACCTGCCGGAGTCCTGTTCGGAAGAACACTGCTTCTAGTTTTTCTTTGATGTCTTCTTTGCTTTCCCTTGATGCCTTTTTGCTTTCCTGCTTCTTATGCCTTGGCCACTTTATCGCTGCTTGCAGCTATATTAGTGACTTTGATATTGGAATATTCTGTGAATGCCCTAGTAGAGAGGGAGCCTGGGAAACAGAAGGTCCCAGGTTTGTATTCCCAGCTACAGCAAGTGTTGAGGTATCCATGAACACTTAAACCCTTACTGCCCCCTGCCCTCCCTCCACCCACATCGGTTAAAATATCACTTTATTCACTAAAAACAGTTATGGATTGCAGCCTTATATTAGTACATCATGAATACAAATGCGTGAAGTACAGTGCATCTACGTTTGCTTGTTTTTAATCAATATTTGTCTCTCTTCTAAACACTAGGTACCAGCCCACATGCTCCTGGCAATATCCATGTGTTGGCCTCTACATCTTCTGCTAATGTGTCCTGGGAACCAGGATATGATGGTGGCTTTGAACAGACATTCTCAGTGTGGTACGGCCCAGTGTGAGTACACGGCAAAATCCTGAGTGTTCTTTTATCTCTGAGAGTGAACAAATGGACCTTTGGGGTCCATTTCCTTTCACTCTCAGAGTTAAATTAACACTCAGGATTTTAGAGTGTTGTGCTTTAACCTGATGGCAGCAGTGTGATGACATTAAAAGGCAGAGAGGTATGATTCTAGTTTGACCTGAGAGCAAAGTGTTGTTTTACTATCAAAGAGGCAAGAAAGTTAACTCCTCTTTGATGGTAAAACATTCAGTCCACGGACTTGAAGCAGACACGATGAGGGCAGAAGCCTTTCACATACTGTAATTATCTTCTCTGGGGTTTAGTATTTGTATGGTTACATGATTTGCTGCATTGCAAATTGACGTGCATTATTATTATATGAACTACAGTATAATAGATCATAGATTATGCATAATTCATGTTGAGGCTTATTGGAAAAGTAATGGAATGTTATACAGAGCCATTGCATTAGCATCCTATTAAGCGCCATACATGTTGGGGAGTTGGCATAAATGTCACCATTAAGCTCATTATGTACTGTACACGTCAGCAGCCGTGATAGGCATACTATACAGTAGTGTGAGATTGTCAGGATGTGGTTGAATTAATTATCTGATGCTCAAGTGTTGCTTTAGTGAACACTGTGGTAAATAGTGTTTATCACTGCTCAAGTCACCGTTAACGCCTCTCACCAACAAATGCAAATTTGTTGACTCTAACTGCCAAGCAATGACCACTAATTATTACATGAGCAATGAAGCTTCTCTTCAGTGTTCTTGAATGGAGATGTAACTACAAATGTACCAGTCAACAGCTCTCTAGTAATTACTGAGTTAGAGGTGATAATCTTGGGCTAGAACACTGCACATTTCATGTTCCAGGGAGAAAAACAGTTGTAACAGGATTCTGTGAACAAAATCACTGACTGTGAATTCTGATTCAAATTTGGCCATAGTACATAAAGTATAGTGTATGATAGGATAGGATAGGATAGGATCTATATAGTATAGGATTATAGTATAGTAATGTACACCGGTATGTGTAATAAGTTAAGAAAAGGTATCTGACCAGGTGGACCAACTAGTTTAGATAAACAATATAATTTGCAAAGAGGGATAAATGCGGATCTCATAATGTTCACGCTCAATTTTTGGAAGATGTTTTTTTTTCTTCTATTTTTAATGGCACTCAGGCGTTTCATAAGTAAAATACGATTCTCTCCCTGTTCAATTTCTATTCCCCAGGTCGAAGAGAGTAGACTTTGGGCCTCATGACTGGCATTCTATGCCCGTCTCTGGCACTCAGACATGGTTGGTGGTGCCAGGGCTGGAGCCCAGGACAGAGTACCAGTTCAGTGTGTTGGCACAAAACAAACTGGGCACTGGGCCGTTCAGTGAGGTTGTGACAGTTAACACTGCAGGTGGGTAGCCTACTGCTTAAACCGCTTTTAAACATGCTTCATTAGTTTTTTGTTTGTTTTTTCTTGCTATTTTATTGGAGAGTTCTATTTAGCCGTTGGTTAAGGTAGAATGCTTCTTTGGCTTTAGTTACATATTTGCCTAACATTTGTCTACTTTCATTTTGTGTGCTCATCAAAAAAAAATGTAATGCAATACACTGCCCTCTAGTGATGTACAAACAATACATATTACAGTATGGATTTTTTGTACCCATTATCTCACCCATAAAACAAAGTCAGGCCATCACAAACATGTACAGTACAAGCACAGATCAACTACAGTAAACAATCTACCAGTTGAGCCATAATAAGCAGCGAAGGACATGAATTATTAGTATTATTTGTATTTTTGTTCTGCTAACATTCTGTTCACATTATGAATAGTGGTTTTGTACACCATTGTGTACAGTATTTTAAACAACACTCTGCACTCTGCACAACATTTCAGCCTTGGTAATGCAAGGAATTTCCTGTTGAGTTTGTTCTCATTATCTGTCAATACAGTATGCTCTACCTCCCTTTACACAGTAAAATTCTTAGAGTTAAATTATCAATTTGTATCTCAGAGTACAAATGTAACCAAATGGAGCCATAATCCAGAACGTAATGATCAAAATAATATTTTAAGCAGGATAAGGTAGAGTATGTTTGATGTGGTCTCTCTACTCTTCCTCTGAGAAGTGTAGGTGTTGGTACTGGTCGAGAAGTGATACTGCTCGAAGCTTATAACTGCAACATAAATGGAAAATGGTGCATTTATATAGCGCCTTTATCCAAGGCACTTTACAATGATTGTGCATTGCATTCACCCATTCACACACACATTCATACACCGATGGCAGAGGAAAACATGCAAGGCACCAACCTGCTCATCGGGAGCAATTAGGGGTTCAGTGTCTTGCTCAATGACACTTCGACACTAACTCTGAGGGAGCCCGGGATCGAACCAGGAACCTTCCGGTTCCCAAGCGGCCGCTCTACCCCTGAGCCACTGCCGCCCCCAGAGAGAACATCTCCCCTGGTCAAACAGGTAGGTCGGGAGTGGCTTATTGTCGGTATCAGCAGGTAACACGTGGGAGTCTGTCCCCGTTACAATGCTCTAGACCCCTGAGAGATGGCTTGCCGAGGTGGAGCGCCACACCTACCATCAGCTCCCAGTACTTTTAGCAGGACTTTCCGCACGCAAGCCGTGCTACTCATACGCTGAGTTGGCAGTTCCCGGAATCAAACCCATGACGAGAGCTCTACCGACTGAGCTACTGAGGAAATTTGAATCCCAAGTAGAACATAAAAGTTGGGGACTGCAGCTTTAACACTGATGTTTCACTCTATGTCCCCCGATAGGCTCTCCTTTGAGTACCCCAGAACCACTGGTGCTTCTTACTCCACCACGGTGCCTCACAGCCAATCGCACGCAGCATGGTGTCCTCCTCACATGGCTCCCTCCAGCCAACCACTCATCACCCGTTGATCGCTACATCATGGAGTTTCGCCTCGGTGAGAGATGGGAGGTGCTGGACGACCTGATCCCAGCTACCGAGACTGAGCTCATAGCCAGAGACCTTGTTCAGGTAAGTATTCAGTGAGTTCCATTAGGGTTGTCACAATTATTACATAATCGTCTAATCGCAATTATATGACATAATCTCTATTATTTTGTCATGAATGTTGAAACATTTTCATACATTTTCAACATTCAACGCGTCGCAACGCGTTGTGAGCTTGTAGATCGGCTATTTTCACTCTCAATGTTATTCTTTAAGTAGTAAGTTGTCAAATATGTCAGTAATTTCTTTGTGTATTTAGGGTTAGGTTATGTGTTAGATAGATATGTGTCATATCTGCCATGTGCATATTCAAAGCCTAAAAGCCAAACAGAAATGTAATTATCAACAACAAAAACACAATTAAATCGTTAATCGCAATTATTTGAGTGACAATTAATCGTCATGTAAAATGTCATATCGTGACAGCCCTAAATTCTTTTCTCTTTTTTTTTCATCAAACATATTATTATTTGATGTTTTGGCTTTACTGTCAATGTGAAATCACACATTGGCTGTGAGGTTTAAAGCCCTCATTATTATATACACTTTCTTCCATCACCATGCTATCACTTCTGGGACAGCTGAAGTTCTTTACAATGCGGGTCCTTGCTGTCCATTTTGACTCCTGCCAGATGATGAATTCCTCCTTTTCTTCTGCTATGCTGCCTCCCTATCAGCTTTTATACTCTCTGTCTCAATTGACCATATTCATACAGTGGCCAAGTAAAAGCAAAATGGCCGCTGTCTGAATATGGTCAATTAACACTTGGGCTGCCATAGTTTTGCTATAACTAATGTAGATTAACTGCCGTGTATCTTTTCCGTTGGCGGCGTGCACGTGGAGAAGAAAAAATCCATGAGTCAGCTAGAGTCCACAGAAAATGGGGCCATCGAACGATGTGGGGAGAAAGTAGCCAGAAAAGGGAAGATTTTTGCAGCCAGATACAATGGCTGTGAATGAGGAAGTGAAAGTCGTCATGGGATTTGTAATTTTCCCGCTCACCAGCGGCTGCCGCAGCACCTGTTTACCTGGTAATCAGGGTAACCAGTTAACACGTCCCTGGACGTGATAACGAGGCAGTGGGGCTGTGGCACCGCACCGCGGTAATTCTTATCACGTTAAGTGTTAAGGAACAATTAAAGAAGTGTTAAGGGACAATTAAGGACTTTTCTTATCTTTTTAACCAAGCAAACAAAACTATTCACATCACACTGACAACTGTTTGCATTGAAAATGTGTAAATGTGCACTGAGAGATGCTGGTTGAGATACATTTGGTTGCTCTGAATCTGTCTTGAGCTACTGTGAGACAGACATAAGGGGAGTGTGATTCTGTTCGTGTCCCTGGCAGGAGTCCTGGTATGAGTTCAGAGTGATGGCAGTCATGGATGACCTCATCAGCGAGAGCAGCAACGTAGTGGGTGTGTCTAGCACAGGTGAGCTTCTTGTGACAGCAGCATTACAAACGGTTACAGTGAAACAGTTCACGTGCCTTTAACCATGAAAAGAAAAAAAACCTGCATTTGTGATTTCCATGTGTCCGGCCCGTCACCTCTACCTTACCTACAGTAACATACTGTAATTAGATTACTTATGCCCCATCAGATCCCTTCCCTCCTGCAGAGGTGGCTGATGAGGGGTTGGCGCGACCTGTGGTTGCGGGCGTCGTAGCAACCATCTGCTTCCTGGCAGCGGCAGTACTTTTCAGCACTCTAGCAGCTTGCTTCGTAAACAAGCAGCATCGCCGCAAACTTAAACGCAAACCAGGTTGGCCTTATTCTCTGCTACTGTACTGCTGTCTGGTTTCTACTGTCTTATGTTTCTCTCTGAACACACTCCGTTTCTTTCTGTCTTTCTTCTCTTAGATCCTCCCTTGTCAGTGACACACTTCAGGAAAAGCATAGAGTCACCGTAAGTAGCCTCTGAAAGCCAAAGACGATGCCCTGTGATCCGCTGGAGGTAGTTAGCCCTGCAGAGGGTATTAGGCACTTGAACAGTACCTGGCCACTTGAAATGACAAGATCCTCAGCCGCATGTGGTGGCATTGCCAAAGTTTGAATAGTTTACACTAGTAAGAAATGTGTATTATTATCAAGCAGTGTAAGGCAGCCGAAAGTACAGGCTGGTGAGTAAATTATTACCTGGGAGATGCATAATGTCATTCAGTGTGTGTGTCATTTTATCAGGAGGCAGGGTACTGTACAGTATGTATAACTGTTATTGCAAAGGAGGTGTTATTACATCTGAATGAGGCATTGCACACAGTACACACAATAGTTGACACACTGTAATGTGTGAAGTGGTGAAGCCTTGATAACAGACCAGAGAGATTATGTTGGTGTGCAATAGCAACCTCTAGCGGATCACAGACCGCGTTCAGAATAGCAAAGTCAGCATTTTAAACACATTATCCAGAGTGCCACTGCTGCAGTCTCTCTATTGATTTTTGATCCATCTGTATTCTTTAACCTTAAAGGCTTGTCTGCTCTCTGCATGATTCTTAGAGTGTAATAATGGCCAATTCTGTTTGTTTATCGTTGTATTTCTGCACATTGTAATGTACAATATCAGCTACTGTATGTGTGTATGCAATGTACTGTATTATGTGTCTGTCTGTGTAAATCTGTATCCATGTATAACGCCATTTGAATGTAATTGTCATGTGATAATGTCCAATGTGTAAAAATCCATTTCAGATCGAAGTTCAGTTGCTTGTGATAATTGATAGGTTAAAGAAAAAGTAGCATTTTCTTTTCTGAGAGTTGTTATTTCTTCAGGGCAGGTCAGGGGTTCCTAATTATGTAGCCCATCCTACATGGATTATTGACCGTAGTCATGCCGCAGCCATTTTGATTTGACTTCATCCCTGTGGGGGTGGTGGGAAACCTCAGACTTTTTGGTAGTTTCAAGTTTGCCACCACCACCCCCTAAGTATGAAGTAAGAGCAAAGTGGCTGCTGTGGGAATATGGCCAGTTGGTATAGCTGACAGATGAACTTAACCTGACTCCGCCAGATGGTGGCGGTATGGAGTTCACAATACAACCTCCATCTGGACTCGCTCGGGGATTGGAGCTGACGGCGAACAGCGCCCGCTACAGGCGGGATCTTGGCGATAGAGAGAGACGCGCGGGGGACACAAGCCTTGCATGAAAAACAGGCACGCGTGACGCGTTTAGTGTTTTTTGTTGGCGCAGCTAGCATACGTCATGTGTAGTCAGTATGATTGGTTGGAGTCAAGGACACGTCAATATGATTGGTTGGAGTGAGCTCAGCCAGACACTGATAGACAGACGGTCCCATTCAATCACCTGCCAAGTAGCTTGAAAAAAGGGACAGACTTCTTCAGCAGTTGGGCTTGAGCGAGCCCAGATGCGTAATAGTGAATCGTTGCGCCCTTCTGGCAAGCGTTCCCATTGGCTGAATGCAACGCCGCCATTACTTTTTTGAGCAAACAAGGATAGTCAAGCAGACTTGAGCCTGGTGAGACACCGCCGAGCGAGCTAAAGCGAGCGAGTTGCCGTGTTGAGCGTTGCGAAGTCCACTTGAGCCGACTCAGCACCGTTCGCGTTGCGTCCCGGCAGGGACAGAATAGTAAATAATGTTTGGGGGTGAAGCGTCACTCAAAGTGCCTCTGGCCAATCACAGCGCGTCTTTTCCGGGACTTGCCAGAATCGTGCTACGGTCCACTATCACGCAGCCCAGATGGATGCAGGATTGAGAAATTAACATTTGAACTCAATACTGCCACCATCTGGCGGAGTCAGGTTAAGATGAACTAGGCCCATGTCATTTGTCTCCCATCGCAGGCCTCCTCTCACCCCCTTGCCAGGGGTAGAGCCCTGCTGGGACGAGCCTGCCAGGAGCAGCTACATCCCCCCGCCCGTCAGCCCCCTGTGAGTGCCTGCCTGCACCATAATACAGTGTGTGCTGCGCTGCACTGGCTTGGCTGCATGGTTATTGCATTGCATAGAAACTATGAACTGACACTGACTATTTGCTTTAGCGTGCCACCGGCCTAACCGCATGCACCGACTCTTCTATTTGCATTGATTCGGCTGCATGTACAGTACTTTGTATATGCATTACTTTTATATGTCTACCTTGTGTATTCCTTTGACTAAGTAAGTGTTGACAATGCTGCTGCTCCTGGTGTGGAAAAAATCTTACTTCAAATAGATCCTGGATAGTTGCCATCTGCTTTTATTTTCATATGCTATACCAGCATATGCAAATAGACCTCAGTTCTGCTAAAGAGGAGGAAATAGACAAGAGATTTGCGCGACGGTTGTCATGGTTGCGTAGTTGGTTCTTATCTCATACTGTCACTCTGGCTTGGTTCATTAGCTGCAGTGCTATCAAGGGTGCTGCTGGTCATTATCATAATGCATTTCATTATGGCTGCCTTGGTTTTGTGTATTTTGCCATTTGTTCTCCGCTATTTTTGATTATTTTTGCTTGCGCATTCGTCTATTTTCTTTTTCTCATCAACATGTAGAGTTCCATCTATATAGTGTCCGTCATTTTAAACCCAGCTCGCTGTCTTTGTCTCCTCTGTCAGGCTGTCGTCAGGGAAGATCAGTCCAGAGAGCTCCCCTCCGTCTCGGCCGCGCTCTATTTCCTCGGATGGCTCCCACGGTCCCGGTCTGTACGTCAGGAAGCTGCCAAGCCCCCTGCGAGAGAAGGACAAAGAGCTCTCCTTGTACAAGAAAACCAAGCGTGCAATAGCCGGCAAGAAGTACAGCGTGTCCAAGTACGAGGCTGAGGTGACCACACCCATTGAGCTGATCAGCCGCGGACCCGATGGCCGATTCGTCATGGAGGGCAGCCCGCCGGCGCGCCGCATCCAGGGCTTCCCCTTTGCGGAGGAGTCCGACATGTACCCGGAATTCCGGCAGTCCGACGAGGAGAATGATTTTGACCCCGGGCCTCTGCCCCCCATCATGCCCACGCTCCGGCCCCAGCTCTCCCCTACGTCCTCCAGCCTGGAGTCCACGCAGCCCCCCAACTACAGCCCCCGCCTACACAGGGCCATGGAAGGTATGAGCTTTGTGGAGGGCAGTGCGCTTCACGCCTCAGGGCAGGCACCAGCCTCCCGCTACAGGGGCTTTCCCCAGGGCCCGTTCTATGGGTATCAATCAGGGATTCCACCACCTTTCTACATGCCTGACATCAGCCCGCGTAGCTCCGCTCTGTCCTCCCCTCCGGGCACCGCTGAGGGGCCCTTCGGCTACCCGTCCATCCCAGAGGAGAGTGGGGAGATGGAGCATCATCAGTACACTGCATCTGGCCATTCTCTTTCTCAAATACACAGCCCCCCACCGCGCTCGCCCGAAAGCTGGCAGCCACACGAGTTCCCTTTCCTGGGTCTAGAAGGCCCACGTTTCATATACCCACCCCACCACCCCTTACATCATCCCCAGGACCCCTCCGACCCTCCCCCGTACCCCCCCCACTCTCTTCCCCCGAGCCGCTTGCACCTCCCTCCCCTAAAGGATCCATCTAGCCCTGGTCTCCTGCAGCTGGAGGTCCCTGTGCCTCCTTCAGGCAGAGACAGGCCCTCGGGGCCTCCGGTTAGGCGTTCAGCTATGCAACAGGCCCAGAGTCTCGGCCAGCTCAGACACACATCCCACGGTGTGGGTGTACCAGTGTTGCCTTACCCTGACCCGGCAGCCCGTGCAGGGAGCCCAAGCACAGCCCCGAGTAGTAGCCCTCAGTCCTGGCTCAGCCCGAGGGCAGGGCGCCGGGCTGACCCCAGTCTCCCCCCGCTGGTACTCCAGCCCTCCCGTCTCTCTCCACTCTCCCAAAGTCCCCTTAGCACCCAGCCGGGTTCCCCAGATATCCTAGTGCGGCCTCCGCCCCGCCCCAGCATCCTCCGCACCTCCCGGTCTCTGGAGATGCCAGAGATCACCCTGCAGCCCTCTGCCACCTCTGTTAGTTTCTCTCGGAGGTCTTCGCTGACCACCTCTCCCAGTAGGGGCCAGGGTAGCAGGCAGCCCAGCCCCAGTTACCGTGCCCACATGTCCTATGCCTCCACTGCAGCCAGTTATCCCTCCCAGTCCCCTTCTCCCCCTCCGGAGGGCAGGGATGTTTTCGGGCAGAGGCCGTCCCAGAGAAGGACAGAGGAGGAGATGTTACCGTCAGAACCTTCTCAGCTCCAGATATCCGCCTCAGGGTAGGTGATGCATTACAGCATAGAATAGCCATACATTCACATACGGAGGAGATTTACAGTAACTCCCCAGCTCTCTATTCCAAATTTGCTCTCTATTCAAATTATTTTTTTACTTAACTTGAATTTTTAACTTGTTTCCTTTAGGCAAAGCAATAATGCATATTTTTTGCAATAATATGCAGAAAGCATGTGATTGCATTTAGCACACATTTTATCTGTTTGAGATAAAATGTTTCTAAGATTTTGACAACTCAATGGCATGTGTAAGCTGAATTTGATCCTTGAAATAATGTCCTGTCACTATTATGGATGATTTTTTTAAATTGTGTCACTGGCTTACAGTGCAAGTAGAAATCAAATCTTAATGTGATGATTGGATGAACATTTGAAAAAATACTGCCATATTTTTGTTGTGTTCTAAATTCTAAATCTGACATGGCAAATACAAGCTAGATAACAATTTGGTTTTGAAGAGTATGAAAGTATAACATAATAGAATCAATGAAATTGAAAATGAAATGCATAAAGTAGTTGTGAAAATTATGTTGGTGCTCTTCATTCAGTATCATAATTACATTATTGTGTACTTGATGTACATTTGTGTATTTCTATTATGGTTAGACTCAAAACGTAAGACATATTATCCTCAGCTTGAGTTAGTGTAATTGTATTTTAATTATCTGAATGTTAGGATTAAATCTGACAAAAAGAGCAGTTTATAACTTTAATTACATCCAATATTTTCATGCACTGGAACTTTCATATCCAGTTTAACGCAGGGTGAGACAGCTAAAGCCTATGTAAAAGCATACCTGAGGCGCATATATACAGTTGTACCCCGTAGAGTTTCTAGACTACATACCTTCCTACTACCCCCCGCACCCACCTTACCACCCTCTGAACCCCACAAACAGGGGTGTCGCACCTAATTCTGGGCCCTGGGTACTTTAACTATTGAAAAATAGCTGATATACAAGCTCACAGCGCGGCACCGAGTGCAGTGCTGCGAGCTCGTAGATCTGCTATTTTTGAAAAATCATGAACATTTGTGCAAGTTTTTGAATATTTCAAATCCTTCTAAGGTTTTTTGAAAAACCTATGTTTCTATGTCAGTGGTGCTCAAACCTTTTCATGTGAAGGACCCCCAAAATGATGTGTATTTGGCCACGGACCCCCATCTAAAATATTTAGTTCCAGGGACCCCCCAGAAGCAACATTTGAGTTACAAATGTTCGCTTAAAAAATACATATATTCAAAGATTTGCACACATTTTCACGACTTTTCAAAAATAGCAGATCTACAAGCTTGCAGTGCGGCACTCAGTGCCGCGCTGTGAGCTTGTATATCTGCTATTTTTCAATAGCTAAAGTATAAAACAATTAAGGCTTCTCCACCTTGGGCCCTAGTAACTCAGTTCCACTTTCCCCCCCTTGTGACGCCCCTGAGCACAGTGTAAAGGACTTAGTAGAGGCTTTCTCCTCCAGTATCACGGGCCTTTGTGGGGGAGTAGCATATAGGGCTGCTGCAGTTTGTACAGGGTAAGGGTCTTACCTCATTTGTTTTTGATTGATCTCAGCTATCTGGGCAGCGGTGTTGTGACCCGGCCCCCTACGCCGCAATAGGTAAGGGTCGGACCCATGTCTGAGAGGGGAGGGGTCAGCAGGGGGACGGATCTAATCACTCTCTCCTTTAAAGGGGAATCGCTTTGGGTTGTGCCTCTGTACTGGATTCAAGTTAAGTATAGCTAATGGTAATGACTGCAGGATGCATTCTCAATACAGTTCCAAGGCACAATGAGCCTGCTGTAGGGTAGGCTACAGTCAAAAAGGCTTGTGGACCATACAAGGAGGAGGTTTTGGACTGTGGAGTAGCATTTTGATCCTGTTTTGATTTGCGGAACTCGGGCACAAGTTTCCCTGCACAAAAGCCTTGAATCAATAGAGGACCCACATTGCCGATAGACTGGAGTATTCCCCTTTAAAGTTTTGTTTCATGTGCAAAATGCCATGCATGCATTCTCTAAATCTATCTCTATGACCAAACAAATAACAATAATAATTCTAAATTCTCTGTCACATTTGTTGTCCTAAGTGCTTTCGTTTTCTGTCATGTGACTGTTTTTAATGGCCATTTCCTCTTCCTGTCATGTGACTGTTCTTTAACGGCCATTTCCTCTTCCTGCCATCTCCTCCCGTCAGCATGGTGAAGCCTCTGTACGCAGTGTTCATGTTTATGGAATTGTGCTGTACAGTGTTCATGTTTATGGAAATTGTAATTTATTCAACACACTGTGGCCGCTGCACACAGTAGTGATGATAATGGAAATGTGTGCTGCATCTGTCCAGGACTGTTGAACATGCTCAGATTTGTCTCCCCCTCTCTGCTAATGGCTTTCAATTTCTCTCTCCACAGTGGCAAATGACGGACAGCCTCTCTAGAGCTTTGTGTTCCTATGCCTTTTGAAACGATACATGTTTGGCACAACAACCTGACTTAATGTATCACTAAGTCAGGTTTTGGCGGCTGGTGTATTTGATCTTTTGAAAGGCAAAGACATTGAGCTAACATTGAACCTCATGAACCTCCATGTTTAGCGTTTGTGAGGTTGTTTTTGGATATTAGTATTTTTACATGCATCTTTCTATGAGAGATGGACAACAAAACCAGAATTCGGTACGAGGTAAAACCATTTTTTAAACAGACTGCATATTCTGTTCATGAAGTTGTTGTGATTTGATTCATGATAGACTGAATCACTATTCTACATTTTTACAAATGAAAAAAGAACCAACGGGTGATTATGTTTAATATGTGGCACTCGTAAAATGAAAATACCTCTTACGGGGATTTAAAAAAAAGAGAATCCTGTCTGTTTCCCATTTTGAAGAAGGACCGTCATACAGTACATACATCCATCTTGTATATAAAAAAGAAACAGCCCAGAAACTGGCTGAAATGACACTGTTATTATGCAAACAGTGATTTAGCTGATTTTCATTTCATGTTTTTTTTTTACAGAAAGGTCCAATATTTTCAGTCCCAATCCAGAATATGAATGAGTCCAATGTAGTGATGTTTCTTTTTTATATAATGACATGGTGCTGACATTGCTGTATGTCTCTGCATAACATGAGTTTCAATCATTGTAACTAAATACTGCACAATGAGCCAGATTTTATGTTATGGTGGTCCAGGGAATAATTGATATCAGTCCTGCCCTTGAGGCATTTGTGATTGATATACCCTAATAAATCCTGGATTGGGGCTTTCGTCCAGATTTTAAGCAGAAATTGATTAAAAGCCAATGATATCATACAGTATGATACTATCAACTAATCATTCATTCATTCATTCATTCATTCATTAAGTCAGCCATTGGTAATTTTCCTTGTTTCTTTCTTTCTCACTATCTTTCTTTTTTCTTTCTCGAACTTATTGCTCATTAATGCAGGCAGAGATGAAAATTCTTCTTAGTGAAAGAGATGATTAGAAGCACCAGAGCTCTTTAAATCATGATAGAGCCTGTTGGAAATTGGAATCAAAGTGTGCCATTTTGGCTTTTCACCTTGGGGAGATAGCGCTCCCTGCTGGCGGACAAATACAAACCTTGGGTTGCACGTCTTTCCCCTTCTCCACAGGGAGCCTCTAGGAGCGTCTAGTCATCCTGCCGGGTCTGAGAGTTTACAAGCACTGCTCCAACACTGTATTACTAAAGCCAAGGGCAACACCAATAACAACTCAACCTCCAGGAGGAGAACAGGTGACCATCATATTTTAACCACAGACATGTAGGTGTATGTAGGCCCTGATTTCTCACATGTCCCTCTTCTAGTGCCACTATGAGGCCCGATTTTTGCTAAACACATTTTTGGACACTGCTTTTGTGCCCTAAAATCACGCAAAGCGGTACACAGTATCTCTAAAGTCATGTCATCAACATGGATCTGTCCCATTTCCCATATTCCCTCCTGATTTGTGTATGCGATCTGGCCGTCACTTATCTCCCGATTAGGGAGTCTTAGAGATACGTTACATAGTTTATATAAATGTATTTGTGAATTAATTTTCTCCATTGACTTTAATTAAAAATGTAACTTTTCCCAAATATGGAGATGACTGACATCATAGATGTAGTAGTAGTAGTAGAGTTTATTTGGTCATTTAAAAATAGAATACATAGATTTCATTTTCACATGAATTTTTCATTATTTTTTAACCAAAAAGGTATAGGCTGAAGCCCATTGGCTTATTTTGCCTAACCTTGTCACGATCACTCAGATAACCGCAGTAAACTCTTAAGGAAAACAAAAGAAACAAGCAAAAACAAACAAAAAACAAAGCTCTGAACATTTCTTACAAAAAATAAATAAGTAATAATGTATACTTATGTATATACATATATACACATACATTATATACAACCACAAAACACCAATTTTGTCTGACATCATAGACCACTTGAGACTGGCACAGTATGTCCACATATGGGCATTCACTGATATGGGCTTATTATTGATGACATCAGGGATCTCCATATACAGTATGGGTATAAAAGGGACTAGGATGGAATGGTTATGGTTAGCACCGCTCAAATAGGGACGAGGACTGACAGATACAGAGATATTTGCAAGTGTGACCCGCGTCATCGCAACCACAGTTGCAATTTCCAATTGCATCTTTCTAGTTATTATTACTATTATACTGTATGTATGTACAACACATACTGCATGCATACTATACATGTGTGTAAGGATGTGCACTGCATACAGTATGTGCATTGTGTGTGTGTGTGTGTGTGTGTGTGTGTGTGTGTGTGTGTGTGTGTGTGTGTGTGTAATACAATTTTTTTTCCTCTAATTTTAATACTACTTTACAGCGTTATGTATGTAGTGTGCTAATTTTAATTGTTTTCACCAAAACCTACAGCTTGTGCTTTGTACATCCGTTTTCAAAAGGTGCTATACAAAATACAAATAAAGATGATCATTATGACGACTTCACTGATGACCCTCTGTCTCCATCCCAGGTGTGCCTCCCTCTCAGACCCAGCAGCAGTCTCAGACAACCCTGGAGAGAAAGGATCTCCACTTCCAGAGGAAGAAAAAACGTCCGAAGAGAAAAAACCTGTATCTTTATTTGACCTCCTTCCTGCACCGGCGCAGGCGCTCTGAGGAGGACCAGACGGGCATCCTGGCCAGCACAGACTCCGATGGACCAAACTATGGGACTCTACGCTGACCTGTATGCCCACCACTGTCAAACGACAAGCCAAGCCATGGGACTCCACTACGCTGACAACACCCCCGACATCCCCACCTCCCTGTCAAGATAATACTCAACTCTCTCTAGGTCTTCCCCCTGTGTGTCGCAGTGGGAGCCGTCACATCAAGTACTCCAGGGAAACCTGTCTCTGGTGTTTTTTTTCTAATCATTTGAAAGCAAGAACGGTGGATTTTGTTCTGAGTTGTCGCCACACTAGTTATCTCTGAAGAATCTCATCTAAAATAAACTTAGCTCTGAAAATATATTATGTACATAAAATAGTAAAAGAAGGGGATTAAACTCCTACTGTAATAAAAGAAAAAAATATATGGGTTGAATAGTTCATCAAGGTACAACCTTCATTCACTGGTCATTGAGGGATCCATATCTTTAGATGTTTCAGTGACACAGTGTACTGTTAAACCTGGTGCGTCTCTGGACTGGGATACGACTCTACCTTTCCTACAATACAAATAGTGTCAGTATCTAACACAGGGTTCTTATCACAAAATATACCTCAGAGTAAGCGCAGAGTTGCTGTAATTCTTGTGGTATACTGTACGTACTTACCTTTTTACACATAAAATGTATGGATAAAAAGGTTTAATATCACACACCGCATCCGTGAAACAAACAATATGGCCTAACTTTTATATGATTTTGAAGCTTTTTACGCTCAAATTAACTGGGGTATTTTGTTCGATTTTGATTATTATAATTTGTTTCCAATACAAACCATGCTGTTATGCTCGTCATCCAGATCATTAGAAGACACACTGTCTTAATTGTTAGTGCTTGATGGTGGTGTGTTTGATACTGTCATCATGGCATTCTCTTATGGATTAGAGACCATAGGCTTCAATCACATCAAACTAAAAGTTGGACTCTCCTGCTCAAAAGGAGGAACTGGTAAGGAACAGGAACAGGGTGATGAATTGTGATGTGTATTGTAGTATTTCATTAAGATGAAATCATTTGTGAAATGAGGCACAAATCTAGGTGCCTTTTTTGCCTTTTTCTCTATTGTTTTTTGTTTTTTACATAAGAATCAACTGCCTTTTTATTCGCCTTCTCACGTGTCTGTTCTGGGAGTGTATTGGTTTTTATTTGTTCTCTGCCAAGGACACACAAGGAAATGCTACAGAAGATGCATTACCCTGGATTCTTTTTTATATTTTAAATGGGTACCTATTTGTACCTATTGTGTATATTCCAGTTATAGAACAGAATATGATAACAATTAGTGAAACACAACAGTCATCTGGGTTTCAAAATATAACGCTGAAGCTTGGATTTTTAAAACACAAATAAACCATGTGTATAGTGTCATTTGAAAAGTGCATACACACACTGTACTGTAGTTCTCATGCCGATAGAAACAGTTGGCACAGATGTTCATGTTTCAAAACACTTGTTAGAACAGAAGATGATTGCTGTTGCTTTGCAAAGTTGGGGGAAAAGTTCACAGCGGTTGCCTGGGTGCAGTTCTGCAATTACAGGCTGCAGATAATATTCAAATTGTGGCCATTCTGACTGTTTATCTCTCTCTTAACAATTGTATATTACTTGCTAGCTATTTCTCTGTACGTTTGTTAATTTTCAACACTAACCGATAATGAATGTATGTTTTTGCTGTACAGGAAATGAATGTCCCAATGTCACAGTACAATGAATGACCTGACCCATATTGTTAATAGTGCAGCTGTAATTGGTAAGATGCCCACATAACAAGTCCAAGCTTTTATTTATTCCTTAGTTATTCCTGTATAATTTGGCAAGAGGATGATAACTAGTAATACCACCCGGGTTTTAAACCCTGCTCCCGTCATTCTAATGGCAACAATCACTTTTTTTCCCCTTCTATCTCAAAGGCTAAGTCAGTCGTTAGAAGCTAAATTCAATTTAGTTTTGCGGCCACTTGCAAATCACATGTTTTCCAGTAAGTATCCACATGAATCAATTGATCCTATATCTGCTTACACTGAAATCATAAAAAGTCTTGATAAGTGAGAAAGTGATGATTGCCTGAAAATCGAGTTGTTTGAAATTGATACATCGAAGTGCATATTCTACTGTAAGAATTGGTTTCATGTAAGATATGGGGGGAAAATTTATATTTGTTATGTACTGTACATGGTGTGTATTGTATTTGTAAAGATAAATCAAACCATGTTTTACAGGAAAATGTTCTGTGTATAAGGATGTATGAAAAGATGATAGGATTCAAAGGAAAAATTAGATTATATATATAAAAAAAAGTATTTGCTTACAGTATGGCTTTAAGTGGACAGTGTTTATAAAACATTTTAAGGTGCCTCATTTGTCATACTTTAGCAAACATTATTTTATCTGAAAAGAAAAGAAACCTACAGTAAATGTTAGTACCGTACAATGTATTATTGCCATAGCCCGTTGGCCGCACAAGTTGAGTAGTATTTTCTCTGATGTATAGTATGTGAATGCCAATTCGAAAAGCTTTAGATGCGGAAATGTGTTGCCCCTATATCCTTTATGGGACAAAGAATTCAAAATGCATTTTCCCCTTTCATGAGCACACACTGTATGTAGATTCACTCAAGATCACTTGCCTTCAGATGTCCAAAGCAAATTTACTGAAGGAAATCTTTCCAAGAATCACAGACATCATGGTCATGTACAATGTGCCGTGGGAGAAATTGTGTTTACATTAGTTTGATATGAAAAACAGTGTGTTAGGGCATAGGTGCTTTGAACATTACGACTTGGTGCTATGGTAATCTTTGTGGTGCTTTAGAATAGAGGTCTTTGCCACAAGCAACTCTTCAGTCCTCTGTGTTTGAATAACTAAACTAGCTCCGTTATACAATATAGGTCCTATCATTGCAGTATCATGGTGTAATTACAGTGATAAAACCATACTGAACATGGGAAGTATTTGTATTTAAGCTCAAATGATAGACTTGAGTGTTCAAATGGGCTCAAGATTACCTATTTCTTTAGTGTGTTTGTCTTGTCTGTGCTTCCAAGGTACCCTCTCCAAATTATAATTGTGTTGATATTGATAATATTAACCGAGAGTGGAGGAGAAACAATAAAATTGTCACCATCAACCTGATTTGGATTAGCAGTAGATACAACAAGGCACAAGAGAGGGGATCTGAGAGCATGGTCAGGTCACAAGGACATCTTCCTACACACTTTCTACAGGTTTATAAACTTAGGTTGACACGCACTGTTTCAAGCACACCACTGCAGGGCTTCTTGCATTATCTCACCACCTTTGACAATAAGACTCTTACTGGTACTGTACAGTATAGCCATGGGTATTCATCAGACCACATTTGTATTTATGCTGGTTCTCCTAGTGAAGGTATTGGGAAAGTTATTACTCATACATGCTTTCCAGGTAGGATTTTACAAAGGTATGTAGTCTTCCGGACTCTTTTGCATTATTCAACAAAAACATGTACAGTGTTAAAGAGGGCTGCTTTGGAGGTACTGTTAGATCAAGTTTTGTTTTTTCCAATTTCTCTGCTTACAGCTTTTAGTGCATCATTAGGTGCTGGTAGGATAATACTTAGAGCCAATTTAATTTTATTGTATTAATCTTGCATGTAGAGACAATACAAAATGCCTATTTAGCAATCATTCATGGACATCCAAACTGGTTGTTATTGGACAGAAAATAGAATATGTAGTATTTTCTATATTCTCAGTTTTTTCATGTGTACCAGCACTGATAAACTAGAATGTATTATTCTCGTAGGCTACAATAAGCACTACATTGTTGACTGTTTTAGCAGATGCTCATACTCAAGCAAACTAAGTAGTGCTTAAAGGAAGAAAATGTACAACATTTCATGTCGTTTTCATCCATCGAAATCTGTGCTGTACATCACATGTTTACATTCTGTATTCTATGTTGTTTTTTGTGTATAATCTGTTTCCATAATGTTCTTTCAATTGAAATGTGTATCAATAATGTTCATATGTAAATACTTCAAAACAAAAACATAATACTTCTTACTTTTTGTCTGTTTCAAAATGACCTGATGGTTTTTGTTCTGTTAGTTTTTTTTTTTTTTTTTTTTTTTTTCAGGGTTTGACATTCAGTTGTGTCATTACATCAGGTAGTTGGCTTCACTTTTTTTGTGAGCAATTAACTCATGCTGTATGGTGCTGTACCAAAGCCTTATGTATAAAAACTTGTATTGGTTTTCTCGTTTGCCACTGCTGTCCAGGGAATTCTGTATTGTCTGAGATCATTTGTTACTCACTCCTCATGTTCAACTGCCATGGAACTTTGTTCTTCAAAAGAAATAGACACTGAGCAAAAATAATAAAGAAAAAACATTCTAGCCTACTGGCACATGTAGCCTTGTGAGGAATAGAGGCTTTGTGACTGGAGTCCACAGCTCTAGGAAAATGGCATAACATTGTATAGGGAAATGCATAGGCTTACTTCCGGTGGCCCATAATGATGTAGAAATAGGCCTAGCGCATGATGGACAGTATGATCTATCTATCGGCATGTCTGTGAGAATATGAAAGCAGTGTTGTATTCATGTCACCATATCATTTCAAATGCTTAGTCCCATTCAAAATTTTCCTCTCAAAGTTTTGTATTTTGATATAATAAAAAAAATGAAAAGATGTTTGCCTGTTTGTTTTTTGTTCTTGTTTTACTGCTGTTGTTCCTTCTGTCTTCAGAATCAGATTGACATTCTGCTCTAAGGTGTAGTTCAACTGCTGGACACAAGGTGTAAGTGTTGGGCTGTGGGAGAGGAGTGATAGAATCAGGTCAGGGATTTTCTTTCTTTTAAGTACTGATAGCAAGCTGGTAATCTACTCTGAGGTATACATTTTCACAACCATCCATATCATATGATCTCCCTGTTAGTATACACAAAAATACCTGTTTTCATACTCTGAGAACCACATGATAGGTTAGAGTCTAGAGATAGAAATCTTGTTTGAAACAGAAAACTGACCAAAAAGACATAAATCCTACAGGCCTACAGTTGTTTGATAATAACTATACTAACTAGACTATAACAACATATATATTTTTCTGTCAAAGATGTTAACCCTTAGTTACCATACAGACTGAGTAGGCTACTTAACCATGTAGACCACACACTCACACACACTCTCTCTCTCTCTCTCTCTCTCTCTCTCTCTCTCTCTCTCTCTCTCTCTCTCTCTCACACACACACACACACACACACCACAAATATGAGGTCCTTCAAGATGACCTTTGTACTCTTGTTCAAATTCCTCCTCCAACAGGCTTGGGAGCAAACAAATGAACAACTATCTGCATTCTAGATGCATCTGAAGTGAGGTTGGTCTGTTTTGGCCAAATGCAAAATCCTAAGGCCAAATTCAACAACGATCTGTAGGCTTGGCTATGTACTTTATTGGAGCAGGCTATTGCCCAAAAACATACATTAGGCCTACCTTCACAAACGACACACAGTCAAATACTATAGGTAATAATAATAATTATTATTATTAATATTAATATTATTAATATTAGGCTGATATTAATATTATTACAACAACACCCAGAAAGATTGCATTTTGCCGAGTTATTTTATGGACCACAAACATTATGTGCGTGGGCACGCCATTGGCTGCGCGCGCTCGTCATGATCGAGTGCAGGCAGAATTTTTCTCAGCTGAGATACGAGGCTGTACCGTACCGCACGGAACGACTCACTCCCTCTCACTCACCAAAGGATCGAACCGGTGTGTGGCGGTACGTGGTGATGATGATGATGATGGTTGTACAGTTACAGTTCAATTTGGATCGGATGAATGCACCAGCACCTCTGATCATGACGACCAGCTGTCAAGGTGATCTGTCGCAGACCGTCTCTGTGTGGTCGGAGTGCAGCGCAGAAGAATCTGGCCAGCGTTTGGTCTGAAGAGAAGCTGTCCCGCTCCCGCATAACAAGAAGCAACAGAGTGCTGTTGGAGCACTTAACAGGTAGGCTGCTTTAAAGCAGTGCTTCTCGAACCTTTTCGTGTCAAGGACCCCCAAATTGACACTTATCAGTGTCCCCCATTTGAAAAGATATGCCAGGGACCCCCATAAGAGAATAATTCATAATTTTGGACCCAGATTTGTACCCATTTGTACATTCTCAAGAGACAGAGTTACAGAAATACAGACCCATAAGGGTCCATCCATTTGGTTCCTAACTATCATTTAGCTGGGGACCCCCTGGAACTCCGTCAAGGACTCGGGGGTCCCCGGACCCCACTTTGAGAACCAATGGTTAAGTGTTCATTTAACTCTCTGAAACCTGTATCCATTTTGGTTACAAACTATCTATCCAATCCTTTAGCTGCTGAGCCCCCACCTCCCCACCCACCCACCCCTACACCCACTTCAATTGGCTTCCGGGGTCCCCGGACCCTACGTTGAGAGCCATAATTGGCCTCCGGGGTCCCCGGACCCTACGTTGAGAGCCATTTTCAAAGCATTGAAACCCTTGGCATGAACGATGAGTTGAGTAGGAGGTTTTTCCTTTTTGGTGCATGTACCCTATATTTGCTGGACAAAATTGGAATGCTTGTTTTTGGTGTGGGACTTCTCACACCCAAAACAAGGCGAGCACAAACAACCAACACTGAAGTTGAAAGGAAGAATAATATTGTGCCTCGCTGCAACACAGTGGTCTATCAGGCCTGCAGGGTCAGTCAGAGAAGATGATACAGATGCATTTTTTCAAATTGTGTTTTTGCTAGATAGGATTAGACGAATTAAAGGATGTCCAGTTGAGGTAGCCTATTTTGTATCATGGTCCTATTTTTTATCTATTGTTATGAATCTATTATTTCATTTTGAATAATTTAGTATGCTTAGGCTACCTATAATAATAGTATAATATTTATTATAATTAGTCTACACAGTAAAATCCAGAGTGTTCATTTGCAGATCCATTTGTACAGTCTGGGTCAGAGGGGTCTTCAGAGTTAGCCAGGGGGTTCTCCAAATCTTTCAATCCTTTTTATATTAACAACGTGAAGTATCCATATTCTGAGAACTGTAGCCAAAAATAGCAGATCTACAAGTGAGCTTGTAGATCGGCTATTTTCGGCATAGAGGTTTGGTGTAGAGGGGAAAAAGAGCAGATTAAGTACAGAATAAAAGGTCAAGTTTATTAGGTAATGACGGCTCAAGTGGTTAAATATCTGAAAACACAAATTGACATGAATCCAAAATACACTGATGATTGTGCTGTCAAATGATGAAATCTATGAAAAAAGGTTGTGGGGGTCCCTACCTCATCTATCTCTCAACTAAGGGGTCCTTGGCCTGAAAACGTTGAAGAGCCCAGGTCTAAGAGTTAAATGAACACTGATCATTGTATTGTGTACTACTGTACTTAGCCTTACTTAGCCTTACTGTACTGTAGCTCATTGCCTGGGGCGAGGGTGTATTGCACAGATGTAAACTGACAGGTTTGTGGTTTAATTTGGAGAAATAGCATGTATTCTGAGAATGACTCTTTCCATAAGCCAATATCTAGATTAGTTGCCAGTCGGCAAAAGGTTAGGGATATTATTCTTCATATTAAGGCTGTGACATTTAGGAATTACTATAACTAGAGGTTCGCGGCCCTTCGGGCCGCTCACATCTAGAGATCGCGCCTGCTTTGCAGGCGCTCACAGCTACGTTGCAGCAGTGATCCACCCACATCCATCCACCCACATCCATCCGTCCACATCCATCCATCCATCCATCCATCCACATCCATCCATCCATCCATCCACGCATCCATCCATCCATCCACATCCATCCATCCATCCACGCATCCATCCATCCATCCATCCACATCCATCCATCCATCCATCCACATCCATCCATCCATCTATCCATCCACATCCATCCATCCATCCATCCATCCACATACATGCATCCATCCACATCCACATACATCCATGCATCCATCCATCAACATCCATCCATCCATCCATCCACATCCATCCATCCATCCATCCACATCCATCCATCCACATCCATCCATCCATCCATCCATCCATCCATCCACATCCATCCATCCATCCATCCACATCCATCCATCCACATCCATCCATCCATCCATCCATCCATCCACATCCATCCATCCACATCCATCCATCCATCCATCCACATCCATCCATCCACATCCATCCACATCCATCCATCCATCCACATCCACATCCATCCATCCATCCATCCATCCATCCATCCATCCATCCATCCACATCCATCCACATCCATCCATCCATCCACATCCATCCATCCACATCCATCCATCCATCCATCCATCCATCCATCCATCCATCCACATCCATCCATCCATCCACAATCCATCCACCCACCCACCCATCCATCCATCCATCCATCCACATCCATCCATCCACATCCATCCACATCCATCCATCCATCCATCCATCCATCCATCCACATCCATCCATCCATCCACATCCATCCATCCATCCACATCCATCCATCCACATCCATCCATCCACATCCATCCATCCACATCCATCCATCCATCCATCCATCCACATTAGGGTGGATCTTAAATCGCCTTTTTTTGATTTTCTTGAGTCTCACCCCCCAATTATGTTCCTATGTACAAAAAAATGCTTTGGTTAAAATTTGGTTGAATTTCAAGCATATTTAGAGGTAGCTCAATCAAGTCAAAGATTGTACATTGTATTGGTCAAAATCGAATTGCACTGCAGGCACATTTAAGTTATACATTACACATTATTCTTATACTAAGCACAGAAATTATATTTTTTAAGCTTACAAATCTAAACACAAATCTGATTACATGTTTGTCATGTCAAACCAGAATTAATGTATTGTAGGAAATAACAAAGCAAAAAATGACAAATTGCTATTTTTCATTTAACGTGCAGAATGACATGTCTTTATTGCACACTCTTCAATCATACTCACAACACACAACAAGCACACAGCCCCACTTCCTTGTTTACCCCCAAAACCCCCGAAAGTCACTGTAGTATAGTAATTCAGTAGTTACTGATCAATTAAAGTTTGTTTACGGCTATCGGGATACTTGTGCCGATGGATCTGCAGAATTCGCAGCAATCACTGGAGTTGGGACTCATCTTTAGTAATGAGACCACAATATTCTTGTATTAGGGCAACCCCACGCTCTGCATGATCATTGACAACATTCATCGCCTTCACTACAGCCAGAGCTTCTTAGTCCTCCCTGGGCTCCCACTCATCGGGATCAATGTCAAGGATGTAATCTGGGAGATCCATCATTTTTAAAAGCACCTTGGATTTGGGAGACACAACATCTTCAATGTTCTTCCTTGCAATTGTTCCAAGTTCAACAGTAATTCTCTTCATATGCCCCTATCTTATTTGGCTCCAGAGATCGTCGGACTTGCATTGTTTGACAGTCAAGTGAGTGGGCAAACGAAGAGGCTGATGGTGAGAGCCATGAAAGATGGAAATGAAGAGAATTTCTGTTGACTTTGGAACAATTGCAAGGAAGAACATTGAAGATGTTGTGTCTCCCAAATCCAAGGTGCTTTTCAAAATGATGGATCTCCCAGATGACTTCCTTGATGTTGATCCCGATGAGTGGGAGCCCAGGGAGGACTAAGAAGCTCTGGCTGTAGTGAAGGCGATGAATGTTGTCAATGATCATGCAGAGCGTGGGGTTGCCCTAATACAAGAATATTGTGGTCTCATTACTAAAGATGAGTCCCAACTCCAGTACTTGCTGCAAATTCTGCAGAACCATTGGCACAAGTATCCCGATAGCCGTAAACACACTTTAATTGATCAGTAACTACTGAATTACTATACTACAGTGACTTTCGGGGGTTTTGGGGGTAAACAAGGAAGTGGGGCTGTGTGCTTGTTGTGTGTTGTGAGTATGATTGAAGAGTGTGCAATAAAGACATGTCATTCTGCACGTTAAATGAAAAATTGTAATTTGTAATTTTTTGCTGTTATTTCCTACAATACATTAATTCTGGTTTGACATGACAAACATGTAATCAGATTTGTGTTTAGATTTGTAAGCTTAAAAAATATAATTTCTGTGCTTAGTATAAGAATAATGTGTAATGTATAACTTAAATGTGCCTGCAGTGCAATTCGATTTTGACCAATAAAATGTACAATCTTTGACTTGATTGAGCTACCTCTAAATATGCTTGAAATTCAACCAAATTTTAACCAAAGCAGTTTTTTGTACATAGGAACATAATTGGGGGGTGAGACTCAAGAAAATCTAAAAAAGGCGATTTAAGATCCACCCTAATCCACATCCATCCATCCATCCGTCCACATCCATCCATCCATCCGTCCACATCCATG
>NC_137817.1:31172962-31360462 GCF_963921795.1 Nannobrachium achirus
CCATCCATCCATCCATCCACATTCATCCATCCATCCATCCACATCCATCCATTTATCCATCCAACCATCCATCCACATTCATCCATCCATCCACTTACTGTACTACTTTACTGTACTCTACTGTACCTTAGTGTACTGTACTTTAATGTACTCTACTGTACCTTACTGTACTGTACTTTAATGTACTCTACTGTACCTTACTATACCTTACTGTACTGTACTTTAATGTACTCTACTGTACCTTACTACACCTTACTGTACTGTACTTTAATGTACTCAACTGTACTCTACTTTACCTTACTGTACTTTGCTGTACTCTATTGTACTCTACTTTACATTACTGTACTTTGCTGTACTCTACTGTACATGACTGTACCGTATTGTACTGTACTTTGCTGTACTACTGTACATGACTGTACCGTATTGTACTGTACTTTGCTGTACTTGTACTGTACTTTGCTGTACTTGTACTGTACTTTGCTGTACTCTACTGTACTTTGCTGTACCGTATTGTACTGTACTTTGCTGTACTCTACTGAACCTTGCTGTACTGTATCTTACTGTACTGTAATCTACTGTATTTTACTGTACTGTAATCTACTGTACCGTACCTTACTGTACTGTACTGTACTGTACCTCTCTCTCTCTCTCTCTCTCTCTCTCTCTCTCTCTCTCTCTCTCCCTGTGCAGCTGACCCCCCCCCCCTTCCCTCTTGTAACCTGAGACTTTGATGATGATAATGACACATTGGCTCTACAGAGGATTGCGCAATAGGTATTGTGAAATAAGCATATAAACACAAACTGTACGGTAAATATACATTTTGAAAAGATGACACTAAGTGGATTACGTTCAGCATAGCATGCAGTATATATTTCTGTAATAATGGTGACTTCAAACACGACCGAATGTCGGGAACCGCCGAACAAAATCTGTCTTTGCCCGTCGTGAGTTGGTGTTGCTGAGATAATTAGAACTGCTTGTTGACTGATTGTTGGGGCGACCTGATAGTCGATTGGTTAGAGCGGTGATCCCCAACCTGTGGGCCAGAGCCCACTGGTGAGCCGTGAGGATATTGTAAAATAAATGGCAATAAATGGCAAAACACTATGATTTTAATGATAATATAACATTAATGTTAAACTAGAAAGGAAATTGCAAGTGTGGTTGCACTGACACGAGCCGGAAGGAATCCGCTGGGAAATGTATTCCGTCCTGGCTTCCCAAGACGGTTCTTCTTCATGTGGGAAGCCATTTACACAATTGCAATTTATGGGTTTATACTAGAACGTTCTGTTCTTTATGAATTCTGTCTTGCCATTCATTACATATTGTGATGTCACTCCTGTTTGATTGGACATTATATTGTCTAATCAGAAAGGGTCAGAAAATTGGCTTCTGGGGTTACAGAAAAGGTTACAAAGAACATCCATTGAACTCAATGAACAAGAAAGGTTAACAAAAAAAAACAGGTTTACTTCAGCTGGCATAAAAGTTCTCGGACCTAGAACCATATAAAAAGCTAGATACCTCTTCCGCCTGCTGGAATTCATTGGATCGACTCGTCAAACAGGATATAGGAGGAAGTGAAAAAGGAGTCCGCATCTGATTGGCCTACCGAACGTCCCCTTCTGTGACGCACGCGGAAGTGACTTCAGAATTCCAGAAGCTTGCCTTAAAAATTCCCTATCCTCCAAGACGGACGCCCCAGAGCCGAAGGCGTCTACCTTTTTATGTCTATGACTAGAACAATATTGTGTTGCCTATAGCAACCACACTAAAAGATTGTGTTTTCATTGTGATACCGATAAATAGGATCTTAAAGGTAGGGTAAGGCCCTCAACTGCCACAAGATTTGTCATTTTGAGAACACGTTTGTGGTGGAGACCCTCATCTGTGAGCCTTAAACAGGAAACCTTCCAGACATTGTATAGTTCTATTTTAATCCTTCCACTGAATCTCCTTTCCATCATGGCCTCCTCCAATCATGGTCGAGTGGCCTTACCATAGCAGGGGTTGACACTAAGGTCTCAGAGGCACTTGCCCATCGGGCAACTACAGGTCATGTTCTACTTGCCCAAAGGTCATGCCCACTTGCCCGAAAAGTAAATCGTCCATTATAAAGCTTTTAATTACCGCTCAATTTAACGCTTATTTCTTTACTTTCTGGGGCTGTGCGATAAAAATGTCATACTGTACCTCAATACTATACAAATCCAAATACCTACATATCTATTATTGAATATGTCTATGGTTTCACACTTATTTTACATTTTTAAGTGTAGCAACAGTAACAGCAAACCAGAAGACAGAACACGCTGGCCACGTTCAGGTGTTTGGGCAGATATTTCTTGTTGTGTTTATAGTCGGTTGTGTCCCCTCTCAAATTACCACTTGCCCGGTCGGGTAACCTGAAAGCAAACTTCACCTGCCGGAAGGTTTTATTTACCTGCCGGGGCGGGGGCAGGTGGGCAAGCCTTAGCGTCAATGCCTGCATAGAGTTATAATAAGTAAAGAGAGGGCACCAGATATCCCCGCCCGTCCACTTGTATTGAATTGCTCACCCAGCGCATGAATCCAACTTTCACCCCTTCTTCCGGTTGTAAAGCGTGACGAGTGGGGCCTAAGTGACGCGTTTTGTGTCATAGTTTGTGTTCATGGACGCGCTGTGGCTCCAATTCATGAACGCGCACTTCCGCTCAGAACGCGCAGTCAATACAAAGAAGCCTAGATGCGCGTTCATGTTTTACCCATCCGTAAAAAAGCTGCAGTACCTCAAACGACCACCATGTCAATTTGGCTTCAGCCCTCCCCCTGGTGTGTGGCCCCACTTGATCATGATTGGAGGAAGGCCCCCACCTGTCACCTACATGAAAACTGAAATGAAACTTAAGTGAAATCACTCACCCTACCTTTAAACTAAGTATACTATGTTATTTCCATTGATACAAGCCAGAACACAATCAATTCATTAAAATAAACATGCTCTAAAAATGCACGCGGCCCACCTAACTGACCAAGTGATCAGGTGGTGGTATGGTCTGAGGATTGCACAACTGAAGGATGTTTTGTCGTGCCACTCTCGTTCATCGTCACTGAGAAGTGAAGAGAAATCAACGGTCGGATGAAGACGAACTTAATCTCTCTTTGGTCGATTTCAAGCAGATTATGGGATTATACAGTTGTCCCTGAAAGTAGTAAGCAGTGTGAAAGCTTACATAAATCTCCAGTTCTCTGCATTATTTATATAAACAGCATTACGTAAATGTACAACACACATCACCACAGGTGTTTTCACATCAGCGATGCCAGGCCTAAGCCACAGCCTGAGGCAGATGCTCTGATGATGAGTCAAAGGTTGCAAGCTTTTCATTCTTCTCTTCTTGCTTCCTCATCCTCCATCTGGAGCAGCATCAAGTCACCATGGACCCACCAGGTTGCCATAGCAACGCAGGCCTTTCTCCTCTGAGTCTCTGGCTGTTATTGACTGCATTCCAGGGCTCAGAACAAGAACATGATCATGGAACTAACATATCCTCATTGCAGCAATGACTTGCTGTGTGTGTGTGTGTGTGTGTGTGTGTGTGTGTGTGTGTGTGTGTGTGTGTGTGTGTGTGTGTGTGTGTGTGTGTGTGTGTGTGTGTGTGTGTGTGTGTGTGTGTGTGTGTGTGTGTGTGTGTGTGTGTGTGTGTGTGTGTGTGTGTGTGTGTGTGCGTGCGTGCGTGCGTGCGTGCGTGCGTGCGTGCGTGCGTGCGTGCGTGCGTGCGTGCGTGCGTGCGTGCGTGCGTGCGTGCGTGCGTGCGTGCGTGCGTGCGTGCGTGCGTGCGTGCGTGCGTGCGTGCGTGCGTGCGTGCGTGCGTGCGTGCGTGCGTGCGTGCGTGCGTGCGTGCGTGCGTGCGTGCGTGCGTGCGTGCGTGCGTGCGTGCGTGCGTGCGTGTGGGAGAGAGAGAAAGTGAGACTGTGTGTGTTTTCACATTCCCAATGTCAAACTCATAAAGTGTGTGTTGCTTTCTGCTGTTAAAGCCCAGTTGTGTGTGTGTGTGTGTGTGTGTGTGTGTGTGTGCGCGCAAGCGCGTGCGTGCATGTGCATGTGCGCTCGTGTGTGTTTGTGTGTGTGTGTGTGTGTGTGCGTGCGTGAGTGAGTGTGTGTGTGTGTGTTTGTGTGTGTGAGAGAGAGAGAGAGAGAGAGAGAGAGAGAGAGAGAGAGAGAGCGAGAGAGAGAGAGAGAGAGAGAGGGATGGATGACAGCCATTACACAGCAATTCTTGCACCCTTTCTCCTTCCCCAACGTTCCCCAACCTCTCATAGGGGATGAGTTGGATATTAATCTTTTCCCTGCTCTGTACGTGCTGTGCAGAAAACCTGCAGGAGTAAGTAAATGTGTCTGGCTGCAGCTCCCTCTTCTCCTCACAGTCATACAAGATTGTGTAGGATGCCCTAGTTTTCCCAGAATACCATTTAGGCCATCAGACGTCAGTGCTAGATCTACGCTGCCTTATGTTTCTTGATGTCGGAGCCCTGTCACTTAATCAATTTAACCACTTAACCCCCCCCCCCCCCCCCCCTCAAAATTGTCAATTATTTCAAAAACAAATCTGAATTTGTTCAATTATTCTTTTTCTTTTTTTTTTACCACATACAGACATGCCCAAAATTGTACACCATCCTTAAAGTGCTTAATTTAACTATCACAACAAAGCTTAATTTATATTCTCTCGCATAACAGTGTCGCTTGCTGACAAGAACAGATTTTAAAGCTAATACCCCTGAAAATCTGTTATTTTTGGCAAGCGACACCATCGTATGTATAAATCAGGCTCTTTCTTGTTTAAACTGATGATTATGTAAGGTGCCATCTAAGGCCTTAGCTTAAACTGACAGTGAAGTAAAACAAAAGTTATTGCTGTATTGCTGATTAGATGCAAAATAGAAATCTGGAGTACTAATTTAAATGTCACTTTAACTCTTAAGTTAAATTATCTATGGTGTGCAGACGGGTATCATTCACTGGGGTTTTCATGCACTTGATTGTGCCGCGACTTATCGTGAAATTGTTGGTCGAAACTACAAACAATTTCAGACCAGGTTCACCAAAATGGTGGCTTCCTGCCCTGACCATTTTCAATTCATTACGAACATAATTTATGTTACAGTTTGGATTTGGGAGGTTTGGAGGTATTACTCGATGCAAGTGCCTGAATTATGGATTAGGTCTTCCAGTCTCTCTAGCTATTTAGTTAACAGAAAATACACTTTCAGTTTGGGTTAGCCTACCAATTTTATCCAGTCAGGAGATATAGCTCATATTATAGGATCAGGATGAAGACAACGAGCAGACAAAATTGGAACTGTAACACTCTAACATTGAAGCTGATAAATTATCCTTATTGGATAAAATTGGTATCCCGATCTGTATTTTCTGTTTACTAAAGAGCTGGGAGACCTACCTACAGTACTGTGACTGTCCCTCTTTCCTTTTTTCACATAATCTGCCTGAACAGGCCATTATCCAAACTTTGGATAATGGCCTGTTCAGGCAGATTACGGACATTACTTTACTTGTGTCCTTATGATAGGCTATTTACTTTTTCTTTTTACATGTTATGGTAACAACCTCTCCACAAGTATCTTCGTTTAAAACTTCAAAAAAGATGACCCCGCATGTTAGGCCTTTTTCAAAATAATCTATGTTCCCAGTTGGTTTCGATAACACCATGGGATGCTATAAGGACACTCCTCTCTTTGTATATTGTTCTCTGTTGCTCTAAGCTCCTCTCCTGCATGGTCTTTTCTTTCAGGTGGAAAACAAAAGCGAGTGAATGTTTGAACAGGAAGACAGCTACTGTAGGAATTCATGCTAGGAGCACTATCATGTAGTGTGAAGCACAACATGTTATGAGGCCTGTATTTCAAAAGAATCGTTCACCATTCAGCATAGGCATCAAGGTCAGACATTATACTGTGTGCCATGTAATAGCTTATCATGGAATGCACACAACTGCTCTTGGCTCCATTGTGTTTAATGTAGTCAAAACATTGTAACCGTGCTGTCGGAATGGTTTCTTTTTGTTGTTGTCCTCTATACCAAGCAATGACCTCAATACTACATACTTCTACAGTATTGCTATTCTTTTGATAACGTTTGATCTTGATCCGTACAATATGAAATGGAAGTTTGGTGTTTTAGATACAGGCACCATTGACACACGTGTCTCCCCAATGTATGAATGAATTGTAAAGCGCTTTGAGTACTTAGAAAAGCGCTATAAAAATGCAATTCATTATTACATGTGTTATTATTATTACCTTTTAATGGAATGACTGACCCCCCCCCCCCCCAAGTGACAACCAGAAAATTGCATTTTGATGCAACACCTGTCAAAGCTAACTTAATTCACTGTAAGTGTATCTATTGCACATGGAAGCCTCTGGCAAGGTTGTTGAGTCCATTGGAGAGGAAAGATGAGATGTGTGTGTGTAGTAGAGTCTTTTGGACTGTGTGTTTGCCTGGTCACATTCTGCTGAGTCAGCAGGCTTTGTGGAAGTCAGTCAGCGTGGCGAAGGGGTGGGGATGGGGGGGGGGGGGGGGGGTGTTGTAGAATGCTACTACGGCTAACAAATCTACCCCTCACTCCAAACTTGACGACGAGTGTTAACTAGAAAGGTGCAATTCTGGGAAATTGCAATTGTGGTTGCACTGAAGCGAGCCGCGAGGAATCAACGAGGAAATTAATTCCGTCTTACCATTTATATTTAGATTGTGAGGTCAAGTCAAGCACCACCAATCCTGTCTGATTGGGCATTATATTGTCCAGTCATAAAAGGGACAGAAAAGGTCCATTGAACTTCCAAATGGACTTTTGGGGTTTTGGGGTTACAGAAAAAACGAAAGAAAAGAAACGGGTTTCCTTTAGGTGACATGAAAGTTCTTGGACCTAGAACAATTAGTCTGGTTGCATATAGCAACCACACTAGTTAGGTTTTACTCTGTGCTGATCAAAGGACATTATTATGGGAATTTCTGGGAAGATGCCGAGCGGAGAAGCCAAGCCAGAAGGCCAACTTCATTCTTATCAAGATGCTTCCACATACAAGTGGATGGGAACGATGCAGGCGTGCAAGTCTGGTTTTGCTTTATCAGGGCATTCCTTCCCTTTGTTTACAGTACACATAGCACTCTGTAGTGAGGATGATTCGAGGTCCCTTCTGATGTACTACAGCCGTCATAGGGGCTGTCATAACAACAATAAAACATCTGAGGATATGCAGTACTACTCTCTGGGTGAATGTAATGCACAATCATTGTAAATTGCCTTCATCCAATGTGCTTTACAATGATTGTGCATTACATTCACCCATTCACACACAATTTCACACAATGATAGGGCGATGGCGTAGGAAACCATGCAGGGCACCAACCTGCTCATCGGGAGCAATTAGGGGTTCAGTGTCACCAAATGTAAATACAACACCCAGGTTGTGAATGCTATGAACCGTTTGAATTATCCTCACATACATCATCACTGGGCCGGCTCTCTGTATTAACCTACATAGCATGATGTCATCTAAGATGACTCTCTGAATTCTAGCCTTGAGGGAGTGTTTGCTGCATCTACAGTATGCGTGTCTGGTAGGCTTCATCACGCTGGACTCTCGTCTTTCTCCTGTCCTTTTCTGCACTCCACTCATCTCCACCCACCATCTATTCCTCCCTCCCTTCCTCCCTCCCTCCTACTCACTATCCCACACTCTCCCTGTCTTTCTCTCGACAGTGGGCTGTTGCGGTAAGGCAGCATCATGGAGGCTGGATGTGTGGTTGCCGCGGTGATCGAGAATGCTGCCTCAGGACCCCAGGGAGAACCAGGAAGTGGTGACGTCCTTGAGGGGTGAGTTTTTCCTTCTACCGCTATCATGTCAGCTGACTGCGAGCCGCGCACATGCATGTAGGTACTGTAGTGCATGTATGTGTTCCGGATGCGCAGGTGTGTGTGGCAGCGCTTGCGCGGCAATGATGTACACTTGGAGGTGGTTAGCGGCCAGGCAGTAAAGCTCTGCTCTGTCTCGATGGAAAGTGGAGAATATAGAGAAAGAGGGGAAGAATAAACTACATTCTCTGGAGCTACAGTCAATTAGATGAGACTTGAATGGAGTCCTGTCATGTGTCACAGTAAGTGTCCATGAGAACAGCAAGATGCACAGAATCCAGTCACAATTAGATCTGCAAATGTGGATCACATGCTTTGTGTGTGTTAGCGCTGATGTCCTTATCTCCTTATCTCTGTAGGGTGAATAAGTGCCTGACAGCATGGGATGACAAATGACAAGGCAGCTTCTCTCTCCTTTTGTTGCCCATAAAAGTTGAGCTGAATGGACTTTTCCCTCTTTCCACTCCCCAAAAGCATTGACTCACATTTCAGCTCAGCCCTTTGTGAAGCACTCCCTTTTCGGATGAATTGCCCTCATGACTGCCTCAATAGAAAGGCTTTGCTTACCGAAGCACACAAAAGCCACCATAGCACTGCTTTGATCCCAAGTGTAAGAATCTACCTTTGTCAAGCTAAACAAATATCTTTCCTGAGGATTAGTTGTAGTTTACTGAATTTAGTCCTATTATGATTTGATGGGAGACAGAAGATAGCTATTGTGTGTGTTCAGACGACATATGTTTTTTGTAATATTACCTCCTGAAAACAAAGGATTCAAAGGCCACAACCTTCACAATCACAAACTACAATATGTCTTCTGATCAACACTGGTGCAATGTCATGATATGAGCTACTGCTACAGCAACACCATGGGAATGTATCTTTCTCACTTGCTCCCTCTGGTGTTTGCCAAGGAATTAACAGGCCTTGTTTGAAATGCTCACTCTGTATGAATAGGGTGTCTTTCATTTGCTCTCTTCCTGCCATTCTTGCAGGGCTGTGTCACCATGTACCAGCCTGGCCAAAAAACATTCCTCACCTGAAGATGCCAGCTATCATCCTCCAACAGAAAAAGACCCACAAGAGACATCCACTGCCATGGTATGTCTATGCAGACAGACACCTTCTGATTTGTCAGACAATCGTTGAGAGTCTTCGGTGAAGGATTGACATTACAGTATATTACGCTAAGGCTAGCCATAATAACTACACTGCTGTGATTACTACACTACTTTAATTGCCTCTGAGTGTCACGGCTACTGTATGTCTTATCAGAAAAGTGGTTAGTGATCAACTGAAATCCATTGATGTCTGCTTTGATTGACAGGTGAGGAGTGATGAGGCCAACGAGCCCCCAGCTGAGCCACTCTTGCGCTCCTGCGTCAGCACTGCCAGTATGAAGGTCAAGAACATGAAGAAGTAGGTGTTATCCACACAGCGTTGTTACCACTGTATTATGGGCTGTAAAGCAGGGCCCTAACTCTAATACAGGACAATAAAATGAAGAGCTATAAAATAAATAATGGTTGATGTAAAGATAATTTGGAATGGACAGCCTGCTGTATCGTCACTGTCGGGCAGACACCTCGTATCTCCTCGTAAGTTTCAAATGTGTATATGCTTGTTCGTAAATGAAAGCCGTACTTCATCATACAAGACTGTTGCACAAAAGTAGTGAAAATAGCAGTTCTAGAAGCACAGAACGCCTCGCAATTGTGTGCTTGTAGATTGGCTACGGTATTTTCACTATTTTAAATTGTTTTAAAAATAAAACGAACGGTTTTGGACACCGTTCGTTTCCAGCCGACAACGACTTCTCCTCCTGTATTACCATTTACGGTGTGTGTGTATCTTTCTCTCTCTCTCTCTCTCTCTCTCTCTCTCTCCCCCTCTCTCTCTCTCTCTCTCTCTCTCTCTCTCTCTCTCTCTCTCTCTATTTATATCACTCAATGCAACTGAATGTGTCTGCCTTCTCTCCATCCACATATTAGCCAGTAGAATACTGATGAGGTGCTGTTGCACTTTATTTCCAGGCTGACGTTCCCCCGAGGTCACTTTCCCAGGCTGGCTGAGTGTGCCCATTTCCACTATGAGAATGTTGACTTTGGCTCTGTACAGGTGAGCACTGCAATACTTACTCATAGAGAAGAGGAGTTGGTTCTCTCGCAATATAGGGCTATATTTAGTGACTGTGTCCTTGGCTCAAGTTTATGTGCAGTTCAGCAAGCATTTTGTTGAATTGTTCCACGGATGCCTGATTGTGATCATAATGGAGCAGGTGCATGAGCATCTCTTGTACCTTTTTTTTTTATTTTTTTTTTTTTTTTGCGGGCCTGTCTTATGCTTTCACCCACTGTCTCGGTTTCACCCATAATTACCACTGACATACCTCTCAGTCGAACCAATGGAAACCGATAGACAGCTTTTCATCCTATCCAAGAATCTGGAATGTATCTTTCTATGAAGCTCATATCTAAAATGCATATTATAGTCAAACTTATAACATGTTGTTTAAGACAGCATGACGTATTATGAAGGCTTACTGTATAGCAACACATGCATGTTTATGGAAATATCTATAATTCATAAAAGTTGTAAACCAGGTTCACTGACTGATGAAACTAATGAATTTCTTCTTGTTATCTAAGTAATAATCCTATCCATGTGCTAATCCAGGGATTTGTATTCATTCCACATAGATCCACTCAGTGTAAACCTGTGATTACCATTATTAATTGAGTTATAGCTTCTATCAACAATGGAGAATGGCGTGTTGTTAAAGCTCTTTCCTGGTTCATTTTAAACACTGATGGCATGTTATTTGTACCAGACTTGTTTGGCACCTTCTTTTGGCAAACAATGACTGGGCCATTATCAGACTGGGGCACTGTATAGGGTTGATGAAAAACATGCCAAAACATTCAATCCATTTGAAAAACAGTGTGTGACAGCTTGGTTGTTAATATAACGCTTGGTTGTTAATATAACATTCACCCTTGAAACTAAAAACTAACTAAAACATAATTGCCAAAATAATTTCCATAATTGACCTACCGGTAGTTGATAATTGCGACCATAGGTCACTATTTAGTATGAAAACCTCCAGCTCATGTCCGTCGGTCTGTCTGTCTGTCACACCTCATGCTTTCTGACATCACAATGATGTTGCAAATGAATGGCCAAGACAGAATTCATATGCATGCACTGACCTGTTCTGACATCACAATGATGCAAATGAATGACCAAGACAGAATTAAGGCCTGGACTGCTGGACCTAGCTTTGATGCCCATATATGAGGATCCCTGATGTCATCAATATTAAGCCCATATCTGGGATTGCCCATATATGGACATATTGTGTCACTTGTGGTCTATAACAGACGTCAGTCATCTCCATATTTGGGAAAATATGGCCACATTTTGGGCACATTTTGTCCAGATTGGAAACTAATATTATACTATACTATGAAGTTACATTCCACAGGTGCATGATAGATTAATTCCCTCTGCGTACCCATCTGCAGGATTTAAACGATGGCCCCAATAGTACCATACATCTTGCTGCGGGTCATTATGGATTATGAAGGTGGTTTATGGAAGTTTCAACATACTTTAAGTAACAGTTTGTTTGCTGTAGTGATAATTAGAAGCAGTCAAGCAGAAATGGTTTACTCAGCCATTCCTGAAAGTGGCTGTGAGCCACCATGCAGTTCAGTTTGCCGGCCAGCAGAGGGCAGCAGTCATCCATTCCTCCACAGCCTGCTGTTGGCTGGACGAGCTTGACACATAACCGAACATGATGTACACACTGTACAAGCACAACATCTAGTATTTGATAGTACAGTCTTCAGTGTGTTGGGTAGGAGAGGGTTTTAATTAAAGCACAGTGCTTTTTCTGTTGGTGCCCTGCTCTTACATGGCTGCAAAGGCTCTAGTCTAATGGCTCCATCAGTAAGGTGTCAGTTAAGGCAGCAGTGACCTTGGAAGGCTCTAGAACACTGGTTCCCAAGCACTGGGTCAGGACCCATTTGTGGGTCGCGGACACATTTGTATGGGTCCCCTTTGTTTTTTGTTTCCTACATTTTGTTTTTAATTATTATTATTTTAAAAAAAATATCCCCCGAAAAGCTAGGATTTTCATGAATTTTCCTTTTCAATGATTTAGAAGTAATTCCATTAATAAATAAAATAATCCCATAAATTAGAAAACAAATGTTTAAGAAGTAGTGAAAATAGCAAATCCACTGTACAAGCTCACAACATGGTGTGAAAGTGAGCTTGTAGATCTGCTGTTTTCACTAGTTAGTGTCCGGACAAACATCTAATTTCTTTTTTGGGTCTTGAGCTAAAAAGTTTGGGAACCACTACTCTAGAAGGCTACGATTAAGCAGTCTGAACTAGAGAAAATGTTACTCTGGAGGGAGAAGGAAAATTGTCTCACACTAAACTAAAGCCTAATTTATACTGTGTCTTAGACTACTGTATGTTGCTTGCAAAAAATTGCTTTCAGTTGAATAGAAGTTATTTTCAGCGATGCCGTCATGTGACAAAGTGTAGATTACACTTAACGCTTTGTACACAATATGCACAGCACTGACACACCCTCACACACACACCCTCACACACACACACACACACACACACACACACACACACACACACACACACACACACACACACAGAATATAAGACAGAAGATGCCATTACAATAGATCAAGTACACTACCGTGGCATATATCCAATGAACGGTTACCCTTAATGGCGTTTGACGTTCTGTTTACATACTGACTTCATCCTTAACAGGAAGTTGCTTGACAGACGAGAACGTTTCTTTTGTTCCCGTGGAGACTCCCATTACTCATGTGCACATCACTGTGTTCACACAATGGCACATCAGGGCAGGGAGAGCACAGATTACTGGAGGTATCATATAACCACCTTGCAGACTAGCAGCAGCAGCACCCTGCCTCTCCCATAAATGCATGTCTGCACTCATACACACATGCGCACACACGTGCGCGCGCGTACACACACGCACGCACGCACGCACGCGTGCGCGCGCACACACACACACACACACACGCATGCATACATACATACACAAGGTTGCAGATGGTTTGCAATGAGTACGGATCATCCTTTCCCTTTAGCTTGCCCTGCATCGTTGTACTGTACGTCGTGAATGTGGGTCTACGGTCTGGGAACCTAAGATGGAGAGTGGGTGGGAGAGATGGAAGCAGAGCAAATGTAAGGCAGGGAGGAGGGGGAGCATTTGAGAGAGAGAGAGAGAGAGAGAGAGAGAGAGAGAGAGAGAGAGAGAGAGAGAGAGAGAGGTAGCAGGGGATGCAGAGCAACACACAAGAAACCCGTCCCCCTTTTATAGATCCTGTTGTTGATGGAGCACTAGATTAAATGCGCTGTGTGAATGATACAGGGAGTGTTTCACAGGAGGTAGGGGCAGAGGACAGGAGGTAGGGGCAGAGGACAGGAGGTAGGGGCAGAGGACAGGCAGCAAGCAGCAGCATCACTTTAGCTCTGCTGAAACCAGCGGTAAGCCTCGTGGTCCTAACTCCAGCTGTCTGCCAGGCATCAGCTTATTGAGAACCACGGCCGCAGCTTCAGTACACACCATGACAGGAACAGTTTATCCAGCCAGCCTGCTGCGGGTGGATGTCTCAGATGCACTATACTAGTGGCAGGTAACTGGAATCTGTAGAAGTCTGATTTAGTGCTTGTTCATTTTCGTGTAGGCACCAAATGTTTGTGAATAATTAATGGACATGTGCAGGAATGGTGGGTGTGTGAACATGGTAATGTAGATTGTTGCAATATTGATGGACTATTTCAGGAATGAGAATCATGAAGTAATGTGCCAGCATGCCTAGACTATGAACTCTTGAAGAAACTCTATTTTTAGTGGTTTAGACCAGGTGTTTAACTTTTCATTGCTAATGTAGTAAGGGAAATGTATTACAGATGCTTTCCAGGTCTAAGTGGGTTTTTAAGTTAAGTGAACACTCCAGATTTGACAGAACATCAGTGCTATTACCTTATGAAGCAGTTGAACTTTGGTTATTATGTCAGGTTCAGTATGTTCCATTAGTAATAGTATTAGACCAGCAACTCCTCTCTGTAAGTCTGTTGTGAATTAAAGACGATCACTGAAGGCATTCAGTGAGTTGGGAGTGCATGTTTTGCAGTATTGTTGAGCCGTGATGGTTAACTAGGTCACTGTGTGTTGTGTAACATAACATCTAGATTACGGTTAGCTACTAATAGTCATATATAAACTCATTCTCCCATGGATTTCAGGTCTTTGTAGTGTCTCCTCTACCTATCAATGTATTCCAAAACCAGCGCAAGGCTTTGATCATCTCCTTAATAGCGCATTTGGAAATTCTGCTGAAACAGTGTATTTATTGCCTACAGGGTCTGTCATCTGATCACCTAATGCATTATACATGTGCATGTCATACTGCACGATTCATTGTGATTTTGTGCACTCGTATTGAAAGTTTTATTTTTCATAGCTGGCATGTTTTCAAAGACTTAGAAGACTAAGATTAAGTGCTTTAGTAGTTCATGCCATTAACTGTCGCCATTGGGTGTGTGTATCCAACTACAAACACCACCAAACATGAAAGTGGTTTTAGAGTTGATAGAAATGTCTAGTCGTACATGCTGTTCATCTCGTACAGTATTGTAGGTCATGCAGACAGGATTCATCCATTATTTATTTGATCTCCATCATCACTTAAATTCTCATTCCTCCCCCCCGCTTTCTGCCTTTCTATGTTTTTGTTTTTCTCTCCGTTTCCCCCCTCTTCTCTCTCCTCTCTCTGCAGCTTGCCTTTGCGGAGGAACAAGGAGAAGGACAGAAAGCTGGCCTGGACTCCAAGGAGCTGGTCTTTCTCATTCAAATATCTTGTCAGGTAAGGTAACATTTCTTAGAGCTGATGCTTTATCTCTTCATATACAGGCATGTCCATGGGATGTTTTAGAATAATGGAATAGATGCTATGGTTTATGAATGTATATATTGCACACATATTGGTCCTAATAGTTGACTACTGACTACCTGACAAACACCTGCATTTGTGTATCTGTGTTTTTGTGTATGTTAGAATCGAAGCTGGATGGTAACAAGGTCATACGAAGACTTCCGGGTGCTTGACAAACACCTGCATTTGTGTATCTTTGACCGACGCTTCTCCCAGCTCACGGAGCTGCCACGCCATGACATTCTGAAGGACCCAGTTGAGGTACTGTAGAATTTTAACTCTTACGTATACTGTATCTATTGAAATGAAACACAGTGGTGGAAGTTACATATAATAGGGTATTTTGTGCAGAACGTTTTTTTCTTGTTTGTTGCATGGGAAATTGAATTGAAAGTCCCTGATTTTAAACCAAACCTTGACAGGATGTGACCAAGATGTTGGCAACCTACCTGTCTCACTTCTCAGCCATTGCTGACAACAAGATCAACTGTGGTCCAGTTCTAACATGGATGGAGGTAGCTTCTTATCAGCTGTTCTCTTACACTCTACGATGTTTAAGTCTAGACTGTTTAGGACAGTGGTTCTCAACCTTTTCAGGCCGCGATGCCCAAAATAATCATATTTAAACTGGGGGCCCCTCCCCCAACCTGACGAGCATTAAGAGTTGAGGCATTACATGTTGTATAACACGGTTCTATTGTGAAAATAGCAGATCCACATGCTCACAACGCCTCGCAACGCGAGGCATTGTGAGCATGTAGATTGGCTATTTTCACACTTTCTGCCTCAATGTGCCTCAGTTTGGCCAATGTTTAATTTGTCATTTTAGAAGTATTAAAATTGTCACTTTAGAACATTATTTAGGGGTCTCTAGTCTATACAGTCTAGTCTATTTAGGGGACTCTAGTCTATACACTTTATGTTGGTTTGTTTACTGTTGAGTGAGAAAACAATGTTGCACATTAAGGTAATCATCTGGGGACCCCCTAAAATAATTTGGGGTCCCGACCCACAGGTTGAGAACCACTGGTTTATGAGAACTATAGCCTTATCTGTAGAGGACTGTAACATAATCTTTTCAATTCATCATTGTATTTTCAATGCTGGATTACTTGGATGTCAATTTCTCCTTCTGTTCCAGATTGATAACAAGGGGAACCATCTGTTAGTTTCTGAGGAGTCCTCAATTAATGTTCCTGCCATTGCTGCTGCCCACGTCACCAAGCGCTACACTGCCCAGGCTGCAGATGAGCTGACCTTTGAGGTAACAGGTGCAGCTTAATGGACATATGGTTATGATTTTTTTATCTCCGCCAGGCCTAGGCTGAAGACCAGATGGCTGAATGCCAGAGATTATGTTATTGGCCCTTTCTTTATATTTTTATTTTGATGCCTTTATTGATAGGACAGTAGACTGACAGGAAATGGGGAGAGAGATGGGGAGTGACATGCAGCAAAGGTCGTCGGGAACGGGACTCGAACCCGCAACACGTTGTCAGGCATCAGAGCCTACGTGGTATGCGCCTGGACCGCTAGGCCAGTGGGCGTCCCAAATTGCCCCTTTCTGTCTTTGAGTCTCTTTCATTCTTAGTTTGTTTTTTCTTTGTGTGTCTGTGAGCAGCTGATCTCCAGCACAGCTGGACAGATCGGCGTGAAACTTTGCACGCACACTACCAGTAGCCTAAGGAAGAACCTCTGCCCCAAATTCAAAACAGCCTCATGGTGGTGCTATAACAGGTCGCTTCACATTTTGGACTATAAACTCTTGAACCGTAGGTCATACAATCAAATGTTTTCTCCTGGATTCCTCGGATCACTGTATATAGGCCCCACCTATTTGTGCCATTTTGTGGCACAAATCATGCAGATTTTTGTGATCAAGATGTATTAGTCAGATTTTTCACATTCCATTCTATTTGGCTATGACTGCCTTCCTAAGTTCAGTTTCAAATGTTTTTATTTTTTATTTGAATAAATTAAATTACATGACAATAGTCAAAAACAATATACATTAAAGTATGTATCTGCGATGATGAATGCCCCTTTTCATCTTTTTTGAAACACAAAATCAAAAACAAATGTCATACACTCGGATACACACGATAAAACAATGAACAAATAAATTATAATATCAATGCCTTCCAATATTTGTTAGCCCTGGGTAGGCAACCTGGCCTGGTGGAGAGTTTTTCTTCTTTTTGCTTAGCTTTTTTCCAGGTGTGAAATGTATTCCATTACCATCCTCTTAACCTTTTACATGGTATGTTCTTCCTTGTTGTAGGTAGGGGACATTGTGTCAGTCATTGACATGCCTCCTAAAGAAGACACTGGCTGGTGGAGAGGGAAACATGGCTTTCAGGTAAGGTGTCTCCAACGCGACCTGGCGTTTCCCAAAGAACCTAAGCACAACGGTGGGGGCCAGTGGTGGGCAAGGAGGTAGGGAGCTCTTCGCTGTGTTCACTTCAACCCGCGGAGGTGCCGAAAGTCGGGGGTATGAAGATTTACTATTCTGTCCATAACGGCACATAACTTGGTAACGGCGCTGAGTCGGCTCATGCGACCGTCGCAATGCTCGACACGGCGATCCGCTCGCTCGCCGGTGTCTCGCGTGGACCATGGTCGCCTGAGACGGCGCGCCTCCATCGTCATCACCGGAAACAAGCGCTCCTTTCCAGCACAGCCCCCACCGTTGTGCTTAGGTTCGTTGGCAAAAACGTGCACGCGTCTCCAACAGTGATGTCCTTTTTTTGCATCCCATCCCCTGAAACTCTTATGTTGCCACACTGTATCACTTCCAGTACTGTTCCTTACTGTAGGTTGAAAGATACAGTACTTACAATCCCTGTCTATGTTTCTGTTCCTCTGTCTCTCTCCCTGCAGGTAGGCTTCTTCCCTTGTGACTGTGTTGAGCTGATAAGTGAGAAGATTCCTCCATGTGTTCCAAGCTCAGTGACAAAGCCAGGTATTGTTCTCTGCTATTGTGGACAGACACTTTCCACAGCAGACATTTGTGGGCAAATACAGCTAAAGGTCATAACAATCCTTGTAGATGTGTTTCATTAACGGTGTGCCTTCATGGACAGCTCCTGTACAATAAACGTCATGCTGGCACTCAGAATCACCTAAATGAAACGTTTACCTGTCAAAATGTCTGCTGTGGGCCATTCACACTGAGCACTATAACTATAACTATAAAAGTAAGGTCAAGTGGATGGCAGTATAAAAAGAAAATACAATTGTGAACGATATAGTTATAGTTGTCTTTATAGTTATCGTGACCGGTGGGAATGGCACAACTGATTCCACTCTCTTCTGCTTATTATCATATATTGAGGTCTATTATACATTAATAATTGTCATTTTAAATCAGTCATTAAAGAGCTGGTGCCATAGTTTTGTACCTTTTCTGTTTTGTATGTGTCTATGGAGTCAACTTACTCTAACTCTAACCCACTGGGTGGGGTTGTAATGTGCAAATTTGCCTTCCCTGTGATTTTTGGCTTCTTCCTGAAAGCTGAACGCTACTGAGTCAAAAGGCCCGTTCGAAAAACACAGATTTAATGACATCATAAAATCATCCCCTCCCCTTTTACCATACACCCAACACTGTGGGTGTGGCTTCAGCTTGGTCACCACCCACCTGACAACCAGTTAATGAACTGGTTGGCGTGGCCACATAAAAAAATACTTTTAACACTTTCTGTACACTTTTTTGGAAAACATCTTCCTCCTAGTATAATCATAATACCTGATCATCAAGGTTCTAGGGGGGGGGGGGGGGGGGGGATCATGGCACCCCATCGTTAACACAGCGGGTGCCCACGAGGTGTCTACACGCCAATCTCTTTGATGTCCCTGGAGGCCCACGACGCGTTGACGTGTTTACTGTACTTACAGTATTAACTTTAAATCTCACCGTTACGTTGGGGCTGCGCCTGGATGTAGCCCATTAGCCGCTAGTCGCTTCGAGTTGACGCTGAGAGCATCGCACGGCCGTTTTTCTCTGTATACTCCAATGCATTTCCCCATCTTTAAAGCCCTTTATCTCCGATGTTTGTTTTATGGCTAAAACTGTGGCCGCGTGCGGCAAAATGTCCAAATTTTGATCGGCAATGAACAGCTATGATCAACACTGGCCCATACAGTAAGTTACACAATAACATCCTGTCTGCGCTCATGTGACCAAGTGACGTAATGACGCATGCATTGACGCAACAGGGCCTTGTATTCTTCTATGGAAGTCAACAGAGTCTCTCTGGGCACTTAGCTGGGGCTCTGGCGCCACCTTGTGGGCAGTCGATGTAAATGGAGGCCGTAAATGTGTGTGTTTAATTCAGTGTGTAAGAAGCATGGGAAGCTGGTTACCTTCCTGAGGACCTTCATGAAGTCACGGCCGTCTCCACAGAAGCTACGTCAGCGTGGCATACTCAAAGAGAGGGTGTTTGGCTGTGACCTGGGAGAGCACCTCCTCAACTCAGGACATGAAGGTAAGTAATGTGATGGTGTGCTCTCATTTCTGTGCATCGCCAGGTTTGGTTATGCAGTTAGTCTGTAGCCTGTGTGCAGGGGCTGTATTAAAGCGAGTACAGTACTCAGTGTCGGGGACTTGCAGAGAATGTTAGAGAGGCAGGGGCTGACATTTCTTTCGGTGTAAATATCGAAAATAGCAGACCTCCAAGCTCACAACGCGTTGCAGTGCGACCCGTTGTGAGCTTGGAGGCCGGCTATTTTTGGTGCTTGCACATTGAACTAAGCATAATCAAGTCAATACTGGAGATTTCTACACAGAGAGGGCATTTCTTTCAACATAAGATGCTGCATTCAAGTTCAGCTAGGAGAGTTTGGACAAGTCAATTCTCTTGAATGCTGCCTTTATGTATGGCATGGAAAGAGGGCATTTGCATTTCTTTCACCATAGTAAAAGCTACATTCATGGTCTGGAGAGGGCACTTTTTACAGACGGGTAAAAGGGCAGGGGCTCAAGCCCCCTTTGATATCTATGTGTGCACGTGCCTGCTCAGTGTTATGTTTGTATTGAGTCAGTTGTGTGAGGTTGTCGCCAATAATATTCTTGTAAAGAAACGTGTGACCAGTCATGCATGTCAACTCTTCCTTAGTCCCTCAGGTTATTAGGAGCTGTGCTGAATTCATAGAGAAGCATGGAGTTGTGGACGGAATCTACAGACTGTCTGGAATCTCTTCCAACATCCAAAAACTGAGGTCAGTTGCCCATTGGGAACAAAGCCCTTCAATACCTATATTGCACTCATTGTACCCTGTGTCGGAGAGCCAGTTGTACCCAAGCACCTAGTGCAGTACCCTTTATCATAGTACCTGATCGCTCGCCCCAAAACACGCTCGCCCTCATTTATTTCTACTCAGCTCATGCCGACCGCTCTGTGGGGCAGTTCTTGTATTCTTGTATTTGTTTTACTGAGGATAAGGCTAGAAATAAATGTAAGGTTAGGCATAGTTTTACTGAGGTTAAGATTACGAATAGGGTTAGGTTTAACTGAGTTTAAGGTTTGGAATAAGGTTATATTTAGGAATACCAGGCAGATACCATTCTACCGTTCTGCTGGATAGACACCCGAGACGACTGTGTTCTGGTGCAAGCGTTCTGGTATTCGTCAGTACTATGACATCATATTGATGACATCGGGGATCTCCATATACTGTAAGAATCAGAATCAGAATCCCTTTATTGTCATTGTAAGCAACATCATAAAAACACAAGACACACACAACACACAATTAAAAACGATAAAATTGTATAAAAAGCTATTTTACATTTTCCATTACAAAAAAGTACCCCTATCGGTAAGAAACAAATTGACCCTTTTAACTGTGATTATAATACAATATAAATTTGTATTACAACTATCCTAATTATAATGCACTGTAATGGATTATAACTGTGATTATAATACATTATAAAGTAATAATGTATTACTATGATAATTAAAACACACTATAATAGATTATAATAGTGGTTATAACACAATAGAATCTATTATCATGTATTACAACTATATCCTGGTGGTCTAAATGAAAAGTCAGTGAGTGATCAGTAATTTTGAAGTGTTTGACCCTATTTGGCCTAGCTCAGACCTACTCTAGAGTGGATACTTTTTAGTACCCTGTTTAGTACCACTTTCACACCACCCAGGTCCTTGTAGTGGAAAACCTGGCACAAGTGGGCGGTGTGTTGTGGAGTGGTGTGTGGAGTTGGGCCAGTGGAAAATGGGCTATAATGTAAACAAACAACAAACCAGGGAATCAACTTAAATCTCAACTTCCTTATCGGTATTCTAATCTTAAACTTTACACTGTACAACAGGGGTCTTCAATGTTTTCAGGCCAAGGACCCCTTAGTTGATAGAGAGATGAAGCAGGGACCCCCACAACCTTTTCAGATTCCATATAGTTTCATTGTTCGACAGCACGATCATCAGTGTATTTTGGATTCATGTCAATTTGTGTTTTCAGATATTTAACCACTTGAACCGTCAATACTTAATAAACTTGACCTTTCACTCTGTACTGCTCTTTTTCCCCTCTACAAGAAACCTCTTTGCCGAAAATAGCCGATCTACAAGCTCACAACGCCTCGCGCTGTGAGCTTGTAGATCTGCTATTTTTGGCTAAGGTTCTCAGAATATGGACACTAGGGTTCAAGTTGTTAATATAAAAAGGATTGGAATATTTGGAGGACCCCCTGTAGTAACTCTGAGGACCCCCTGTTGAAGACCCCTGCTGTACAAAAATACTGTACCATCATCACCTGACCAAAGATACATACTTACCTCTTCTATCTATCTCTATACAGGCATGAGTTTGACTCGGAACAGATCCCAGACCTGACCAGAGATGTGTTCAGGCAGGATATTCACTCAGTGGGCTCGCTGTGCAAACTGTACTTCAGGGAGCTCCCCAACCCCCTGCTTACCTACCAACTCTATGACCGATTCTCAGTAAGGAACAAGACATCAATCTGGATTATTATAGACCTTTGGTTCTCAAACTTTGTCATGGCAAGTGCCCCCTAATTAACCACTTGAACCCCAGCACCCAGGGACATGCTTGGCCCCTGATTCAGCCCGGGAAAAAGAGGCCCTCATTGCGCGCTATAGAGAGAGAGATCTCTCTATGATTTAAAGGGTTCGGCACTAGCCAAAAATAGCCAACCTACAAGCTATGGAGAGGTTAAACACCCTTAAACTGATGCTATATTAACACATTTTGCTGGGGACAAGTGGAGGCTGCCAGGGGGCATAAGCGTGTGGGGGATGGGAAATCAGACAGGGGAATCATTAATATATCATTTATTTTTTTAATTTAAAATTAGTTCAGTTCATAAAATTATTGTGCCAGTTTGACCACGTTCAACCAGGCATCCCTGTTTTGGCTAAAAATATTAAAACATTTTCAAAAAGAAAAATAGCAGATCTCCAATTAATTGTGAGCTTGTAGTCGATAATCTATTTTCCACATCCAGAGGCATGGAAAAGTTTGGGAACCCCTGTTATAGACTGTGTGATTCACTAAGGTGGTACTGTAACAGACATTGTAAAAGAAATAGGGGAGGGGGAATCCTTTCCAATCTAGAAATGATGAAAGAAACCAAATTCTTTTTTTCTGTGTTCATAGTAATGCTGCTCTTCTCAAAAGGGATGTAGGGATTAATGCTTAATTTATAATCCGTTTTACGGACACGGTCCTACGCTGAAGTACAGTATAAATCAGGCTTAAGCCAGCCAGCCTGCACAATGCACATGAAAGGAGACGAAAATCCGTGAATGCCAAGGAAGAAATGGCTTCCTCTGATCTGATTACCAGCTCTGTCTTTACAGGAAGCTGTGTCTGCAGCCACAGACGAAGAGCGGCTGGTCAGAATCCACAATGTCATCCAGCAACTGCCACCTCCACACTACAGGTCAGGTTTGAAGCAGCTCACCCTGGTGGCCACAACTGGAAGTGCATGGCATTAGAAAATGATGCAGTGCATCACTGCGTCTAAAGCCCGATTCATACTTCCCCGCACGGCGGTGTCACGCTCCGAAAATAGCCGACCTACAAGTTCACAACTCATCGCATTCGTGACGACGTCAGCTTGTACGTCTGCTATTTTCAGCGTGCGTACAAAGCATACATTTGGCTTTACTGAGGCTGCCTTTAGTTTACACTGGCCATTATTCTTGAAAGTTTCTTTGTAGACTCCTTGCTCCGTCCTGCCTCTCAGACCTGTAGCTGCTGTGAACTGTGAAGTGAAATGAAATGAAGTGGAAACTAAGTCGAGACTTGTTTAAAATAAAACAATAACGCCTACTAAAACATCTACTCTACTTTTAAAAAGGGTCAGGTAATGGATAATTGATATTGAGTTGTACAGTTGTACAACACCATCTGCTGGTACAGTATAATAGGACTAGTGCACATTGAGCTCATAACATATTATATTGTATTGGTGCCTGCAACATTTAATTGAACTAATCGATTTAATCGACTATACCGTTGTACGACAAATGGGGCTTCTAACCAATATCGATTTGAAAAAATGTCCATGTTGATTCATTGATATACACATTTAAGAAAAAGAAACACTAAAAACGCGTTTGTTGATCATTTGATTAATCTAAAAATGTTTCGATTGAATATTCACTAATAGGGTAGAGTGGGGGAAAAGGCCCCCCTGGGGTAATAAGCCCCCCAGCTGTATTTGACTACAGAACTACAAGGTGGCAAAAATTTTGATTTCAGCACATTCCTGGCATCCTTAGCTCTTCATGGATACAACATTTCATTGTCTCACCTTAATCCAGGTCATAACTTTCTCAATCAAACACATTTATGATAAACTGATCTAATTCTTTGTCACTGTGAAAATGTTCCAAACTCGGTGTAAATAAGTTGAACCTCTTCACTTATTTTTTGTATATCATTAGGAAGGCCTTATGATAAATTATCAACTTAAAAAAATAAAAAAATAAAAAAGGTTTAAGATTTAAGATGACACTCTTTGCAATGACAGCTTTGGGGTAATAGGCCCCCCCCCCCCCCCCCCCCCCCCCCTCGTGTGGGGTAAGAAGCCCCCGGAGGCTTTTTGCCCCATGGAGAGAATAACTGCTTATTTTTGGCAGAATCGTTCAGTTAATGATACAAACGTGAAAATTGGCATTAGCAGTTTCCATGGGTCACTTTGAAATGGACACTTTCAAGATGACAGACATTTTTCAAGATGGCTGACACCTAATTGGAGCAGTTATGTGATATAAAGGGTTATTTTACCCAGGGGGCAAACCAGCCTTTTTTTGGGAAACCTGCATTTGCCCCGACATAAAAAGTTGTCCACCAGAAATATTATCTATGACCCAGTAGGATCACAACCTATATGGACAACCCGGTCAATTTGTACAACAAAGTCCAATATGGCCGCCTCAATATTAGCTCCTATTAGTTTTAATGGGGGGTGAATAGGGCAAAATTTTAAACTGAAGGATATTTCCACGAAACTTCACAGGTTGATCAATGGTATAAATATGAAAATTTTTTGTATTGCAAGTTTCCATGAAATCCAATATGGCCGCCACAATATGGCCGCCATAATGTAAGGACCCAGAAAATAGGTTTTGCCTCTAACTTCTGAACCAGATGAGCTAGAAACGCAAACTTGGTGTCTATTTCATGGTGTCTGACCATGGGAGACTCAATGGAATAGCTAATTTTATTATTGGGTGTGTCTGGACCTTTATTGTCCATATTTGCAAGATGGTGGATTCCCAAAATAGAGCTTTAACATAATTTCTACCATGATTGTTGACTGCTTTTGCAAATACAAGCAATATGAATCCATTTGCTAAGATTTATGGCACAGAAGGGACTTATACCTGTATTATTCTTGAGTTTGCATGTTGTCAAAATGGCTGTAAACGAGATATTATATTTCCTGTCCGATTCTACTGTATGTAGTTGTAGCAATGACTTCAGATAAAATCAGAGACCAAAACAATGTATCTTAGAATTTTTTTTTTTATTAAAATAAATATAAAAAAAGAGAGAGATTATCTCAATGAAATGAATGCAACTGCCTTTTTGGGTCTTTCACACATAGACATGCACATGCTTTCCAACAACTTCAGCTTCAGGGAAATTATAATGAACACATGATTAAAACAGGCTGCATTATAATGCAAATAATTGCTAGTCACTATCACTGTCATGTGTACCTATCCTGCTGCATCTTGTCTCCAGTCCTTGGCAACGACACCCCAAGTAGCATGCAATTCCCTTCTTCGCACATGAACAGTTTTTCTGGCAGCCTTTGATACAGCTACATGATCTTGCCTTGTCCATTGATATAGTCCAGGCTGGCTCTGTAGATGGACAGGGGACTGCCTTCCCATGGCGGCAGCATGATATAGGCATCTATATCATGCTGCCACCCACCTCCTAGACCTTCCAGAGCTGTGGGTGAGAACAGAGCAGGATGCATATCTTCCTATCCATCACATGGTCTCAGCCCTTGGACTCGCACAGTGTCGTGCCCTGCCCTTTATTCACAGCCTGAGTGGCAGAGATACCACCAGCTATCCCTTTTTCACTGGAAAGAAGCACAAGCGTAATTTGACAGGGTTTTTGGGTTTTAAAAACCCAAGGGCCCCCTCTAGTGGCGAAAATAAAAATTTGTTTTTAATAGGCCTAAATAAAGATATACGCCCAATGCGCCCATATCTACATAAATTCATACTAGGATATTATATGTATTTAGTAATTTCCAATATATTAGGGCTAATCATTGTAGTTTGCGCTTAAATCGCGCAAAGACAACAGACTCGGGCTCCTTTGAAGAGGGCCCCCTTGATCCGAAAACCCATGGGGAATAAGGTCTAATTTCGCCACTGAGGCATGGTTCAAGACCAGCATGGGTCTAGATCTCCCTGCACTTCAGGAGTTTGGTGAAAATTCCTCTTATTCCCTCTCAGAGGATGTCAAGAATCAGGCTAGAGACCTCACAATAGCTGTATATGCATCAAAAGCTGAGCATTCGGAGGACTTTGACCTGGCAAAGCTGAGAGTGTACAAGTTCCTAAATAACCGATCAACCCTGTTGAAGCTGCTGCCACCTACAGAAAATGCCTTTGGCCTGCACCTGAAAAGAGCTGTTCTTGCAGCCATAATAGATAAAACTGCACACATCGCGAAGCCAGACATCCCTTGCTTCACTGAATATGGATGGTCTCTCAGTGATGGGAAGGCAGTCCCCTGTACATCTACAGATTAATGGACAAGGCAATATCACCTGGTTCGAATGATATCAACGCACTTAATGCGAAATATTCACGTGCTTTCAGACTCTTCAATGCAGAAAGTATCCAGGATACTTGGATCTCCAGTATCCAATATCTCACCAATGCAGAGATATTAGTAGTAAAATGTCGACATCTAGTGGTCAACCTCAGAGGAGCGCAAAAATAAAACCTGAGGTGAATACCAGCCTCGAACCAGATGCCAAAGTATGCTCTGTTCCCCGGTGTAACGCCCCACGCCACAGACCCTGGCGGCGCTCGTCGCGGCAACTCGGCTCGCTAGCGCTCGCCTCGGTGGCGACTCACGGGGGTCATCGGCGCCCAATCCCACTCAGCCGCGTTACCGAGTTATGTGCCGTTATGGACAGAATAGTAAATATTCAGTCCCTCACTATCCACGCCTACCCCACTATCCACGTCAAAGATAAATGCACAAAAAAGGAGTCACATCATCCGTTCATTAGCTCAGTCAGTAGAGCACGGATGCAACAAACCCACGGTTTGGGTTCGATTCCCCTGAGGGGAATAATATTCAAGGCGAGAGATATCGGCGCATGCGTACTTCAAAGTGCACGGAGAACAGGATACCGTGGATACTCCTCCGTGGATACCCAGTGCATACTCTCTGCATTCAAACGTCTGAGAAATGGTGAAAAAGTCGGATTGAATGCGAAGAGAGCAGTCGAAGCCGGTGGCAATATCATGTAGCTGTATCAAAGGCTGCCAGAAAAACTGTTCATGTGCCATCCATCCATCCATCCATCTTCAACCGCTTATCCGGAATCGGGTCGCGGGGGTAACAGTTCCAACTGAGACTTCCAGATTTCCTTATCCTGCGCAACTTCCTCCACTCCCTCTGGGAGTATACCGAGGCGTTCCCAGGCCAGTCTGGATATATAATCCTTCCATCTGGTCTTAGGTCTGCCACGGGGTCTCCTCCCAGTGGGACGTGCATCGAGGACCTTCCTAGGAAGGCGCTCGGGGGGCATCCGTACTAGATGCCCGAACCACCTAAGCTGACTCCTTTCCAAGTGAAGGAGCAGCGGTTCTACTCCAAGTCTCTCTCGGGTGATTGAACTTCATGTGCGAAGAAGGGAATTGCATGCTACTTGGGGTGTCGTTGCCAAGGACTGGAGACAAGATGCAGCAGGATAGGTACACATGACAGTGATAGTGACTAGCAATTATTTGCATTATAATGCAGCCTGTTTTAATGTGTTCATTATAATTTCCCTGAAGCTGAAGTTGTTGGAAAGCATGTGCATGTCTATGTGTGAAAGACCCAAAAAGGCAGTTGCATTCATTTCATTGAGATAATCTCAATTTGGGAATCCACCATCTTGCAAATATGCACAATAAAGGTCCAGACACACCCAATAATAAAATTAGCTATTCCATTGAGTCTCCCATGGTCAGACACCATGAAATAGACACCAAGTTTGCGTTTCTAGCTCATCTGGTTCAGAAGTTAGAGGCAAAACCTATTTTCTGGGTCCTTACATTATGGCGGCCATATTGTGGCGGCCATATTGGATTTCATGGAAACTTGCAATACAAAAAATGTTCATATGTATACCATTGATCAACCTGTGAAGTTTCGTGGAAATATCCCTCAGTTTAAAATGTTGCCCTATTCACCCCCCATTAAAACTAATAGGGGCTAATATTGAGGCGGCCATATTGGACTTTGTTGTACAAATTGACCGGGTTGTCCATATAGGTTGTGATCCTACTGGGTCATAGATAATATTTCTGGTGGACAACTTTTTATGTCGGGGCAAATGCAGCACACCTTCCTTTGCCCCCTGGGTATTTTGGTGATACAAGCCTGAAAATTGGCATGAGTAGTCTCTGTGGGTCACTTTGCAATTAGCCTGGGAAACCCAGACTTACTTGGCAATTAGCCACCCACAGTTACTTGAAATTTCAATATGGCAGCCATTTTTCAAGATGGCCACCACCTTAGTGGAGCACCAAATAAACCATTATATCACTTAACTGCTCCACAAGGTGTCCGCCATCTTGAAAAATGTCCGCCATCTTGAAATTTCAAGTAGCTGTGGGTGGCTAATTGTCAAGTGACCCACAGAGACTGCTCATGCCAATTTTCATACTTATATCACCAAATAAACTATTATATCACATAACTGCTCCACTAAGGTGTCAGCCATCTTGAAAAATGGCCACCATCTTGAAAATTCAAATTCCTCTGACAATTATCTTGTCAAGTGACCCATGGAAAATGCTCATGACAATTTTCATGATTGTAGCACTTATTCTGCTCCAGGACATAGAAGGGGGCCTATTACCCCATAGAGGGGGGCCTATTACCCCAGTAGTGGGGCAATAGGCCCTTTTTACATGTTTTTCTTTTTGTACTATAAAATCAAATGTATCTAATTTTTCAACATGGTGCCCATATAGGTGTATTGGGTAAAGCATTGTTAACATGTACATACTGAATTAATATCAAAATGTATTTTAATTGGTCATAAAATAGACATTATCCTTAGGGGGGGCCTTTTACCCCACCTTACTCTACTAATGGATTATATTTAAAGGGGACTTTACATTCGTGAAAATCTCAAAGTGCTACAATAGGCAATTGTAGGGCTGCATATGACATTTTACATGGCGATTAATTGTCACTCAAATAATTGCGATTAAGAATTTAATTGTGTATACATTTCTGTTTGGCTTTTAGGCTTTGAAGTTACACATGGCAGATATGACACATAACCTAAATACACAAAGAAATGACTGACATATTTGACAACTTTCTACTTCAAAAATAACATTGATAGTGGAAATAGCCGATCTACAAGCTCACAACGCGCCGTGATTCATTGTGAGCACATAGATCTGCTATTTCCACTATTTCTGAAAATGTATGAACATTTTTCAACATTCACGATTATGACAATTATTTCGAAATAATTGCTATTATGTCAAATATTTGCGATTAGACGATTATGTAATAATTGTGACAGGCCTAGGCAATTGCAAAATAAGATGAGAATCCATAGTTGTAGCCCTGCTTCATTGATTCACCATTGCATTGCATTTGTTTAACCCATTTAGGCCTAGAATTATTGAATGCTTTAACCAGTGAAAAATAGCAGATATACAAGCTCACAGCATACAAGCTCACTCTGCAAGCTTGTAGATCTGCTATTTTTGAAAAATCGTGAAAATTTGAATTTTGACCCAATTCTATAACTAATCTGAGTTACAAACGTTCGCTTTAAAAATACATATATTCAAAGATTTGCACACATTTTCACGACTTTTTCAAAAATAGCAGATCTACAAGCTCGCAGCGCGGCACTCGTGCCGCGCTGTGAGCTTGTATATCTGCTATTTTTCAATAGTTAAAGGATTCAATAATCCTAGGCCTAGAATAGATCATATAACACCACATGTGTTTTGTTTGAATCCACAGGACTCTGGAGTTCCTCATGAGACATCTGTCCACATTAGCCACCTTCAGCCCCATCACTAACATGCACACCAAAAACCTGGCCATCGTTTGGGCTCCCAACTTGCTCAGGTAAAACTTTTACCACCAACACTTTCCATTAGCCATGTAGGTCAGTGGTTCTCTTTTCAGGCCACGACCCCCAAAATAATCAGATTTGAACTGGGGACCCCCCCACCCTGACAAGCACTTGGAATTGTAGGAGTTGGCATTATATTTAGTTTGACTCGCTCTATTCCATTGAAAATAGCAAGATCTACATGCTCGCATGTAGATCTGCTATTTTCACAATTTCTGCCTCTAATATTTGACAATTTGACCAATGTTTGACCAGATACCAGGTACTGTACTAAAAAGGTCTTTAAAGTTGTTAAATTGACACTTTAGAAATGTGTAGATACCATGTATAGTTGTATACACTTATATTGTTGGTTGGTCTGATTACTGTTAAGTGAGAAAACAATGTTAACATTTAGCAAAGAAATCTGGGGACCCCCCCAAATAATTTGGGGACCCCTCTGGGGGTCCCGACCCACAGGTTGAGAACCACTGATGTAGGTTATGTGTAAAATATAAAATATGGACCGGCCCAACAATAGCGTTTCCTTCTAGACCTTCTGTGACAGTGAATTAGGGCATGTCCCTGTGGTTCCAAGCAGTGAAATAGGTCATGGTGTGCCTGTAACTGTGTCTTTCAGATCCAGACAGATTGAGTCAGCCTGTTTTAGTGGCACAGCAGCGTTTATGGAGGTGCGCATCCAGTCGGTGGTGGTGGAGTTCATCCTCAACAACACGGAGGCTCTGTTTAGCGCTAAACTCAATGCCATCATACGGGAGAACACAGGTGTGGGACCACTCCTTTTACATCTATACTATAATTTTGCGAATGTCTGACTGAGTGAGTGAGTGAGTGAGTGTCTGTCTGTCTGTCTGTCTGTCTGTCTGAAACAGCGTTTCTCCTCAGTGGCTGGAGCAATTGATCTGAAATCGCATCACAATTAGCATATGAACACACCTAACATAACTGTGAAGCCCGTTTGTCACTTTCACAAATCGTATGCTGTATATTAGCATTTTTATGGTGTATCTACTATCTATTCTGCATCTAGCTTGAGGCTAATCAATTCTGCATCTAGCATGAGGCAACATGTTTAACCAGCTCTGTGTGTGTGTGTGTGTGTGTGTGTGTGTGTGTGTGTGTGTGTGTGTGTGTGTGTGTGTGTGTGTGTGTGTGTGTGTGCAGGCGGGTGGGCGGGCGGGGGGGGGGGTGTGGGGGGAGGGGGGGGGGGGGTGGAACACAGTATCTCTGTAGCCATTAAACGAAACGGGTATTTCTTACATCATGCTACCCCCAGTTAAAGTTACTTTCCATCCCTCATATACTGTATGCACAGTGCACATCCCATAACCCACACACTGCACATCATTTTGGAGCTCATATCTTTGAACGGGTAAGGGCTAGTTTTAACTAATTTACTGCCATATCCTGAGTTCCTCCAAAAACAGTGCTTCTGGTTTGGGGCCGGATACGGAGGGCCGGAAACGGGGGGCGGGACAGCATGTTTCTCTGTGTCAGTCTCTCCTCCGTTCACTTCGTTAGACAAGCTGGAGCTACGGCAGGGAATGTGGCATGGATTTTACTGGGGGGTTTTTTTTTTGCTCACGAGCGGACCATGTCGTGCACGATGGACACGCACTCGCCCACGTTAAAAGGACGTTTTTGTCAATCGCAGCCGTTTTTTAATGGCAGTAAATGAGTTAATTGAAAAGATTTGAGTGTACTGTATGCATATACAGTATTTGAACGTGTGATACATTATATATCGTCGCCGTCCGGCAGAAACCGTCTTTTATTTTTGTATATTCTTTGACTTTTATATAAATCAGTGCTATTGAACACCCTTTAGCTTACGTCTGTGTGTTGGTTAAATAATATTGAAATATTGAAAGTAGTAAAAAGCTCCACTTGAGCTGGATGTTTTTATTTTATTTTCCAAAGCTGGTTTCTGCCCGACAGCAGAGATATAGAGATTTATCACATACTGAGTCTGTATTCACCCTACAGTAGGTGAGGGGGTGATAAAAGTACAGAGACGGTGTTAAGCTTGCCCTGATTGGTCAGCTGCCATGTCAGCCCTAGAGGTTCAACTGCAGCTGACCAGTCAGTGCCAGCTGGCAGGTGGCACTGTGAGTGACCTTATGGAGCTCACCATGTCACACAATGAAGGAAACACAGATGCCAAACATGGATGCTGCTGCAGACCAGGCACCTCAACAACTCAACTGCCATGCTCCGAGCCAAGTCCTTTCTCACTGCTCACCGTTCATCTGTTGACTTCAAAGTGTTGATCAAATGTGAAGCAGAGAACAAGAAAAACTAGGTGCTCAGGAGGTACCAGCAAAGTTAAAAAACGTGTGGCGGGTGCTACCAGGATCAGTGGGATAAAACTTGAAAAAAGAGAAGGAGGATCCGAGCACTCAAAAAATAAAAAGGAGGGGAACGGACGTAAAAGCAGTGTACTTTATTTCAAGTCATAGATCAAATGTATCGTTGTATTTGTGACTACATAAGGCATACATGGGCAACTGGCGGCCCAGGGGCCACATGCGGCCCCCACCTTCACTTAATGCGGTTAAGACTGATATATTATTGATTTCAGCTGTTCCAATTCCAAACATGAAAATATGATCCGCTTTACTTCAGTCTGCATTAGTACCATAGCTTAATGACAAGTATTTAAAAAAAAGAGTTTGTCTTTTTTATGTCAAATGTATAAGTTCATAAAGTTAACATAAGTATAACTAAATGCATTTGAAATGAAATAAAAATGCGATTTTTCAGGATTCCAATTCAAAAATAGCAAAAAAGTATTCAGTATTCCAATTTTAAAAAGCAATGCAACGCGCTTTGAGCTTGTAGATCGGCTATTTTTGCTACTTTTGTGTGACAAAAAAGTTAAAATACGAGATAACTGCCCGATAATATGCAATGTGGCCCTCTGGAGTGAGTTCAAAGTTGCCCACCCCTGATTTAAGGCTTTGGGTATGTGACGAACAAGTTAAACAAATTGTGTCTCTCTTTCTTTTTTTTTTACTTTTAGGTAACAACACATTATCCAGGCCAAAGTCTCTGTTGATCTGCTCGCCTTCAACAAAGCTTCTGTCACTGGAGGAGGCCCAGGCTCGTACCCAGGCCCAGCTGGGCTCGCCTGTCACCACTCCCTCCCTCACGCAGAGCGATTATATTGAGGTTGGGGAAGGACCTGGAGCTCTGGTCGGCAAGTTCCACACAGTCATCGAGCTCCCTCTGGAAAGGTAATCTGATTGAGTCCTGTTATGTCACAAACAAACCCTTAATCACTATAAGGCCTTTTCCACCGGCAAAGAACCGGTTTGGGTTCTTTGTCCCGCCTATGGGATGAACCAGAGGTGAGCTTTTCCACCGAGAACCGAGTTGGTAACGAACCGTAAAAGTCGGTTCGGAACGGGAACCACAAAATCCTTTTTTTTTTTCAGTGAACCGTGACGATATACTGGGGGACAAGGGCTCGCAAGCTGGTTCTTGGCCGGTTCGCAAGAACGAACCAAGGTTCCGGAGAAGTTGCCAACCTATAGGCGGGAGAAAGAACCCGAACCGGTTCTTTGCAGGTGGAAAAGGCCCCTATGTGTAAACGTGTTGTTGTTTCACACAGATGTAGCCTTGCTCAGGCAAAACACAGAAGTCAAGGATTCATCAGCTCATAAACAATCAGCTTTTCATCGCGCCACTACAGCTGATGAGAATCAGCAAATCCACATCTAATAGTTTGCAAACAAGTCACTAGATTATATCATATTAGATTAGATTAGATTGTCCTTTATTATCCACAAGGACATTTTATTTTGCTCAGGTCAATATAGATAAAGCACAACAATGCCCAGCGAGGGAGTGTGCTGGGGGTTTCTGTTTTTTTAAGGAGCCTGATGGCAGAGGGGATGAAACTGGCACTGGCCTTTTCTTCTTGAATAAAGGGGAGGCAGATCTCTTGCTGAGATTATGAGTTGAGTCTCTCTCGTAATCTTTCCTACTTTCTTTTGAGCTGACCGTTTTTAAGCTGCTCTTACTGACAGCTCACGCTACATGCCAGTTGCTTTGCCATTGTCTCCACAAACTAATGAATAGCATCTCATCCCTAATTGGTCATGTGTTGCTTGTTGTTATTTGTTTTTATTTACTACCTGCATTTGAGAGATGAATTGATGAATTTAGGGGGAAAAAAACAATGTGTGCTTAAACCTTTGACTGAAGGTGGCTGTTTTGTTTCCATGTTTTTGCAGCAAGCGGGCTCCTGCTAAGGTTAAGAAGTCTCCTGTGGGGAACTGGCGGTCCTTTTTCCACCTGGGCAAGTCCCATTCTGGGTCTAAGCGGAAGCTGAAGCGTCACCCCAGCGAGCCAAATGAGATAAAGAGCATCGCACTGCCAGGTCATAACACTGCTACCTCACACAGTCACAAGTGATTTTATTTCAGTGGAGCTATTTTTTCGTTCCACATGAACTGTTCAGTGAACTGTTGAATGAGAGCTGACAGGCATGTGTTTCTCTGACAACTCATTTCTGTGCATATATGTTCAGGTGGAAGAGGAGATTGTGGTACACTGCGTTCCACCAAAAGTGAGGAATCGCTCACCTCTTTGCACAAGGTGGAAGGTAATTATACTTGCAATATAAAATAAATTGTATATGATGGCATAGCTCTAACCCTCCATTCCTAATATACAAGGATGTGAGAAAGTGAACAAGTAAAGAAATGTATCGCTTCCAGCACAACTCCTCCTAATCAGCTCTGTGTGTCAGCTAACAGCGAGAGTGAAAGCTTGAAAGATTTCTCACTTTGTGTCTATTCATACATACAGACAGACAGACAGACAGACAGACAGACAGACATGAACTTCTATTCAAACAGCTGGAGATTATCTTAGGCTCTCCTCTCGTACAGTATGCACTCCCACAATGGTATCGAATGACATCAGGAAAATGTGTTCATACTTGCCTCAAGTATGCTCCCTGGCTGTATGTTAGGAACGGGTTAGTCTATCAACTCCTCCACAATCTTTGAATGCTACAGAGAGTATCTATGCCTCCTGAAAGTTGCAAATGGAAGATGTCTTATGTCATTTCCTTTCACAAACATATATTTAAAAATAGTTTAGAATGACACATTTTTCTAAGCAGCAAGCTAGATATGCTTAGACCAATTTGATTTACAGAAGGTGTGCTATTAAGGCAACACACTATTGTTCTCGGTCAGAGAATTCTTTTCCAGCAAAGTGAACCTGCTTTTTGTAAACTTTTGCACAAAGGTAAAAGATTTTTGGTCATGCTTCACACACTGTTGTCATGCTTCACATGACATCACAAACACAATATATAATATAAATGGTAAGACAGAATTCAGTTCCCATTGGATTCCTCGCAACTCGCGTCAGTGCAACCACACTTGCAATTACCCAGAATTGCACCTTTCTAGTCACTATTATAAAGTGGGGAAATGGCAGGATATCCGCTGTAGTTTCTTCACATTTTTCAGCGCTTCCGAAGAATCATTAAAACATTGTGTGAGCGAACGAACAGTCTGTCTGTCTGTCTGAGAGACTAGGAAAGGGTGAATGTGTGAATTCATCTTCATGTGCTTTTTGAGCGGTGGTAAACCGCTCCATAGAGTGGCTGTGCGTGTGTCTGTAGCCACTTTTCCTCTGCGTTTTGCCATAGCAATGTGTTTTTCCTCAGCGTTTTGCCATAGCAATGTGTGTGTGTGTGTGTGTGTGTGTGTGTGTAGCCTGTATTACATCACCAATTACATCCTAGTCTGTAGCCACTTTTTCCTTGCCATAGCAATGTGTTTTTCCTCAGCGTTTTGCCATAGCAATGTGTGTGTGTGTAGCCCGTATTACATCACCAATTACATCCTAGTCTGTAGCCACCTTTTCCTCAGCGTTTTCCCATAGCTGTGTGTGTGTGTGTGTGTGTGTGTGTGTGTGTGTGTGTGTGTGTGTGTGTGTGTGTGTGTGTGTGTGTGTGTGTGTGTGTGTGTGTGTGTGTGTGTGTGTGTGTGTAGCCTGTATTACATCACCAATTACATCCTAGATATATCCTAGTCTGAAGACGTTATGCAAGCACGACCACCGCTCACTTCACATTGGGTGTGATTTTTCTTTCTAAAGGTGGATATTCTTTGTTTTCTCTGACCTTTAAATGTCTCACTCTGCATTCTTTCTGTTTCCTTCTGACCAGGTGTGCCGCAGAGTTACCGTCCTTCCAGACCTCGTTCCACCAGCGAGGCCATCACCTCCATCTTGAGGGTTGACAAAGGTGAACACCTCAGTCACCTACGGAATGAGAGCCATAACAGCGCCGATCCTGTCCGCCCCGATCCCACACCTGCCTCGGCGCACGTGGCCCTTTCACTACCGGAAGACGACCTCGACCTTTACCCTCCGGCCGAAGGCTTTTCCAACTTGGACTTTGACCCCATGTCCTTTCAGTGCAGCCCTCCGTTTGCCATACCTGGACCACGGCACAACAGGGAGAGCGTCAGGTGGAGGAAGAGTGCTGGGGTTTCCAGTGAATCGGAACTCATCTCCTCCCCCAACAGAATCACCAGCAGTTCTCAGTCACCGGATATTAGTCCGATCTGTGGGAAAAGGGGAAAGAAGGTGCCACAGCCGCTATCGCCTAAACTCAGGAAGAAGTCCTTTAAGTCTCCCCCTGTGGCTGGAACAGATGTGCATGCTGTGTCTGCCTCCACGTCGCGCAGCGTGTCTGACCCTCAGGGTTCCGCATCCTCCTTTCTTCCACCTCTCCCCTCCTCCTCTCCCCCAGTGGAAAGGTGTGAGGCCCCGCCGACAAAGGGGAAGGAGCTGAGAGCCTCCTGCCAAGGTGGCAGTCCACCCAGCACACTGAGCCAGGCCTCAGCCCTATCAGACCTTAGCCAGTCTGCACAGAACCTGCCCGATCCAGGTTAGTACTAAAATATACTGTAACACTCAAATTGAAAATATACTTTTGTATTAATATGTTTCCATTTGTTTGCATGAAATATATCATTATTAGTTGTAGAGGTAATGTCTGTTTATATCTTTATACTTCAGATATCATTTCTTATAGTTTCTTATCAAAGCTTTTGTGTCTTGTCCCATCATGTCTTATCATAGCATTGTTTGTCTTGTCATACTGTAGCGTTGTTTGTCTTATGCCTCCCCAGGAGCAGATAGACTTATGAGTTCAGTGTCTGTTCTGCCTCCTCACCCTCCATTGACCAGCGCTGCACGCAAATTGGCTCTGGCTTTGGCTGAATCTGCACAGAAGGCCAGCAATAGCTGCCAGAAGAGAAGCATGCAAATGCATATTCCATCATATCCTCTCGACAGACCAGACCTTCCTCGTTCACAGGAAAGACCTCCTCGACCCACTGTTCTCAATCTCCAGGCGTACCCCCAGGGGCACTCTCCGGTGACCTCTAAGTCCCCGCTGTTGCCCCAAGCTCGTACCCCTAATCAGAGCCATTGTAGTCCTAAACCTGTTTATTGTCTACCTGCACATCTAAGCTCAGAGCCTTTACACGTGAATGATGGACAGGAAACCATGAGTAACTTCACACCTAATGTCAGCCCGCTAGGTTCTGGGAGCTTGGACGAGGCTAACACAGAAATGAGGGAGCACGGAGAGGAGAGAAAGCAGTCTCTTAGACCTAATAACACACAGACAAAACCTACTTATCATAATGTTGGGGTCTCAACCCCCATCCAGCCAGTTTGCTCCATTCAGAGCCCATCAAACTCTGCTGTCTACGTTCACACTGATTCTGTCAATGTCTTTAACTTTCGAACTGTTTTGGCCGAGGCCTCGATGCCTGCTTCGGTTGAGGAGGCCCTGCCGCGTCCGTCTCAACCGTCCCCAGTGCACTACAGCCCAGAAGAGCACAGAGGTCTGGGCACAGTCGAGAATGACTACAGTCACCACAGAACCAATGTGGCTTCACAAATGCCTGTACCGCACTATCCTCGACCCGGGGCTTTGCCCCATCGCCTTTCAGGACAGAAGAGCGTATACAAGGTTCCTCCTGACAGCCATTACAACACCTCAGGCTTAAGGCAGCCCTTATCGCCTCAGAATAGAGGTCCCTTCAGAGATGACCCATTGATGGGCGGCCCCCACAGGCCATGGGGCCAGTGGCAAAGGTCAAGTGATAGAGTAGTGGGGCTTCCGGCGATCCGTAGATCCCACTCCTTCCACGCTCCTCAGATAAGTCACTATGAACTCACAGAGACAGAAGTCCTTCCACCTGACACAATGTTTTATGTCCATCAGCCCTCTGTCCAGGAAGCCCCTTACCAATGGCTGGTTCAGCCGGACCTCCACCCCGTCGAGCCATACTTTGAGAATGGACGCGTTCAGTACCGCTGCAATCCCTACTCGGATACAAGACCAGTGCATGGTTCTCACTATTATATGGACCCTTACCGCCAAAGCAGCATCAGACATAGTCAGTCATATACGTTGCGCTCCAGTAGGGATAGTGGGCGGTCTGATTACTACTACTGCCCTCCGCATCATGTCCCATCTGCAAACCGGGAACTCTTGTTAGAGAGCAAGGACACAGATTATGAAACAAGAGTTGCAGAGGGTTTTGATAGACTCGTCTACCAACCAGTCGCACAGGAAAACAGATATAGACGTGGACCCACTAGTCCAGTTATGTCACCCTATGAAACTCCCCTTTCACCTAACGACTATCGAGGTAGAGAGATAATGCATACAAGGAGCAAGTCAGACCCAGGGAATGCCTGCCTTCTCGCCATCGACAGGGTAGACAGTCAACGTAAAGTAGTTGCCACATCCCCAACCTCCCCAGGGCACCAACAGACAGACCCCGAGGTCGCCAGGCAACAGAGCAGTCATTGGCCTGAAAAGGAACTAATCCCACCCAGGAGAGAGAACGTGCCCAGGAGGATTCAGGTCAAACAGGCTTCCCCACACACACACCAATCACAGCAGCAGCCTCAGATACGTAAAATCCCCTCACTTCCAGAGAGGTGTTCTAACATGAAGAACGCTGAGGCCAATAACAGAAGTAGTGCACGTGCTCTTGAACAGGAGAGGCTGATGATGACCAATGCAGCCAACAGTTACTCCAGCCACGTGAAGCCCAACGTGCCTAGTAGGAGACCAAGTCGATCACAGAGCATCAAAGAGCATCGTCACTACCACCATTATCGCACCAAATCTCCACGCGATCCAGAGCGCCAGGGATCCTTTTCCACCAGAAGGACACAGAGCACCAAAGTCAGACCCACGCACTACGACCACATGGAAGGGTATTATGCAGCTCCAAAACCTAAACCCATGAGATCTGGCAAAGCTGTTGTTGGATATTTGCCTAGCCACGGCTGCATGTCTCCCCACAGACACAGACTGCTCTCCAAGGCCCTGGGTCACGGGGCTTTTCATCAGACTGGACTGAGATCAGAGGCCGGGGTTTACGAGTAACCACTGATCTTGTCTGATTCCAGCTTGGGGCCAAAAGAGACCAGCATTTTCCCCTGCCAGACCAACAGACTGTTGAGCTGAAGGCATTTTGTGTTTAACCTTATAAAAGCTACTGAAAGAAGAGAGACAAAGGGCATTGATATGGTTTGAAGTGCTGATTGTGTAGTATATTCTATTAAAGGGAGTTTATAAGAAATGAATGAATCCTATCATATCCTATGATATGGCTTCAAGAGTTGATAGGATTGATAGGAAGTGTGCAACATGTTTGAGAAAATGGTGGATGATATTCATATTTTATTTTTGGTATAAACAATCATGCGAAAAGGTAATCCTTTTAAAACATGCCTACATGAACGTATATATGTAAGATAAAAGCTGAATTTTAACTATATTTGCATAAGCAATACATGCGTTACATATGCTAGAATATGTGGCTAGTGTAATGTATATAGTTTTAGCTTAAACTCTTTTCATTACAAAACAAACTTCAGTCACATGCATTTTTTAGAGTTATTTGGGGCATTTTATGCTTTATTTCAGATACTCTAGGTTAGTGTAGAGAGACAGGAAACCAAGAGCAGACATAGAGGAGAGACATGCGAGAGACGAGGCGGGGTTCGGATTTTAACGTGCGTCCTTGTGCTCACTGGGAGCATTATGGTGTGTGTCTCAACTCGACTCAACTCACTTTTGGTATACCATACTACTGTATACTTTGTTTTCCACAGGGGCCATCATAGTAACATCCACCCCTCTGTGTAAGAGAGTGCTCTGAAAAACAATGGTGACTTGTCGGAAATAATCTGTTTCACAAATACAATCCAATAAAAGGTGAGAAAGAGAAACAAGCCATGCAGTTCCTCAATATTGATTTATTTTCATTTTTTACAACAACTATTTTAAAGGTTTGTTGACAGTGCTGGGGAGCTTCCATGCTCCATAGGGGAGCCCGTTGAGATGCAGTGATGATTCTCTCTGACCAATCACTCAGTAGTCTGCATTGTTTTGTTCAGTATCGCTTCAACACGACAGAGGTGATGCCAAAAAGAAATACCAGGTTCTAGGAACTACTTTTACCCAATGGAAAGCCAAAAAAGGAGAGTGAAGTCGAGTAGAGTTGAGCTGGTACCATGTAGTGGGAAGGTGACACTACTGAGCCACCAGGCATCCAAGCCTCATGCACTTTTAAGGGTAACTGTGTTTCAAACTGAATGTCTTATTTGACCTCATATACATACGTTTTTTTTGTACTATTAGTATTTACTTACTGCTTGGAATAATTGTAGATAAATAAGCACTTTTGGTGGTCAAATCAAAGATAGTGATTTATTTATCCTAACTTGCACTTATCTCTTGTGAAAGGAACACTGATTAATTACAATTGGGGAAGAAAAAAGGCTTGCTATGGTTTCTGTGAAGGTCACAGCAACCATAGTATGAGATATGATATACATAATAAAGGATTAATTAACGCAATCATTAGGACATTGTATTTGGTATGACATTGTGGTGTGTCACAAAATTATTGCTTCTCTTTTTAGGGATCTTTTAACAATGTGGTGATTTACAGTACATAATATGGTGATGTTATTAAATGTTAAAGAGAATACTTCAATTCCAGTTCTGTAAGTGTAAAGGATATACTTTTGGGACATGTTCATGTTTTATTTTAAGGAGAGTCTTGAAGAAAAATAAAGACATATATTGTGTATCTGATTATATTTGATGTTCTCTTTATTACAAGATATTCTCACTTGAGAGGTTGTTAAAAGTGAATGGCCACTAGTGCAGCTGTTTCTAGATACACCAGCAGGTGGCACAGTAGTACCACAACAAGAACAGAGCTCCCTTTAACACCAGGACAGGCACCTAATTATTTGATGTCAGATGCCATGCCTTACTATCGTTTTTCCATCTCAATCATGATTTTGTGTGTCAATCCATGAGGCCATGTTGAACAAATAATTGAAAATATTCACCATTAAGCATCTACTTTATTTTTATCATCACCACTGCCTTAAGTAGTAATGTGGACGTGGAGTCGTGGACATGCTCACAGCATCCGTTACTATCCCAAGTTGGTTCAGTCACCATTTAAATTGAACTGAGCTGTTAAGGTTAATCAAAAACCATTAGTCATGGTTGTCCACTGTGCCTTGGGTACAGGGGCGTCACAAGGGGTAGGAAAGTGGGACTGAGTTACTGGGGCCCAAGGTGGAGGGGCCCTAATAACTTTATCTATTGAAAAATAGCAGATATACAAGCTCACAGCGCGGCACCGAGTGCTGCTCTGCGAGCTTGTAGATCTGCTATTTTGTGAGTTGTGAAAATCTTTGAATATTTTTATTTTTTAAGCAAACATTTCTATCTCAAATTTTGCTTCTGGGGGTCCCTGGAACTAAATATTTTGAGATCGGGGTCCGTGGCCAAATACATATCATTTTGGGGGTCCTTGACATAGGTTTCTTGCACACATTTTCACGATTTAAAAAAAATAGCAGATCTACAAGCTCACAGCGCGGCACTCGGTGCCGCGCTGTGAGCTTGTATACCTGCTATTTTTCAATAGTTAACATTCATGGGGGGCCCGCAGTGAATCCTTGTACCCAGGGCCCAGAATTTGATGTGACGCTCCTGCTTGGGTATTGCTGCTTTGTTAAAAAGGGGGGGACAAGTCTTAAAGTAAATCATCAAAATAGGCAGCCCTCCATTCACAGCTGACTGAATGACTTGCTCTGTGGCAAAAACCATTAGGAGAACCCGTAGACCCAAAGCAGTGTCTCCTGGCAGAGCTCCGCATTGCTCCTGGAGCAGTGAGACATTGTTTATTCATTGGCACATTGGCATTCAAGGTGCATCCGCACTGTTCTCTCTCATAACCAACAAGTTGCAATTTTTATGCATGTGAAGGTTGAAGGCAAATTATTTATGGGAGACTGGACCTGGGGAAAGAGAACGGCCTCTAGCAAAATGGTTTACGTTGAGGGCAATCCTTTTCTATAGGCTATTGAATTCGCTGGATCACAGCAAGATATGCATGTATTATTCAGCTTTTCTGGGGTTGAAATGCTGCCCTGCCATACAGCCATCTGCCCTTTGGACATTGTGATGTATTTGGGACGTGCCACCTTTCAAGTTCAAGTAGAGTCTTATTTCTCAGTGAGGGTACAAATGAAATGAAAGAAAAATGGCTCTACCACCAAAAAAAAAGGAAGAAGAAATGGGGCAATGCATTTTAAGGTATGGGCTGGAAGGGAGATTGAGCAAGTTGACTTTAATTCAGAGGTGAATGAACTCTCACCCATACAGAGCATCGGCATTATTCAAAGAACATATGGTGTAATCCAGATGCAGTGCTAGAAATGGAATGTATCAGGGGTCTGGTCGGGTCTGGTGCCAAGCAGCAGGTGCTAGGCAAAGGGATTGGCCTACACCTCAGTTTGTAAATTATAAAGGCGTATAGATTCAGCAGTAATAGCAAATCTAAGCTTACAAGGTATCTCAAATGATTGCATCCTGCACATAATTCTACATCCGTTCAAACTGATAACTCTGACTGACTGGGGACTTGTGGGTAGGGAGTCTGGGAGAAGTGTGGTTATTACTCTACAATACTCTAGTATTAGTCTAAAGACCATTATACAGTATCCTGATGATGTGAAAGAAAATATATATGATATGGCAGGCATACTGACTATACTGAATTAAAACATGGCACTTCATTTCAAAAAGGTTACCGGCAGGTGTAGAAACAAAAAGGAGGAAATTCTTCGGCTACCTGAGGTTGTACAGGCATTACCTCACCGTATTTGTGTGTATTCTCCAAGTCAGGCCTTAAGTGAGATGCGCACCCTGAGTTACTTGAGGCTCTGCACCTGCTCCACTGGTGTGGCGTTGATCAGGAAGGGTGCGTAAGACCTCTGCCTCTGACTGCTACAGACCACCACCCCTGCGACATAAGCAGGTTCTCGACCACACAGTCATGGGTGTACAGCGAGGGTCTCAGTATAAACCTGGGGGCTCCAGTATTTAGGGTGAGGGAGGGTGGTAAAGCTAGGACTGCCCACCCTAAAAACTTGGGGTCTGGCAGTTAAGAAGTCCAGGACCCATGCAGTCACAGCAGGGTTCAGTCCCAGGTCAGCCAGTTGGGGACTATGTGGTGTTGAAGGCAGGGCTGTAATCAAGGTGGGAGAGAGTGGTTTGATTGATTGATTGATTATTTTATTAGACAAAAATGTAGTACAGTACAAGTACAGTTAACACCCTGCCTAAAAGGAACATCTTTTTTTTTTACGTTGGAAGCCCTCTGTATTTAATTCATGCATGGACATAATAAATAGCAAGCAAAGAAAACATTCAATAATATCGCAGTTATAAAACACTATATGTATAGGATAGGGGAAACGGGGGGTGCTCACTTCTCGCCTGTCTATGGGAAAAGTGATAGCTACTTCCTTCTCTGGCCTCCTGTGAAAGGTGAGTTTTCAGGGCAGTTTTGAAGGATGCCAGCGAGCTACATGTAAGGGAGGTAGCCAAGGAATTCCACACCTGGGTGGTAGTGTTGTAGAAGGAGAATTTATTAATATTTGTCTTATGGGTTTGTGTTATCAGATCATTGTGTGCGCTCCCTCTGGTGTTGTGGCTGTGGGTGTCGCTAACTTTTTGGAGGTGTTTGGTCAGATATGCGGGTACTGAGGGGATGGAGGGCAGATTTGCGTTGACTATTTTGAAAGTCAATCCCATTTTTTGTTGTTTAACCCTGTCTTCAACGCTGAGCCAACTTAGGCTAGAGAAACATGGGTCATGGGCCCCAGGTCAAGAAGTAGCCGAATCAGTTTGTTTTGGGAGGTTTCAAGGGAGGTTCAAAGTGGGACTGAATGAAGGTCCCAGCAAGAGTCCTGAGGGCATTTCTGTTGACAAAAGTGGAGATTCTGTCCAGGAATCTTGTTATTTGATTTACTTTTTTGATCACCATTGGTGGTGGCATATAGAACCCGGGAGATGCCTCTGTTGGTGGATCTGTTTGGATGGTAGGCGAACTGCAGTGTGTCAAGGTGCTGGGGAGAGAGAAGCAGATGGGATTCTTTAATAGCCTCTCAAAGCACTTCCCTCTCCTCCTCGATTGTGTCTTAAGATCCTAACCAAATATCACAAACAGGATAGATGACAGTGTGAAGCCCTGGCGGAGGGAAAACCCTGCAGAGAACAAGAATGACGTACTGCCGAGGACATGGCCGCAGCTCTTGCTTTGGGTGTACAAAGATTGGATGGTCCGCCTTTTCCCAATACTCCTCCCACAGTATCTCACATAATTTGTGATACCTCTATATCAGTGGGATTCAACTACAGTAGATTAGGCAGGGGGCCACAATTGTAAAATGACTTGAAGTCGGGGGCCACAGGACTGTGACAGGACAGACTGTGACAGGACTGTGACCTGTGGTGAGTGCAACCTGCATGTTTGTTCCTTTGTGTCAGTACACACTGAAGCCAGGTTGGTGCATTGTTTTTTATCTCTTTAATTTTGAATCTCCAGGCCAATTTTCACAACATTGAGTGGCTGAAACCCGATTAGTTGTGCTTTTTTTCTCTTTTCTTTTCTCCTTAATAACTCTTTATCTCTCTTGGGACTCTACAGTACAGTTTTTGTTCATTAAAATAAGTCTGATATTGTAACTTTAATGCACTTGTAAATGTGATCTGCTTAAATCAGATCGCTAGATACAATTCTGGACACAAGATGCATGCCTGGAAGTTGCATGCCTGGCTGCTTTTTGACCTACAACACTGGGAGTGCTATAGGCTGGATGATACTGTAGCATAAAACTTATTGGATAATCTATTGAACTCTTTCTCAAAGTTGGCTGTGGTGGGGGGAAAAAATTAGATCCACAATAGTTGAAGGCTTAATCATTTCACCTTGATGTCTATTGAAAGTGACTTACAGTAGCCTACTGCAGGAAATGGATTTTACTGACCTGATCAAGGACTTTGCAGCAAAGAAGTCAAGAAGAAGAATGCCTTCCACGTAAGCAACCTGTTTTTCTATGTGCTGCTGCCTGACATTTTGCTGTATAATTGGTATTGGGGGCAAAGGCTGGGCCTGGGTAACAATGAATCAAGCCCAACGACTGGCTTTTTCTATGGAATTTGTTTGGAATTGAAGGCATACAGATTATATATATATATATACACACACACACACACACACACACACACACACACACACACACACACACACACACACACACACACACACACACACACACACACACACACACACACACACACACACACACACCCTTTAATGCACCACCAAAGTCAAGATGGTTAAGAAGTTAGGCAGGCAGTTTTTCTGCAGTTTTTAAACCATGTGTTTCGGGCCAAAAGGAATCAAAGGCTGCATCTGATGTGCAAGCTGCTAAAGGTTTTTAGTTGGGAAGATGGCTGTTGTAATTGGTTCACATAATTGGCTGACTCTCCTCTCCGATCCAGTCCGAATTGAAGGCTAATATCTTTCCCACATCAATTCCCTCAGATTCATATTGTGGCTTATCTGTTCTCGATTTTGAGCTCTCACATAACATGATGTACAGACGTCTAGGTCCTTTCAGATCTTTTCCCATAGGGCTGTCCTGATCATGACATTTCTCTTGTCGCACAAATAATTGCAATTAACAATTAACAAATCCCAACATTTTTCAACACGGAAATGATTATGACTATTAATAATTGTGTTTATTGCAAATAATTGCAATTAGGTGATAATGTAATAATTGTGACAGGTCTACTGTTCGTACTAATGTTGTGGGCTATTAATAAGTGTCTCAGTTACTGATGATGTTCATGATTATTTACTGTAGGTCTACTATTTTCTTAACAAAATGTGGTTTGTGTTCAAGTTGTTTTGAGTTCTGACATGTGCACAATGGACTTCTATGACATATCGTTTAAAATATAGGGGGGGGGGGGGGGCATCTCTCTATTTGACTTTCAAAGTCAAATGTTTCCATATAATACTTAGAAGTTTTTCCTTTTTCAGTATGTGTGTAGGTAGCCTATATGGATACCATATAATCCATATTCACTGAAATTAAATACATTCTGTATTTTCAAGTCACAAAAACATAAATGTGTTTTATATTATTCCCCACTTTCAGCAGTCACTTTATTTCAGAAACATGCATGTAAACGTACCTTTTTCAGGTAAAGGGATTAAGAATAACCCAGTTAACAGTACACAGATTTCTGTCGGAGACACCTGATTACTTGGCCATGTGTAGACTACGGGACTAACCCTAACCCGAACCCTTAGACAGGTTTCTAAAAGTTTTTTTGTAAGTGTGTGCATGCATGTGCTCAGAAAACATCCTGGATAAGAAAAGTAACAATTTAAAACAAGTCTCTACCACTGGGCCTCAATTCACACACTCACACTGTAGAACCAGACGATAAAATACAGTATTGCTTCTTATAGGCTCAGGTCAAATGTTTGTTGGAGGAAAGCATTATAGCTCCATTATGTCTCCTATTGGCAATAATCAGCTTAATCACATTTCTCCTGTTGTGTTAAATAAATGGTGAAATAAAGTTATCTACTGCATGTACTGTAGATATAGGCTTCAGGGATCACACTAAGGTACGTTTCAAAGTGGTTCTCAAACATTCATGTCAAGATCCCCAAATTGAGGTATTTGACCAAGGACCCACTTTTGAGCCAGGAACCCCCATAATAGAAGATTTAATCATCAACTAATTGCAACACTTTATGTACTTGTAGATTTGCTATTTTTGAATAGGCGAAAAATTAAATAGGGCTTAAGTGTTAAAATGCTTCCTCATTTTGCTGAGGACCCAACGGAACCCACTCAAGCCAAGGGCCCCATGGCCCTGGGACCCCACTTTCGGGCGCTTTGAGAACCAGTTGCATACACAACCAGCCAGGTGGTCAAATGTTATAGCTTAATGGATTCAAATAAATATTCCAGCTTCTCTTTTGCAAAAGGACAAATTCAGATGCTTGCTTTTTTCCTTTAAATTGAGTAGGCCTACAATTTAAGGACTTAAAATAATTGTTATAAATATTTTTGTAAAAGTCTAGGGGGAAATGAATGGGATTTGTTTTAGTGGCACCAGTAAACCACACCATGTTTAATGGAGTGAAACAAAATGAAAATTCAGGCTAGATATCATATCATGTAGCCAGGTGATTTTATATATTTTTTTCACTGGAAGAAGACTAATAGAACTTATAGAAGTTATAGAACCCATTCACATGGGCCAATAATAAATAAATAGCCTAAACAAACATCACTTTTTTTTTTTTTTTAATTCTCCGGTTGCCCCGCCCCGTTCCCATAGTGCACCTGGCCTGATATGCTGTAAACAGATTTAACAGAAGTCCCATTATGTTTGGAAGTAAAAGAATGAAAACAACTTGCAATATAACGTTCCACCTCATGAACATTGAGTAGAGTTGTCAGTGTTGTTGTTAGGGAGTGAATGTACTGCTGAGAGTCACATCTGTGACAGTTGAAAGTCTCAATCGTTTTCTTTCCAACTGTGTTTATTCTGGTGAGTTAACGGTGTGTGTGTGTGTGTGTGTGTGTGTGTGTGTGTGTGTGTGTGTGTGTGTACATGCGCGCGTGTGCGTGTGTTTTTGAGATGTGGAACGTTAGAACATAGGTGCATACACATTGTTTTGTTGGGGTGTCACAGCACCAACTCCCAGTATGAAACCTCACACTTAACTGTTTACCAATTGTTTGTTTAATTGAAAGTGATAATGGAGCAACTCAACTGTTACAACCTGAATGGCACATCTAGATTTTCTTTAATCTAATATTTCAAGGCATTATACAGTACCCCCCCCCCCCCCTAGTCAGATAAAAATGCCAGCAGATAGTGAGGACAAAATAAATCAATTGCCTATGTGTAGGGAAGAGAAACTAGGCTATATGTTTACTATTATACAATTTCTTTGTTTGATGAAATTAATGCATGAGTTACTTTTTCAATGCCTACAAATGATGACAAAAAGATGTTTCTGAGCAGGACAAGTCATATACCTACCTATCTACTTGTTATATGTCTAGTGTGTAGAGTAGACAACAACAAGTAGGCTACTCCTCTCAATCTGGGTATTATCATATTATTTTGTATGCGCAGTTCTACCTTTATGGCAGTATAGTTATTAAACAGTTTACAGTAATATATTTTTTAAATACTATATTAATGTAAACTATTCCTAACATTTTATGAGATCAAAAGGATGTGGGTGTGCTGTGCTCACATACACCCCCACTAGCCGCAAATTGCAACACTAGATTTTTTTATACTCGGATGAATCTAGGGTTGCAATACCACCCATAGGGATTCAATGCATGAAAACAGTTTTTTGCTAACTGATTGTATTAAACAACTTCAAACTCACCAATATTGTGGCTCTATGGAAAGCGTGGAATTTACTCTTGCTAACTGCAAAGTGTTTGTTTCTGAAAAATCCACCGAAGAATTGTTATGATTTATTTTCTGTTAATAAAATCCGAGCAGCCATGTTTTTTTTCTAAGTCTTGAACTTAGGAAGCGCTCGTCTTCTATAACACCACGTCCCGCTGCCTCCTGCATTAGGCTATGTGACAGAACCAGCTGGTACACAGGACTGCTGAGTGACTTCCCACGAGCGCTTCCAAACTCCAGCACTTAGAAAAAATAATCACCCGAACTGAATTTCTTGACAGAAAATAAAATCATAACAATTCCACGGTGGAATTTTCAGAAACAAACACTTTGCAGTTAGCAAGAGTAAATTCCAAGCTTTCCATAGAGCCACAATATTGGTGAGTTTGAAGTCGTTTAATACAATCAGTTAGCAAAAAACTGTTTTCATGCATTGGATCCCTATGGGTGGTATTGCAACCCTAGATTCATCCGAGTATAAAAAAATCTAGTGTTGCAATTTGCGGCTACACCCCCACAATGTAGTTTGTTGAGCATCAGTATGTTTCTTTTTTCTGCTTTTTAGCTGTGGTATATTTGTCTGGTTTCCAGGCTAACAGTATACAGTACGTATACTAGGCTGTGTGCATGTTGTGACAGGATACAGCATAATGTGAGGCTGTGTACATTGTGTTGAAGATAATGAGTTGTTGTGACAGTGTATGACATACATACATGTACAGCATGTGACTCTTCTTTCTTTCTTTCTTTCTTTCTTTCTTTCTTTCTTTCTCAAGGCTTGAGCAGACTGCCACATAATCACCACCTGGCCTCTTTGATGTGGGACCTGAACAGGAAAGATGAAGAAGGTACAAGAATCCTAGCTGGCAGGGGTGTTGCACAGGGACACCATCACTCGCATGGAGCGCTCTGAATGCCCCACCATATCGTAGCTCAGCTTCTCGTCTGTTCTCCTATACAACTGTGAATGCTGAACCCTGAAGCGTGCTCTACAGAAGTCCCTGGCCACTGCGCTACACCAGAATACTATCTGCAGTGCTAACTATCACCCAGGATGAACATGTTACCAACAAGCATCTGTATGGGGGGTACCAAGGGTGAGTGAGAAGATGGCAGCTGCCATTGACACTGGGAGGGTGCTCCCAGCAGGTGAGGAAATATTGGCGAGCTAGACAGATGTAAGGAAGATCGATGTGCCCTCCATCGATGCTGGAGGGCTCATCCGGGGATGAACTATCTCTCTATCCATGGGTTCCAAAATATCACCCCCCTGGTCATCACTACACACCTGATGAAGTCATGTAGAAGACGACTGAAGGTAGGAACCTTTCTGTTTTTCTGCTGCTGCTTGTATTGTATGCTGTGTGCATGCTCATGTGATTCAAGCTGTTGTACTATATTGCTGTCATTTTGGGACCCAATGGCTTTACATGTTCATTGACTATTTCTCTCTCCGGAATTGAACACTGATGTGAATCTACTGTTTGTATGTTGTGCTGTGTCTGGCGTTAAAATAAGTGAGTTTGTAGCAGGGAACTAAATTAGCTGCCAAAATTAGCGCTGGCTGTCAAGAAGGTCTCAAATAATGGTCTATTGTGTGGATATAACGATGAATAAATAAATAAATACATAAAAAAAATAAAACATGCCTGTCACATGCATGATGCTTTAGAAAAGTAACTGACCAAAGTGCAGCTAAACTTTGGTTATATGCTGTAGTTGCCTAATCAGATAAACACATGTAAGCATGTTTTCCAAGTATCTGCCTTAACACTCAGCAATTGTGTGCATTAACATGCTGAATCTTTTTATGGTAATACCCATGGCAGGAATTTCATGGGGGCCACGAAGGTCATGGCTGCGTTTGCCCCTCGGTTTGGCCTTCTGACCCTCAGAATAATATGCCCTCCCTGAGGCCAGTGGCCCCTGCACCGCCCACACTGCCACAGCCATTCTGCGTTTTCCTCCTCTGAGCTCTTTACTGTCAATACAGTTTGATTGAATTACTGTTTCATGTGGTTTTACATCTAACACAATTAGGTTAATTAATCACTTTAACAATATGTTAATTGAAACAACCCAAGGACTTTGTTATTGCTTGAAACAGCCAATTACAGTATGGGTTTGGCTTACATATTTTCTTTCAACTGTATAGTTTATTGTTATATTGAGTGATGGTGTGGAGGATAGCAGAGAAACAACATGATTAACACCTCAGAATGGAACATTTGACTGTAATGTTCACAACATGTTGTAAGCTATTTTCACTATGCGACACCTATGGAAGAATATAAATGCGTTAGCGCCCCGACTCCCTACAGTATTCTAGGCATGTCATAATAGGCAAACATTTGATGAAAATAGAGGAACATAATGGCAAAAATAACATATACAAGCTTGAGTAGTTTTTTTTTATTTTCTTTCTTTTTTTTTGCAAAGAGATTTGGCGTAGACAAAAGTACAGATACCGCGGTCAATGAAATATACTGTAGGTTCTAACTGCGGTTCATTCTTTAGGTGAACTTGGTGAAGACTCATGCAGTCTCAGTCAATGCAGTCTCTGTACTGTACTTGTATAAGGTCTCATTGGCATGGTGTGTGGTGTGCAGACTAAAGACTAAAGAAGGGATACAAATCTCCCACACAGTATTGCCATGCTCAGGAAAAAAATGATTTATCCACAGCAATGAGCATTAGCATGCTTTTATTTTTGTGTTACAGCACCAGTCACAATTACACCATGAAATGGCCTGGGTATATTGTTATAAAGCATGAATCAAATTGTTTCTGACATATAACTTATCCACATCACATGCCCACAAATGAAATTCAATTAAAGTTTTCAAGCTAGATAATGAATTGCATTCCATAATGCCTTTGTTTCCTGCATTTGAATTTATGTTAACTTAATTAAAACATGTAACTTTTAATTACCAAAGTAATTAATTAAACAATTAAAAATAGACTGACTGACTGATAAATGATTGAGGCAATGTTCATGCAACAGCTCACCAAAGCGTACCTTGACTAACTTGAAGGCTGCATCCTATCATTTTTCTTTTACACAGCAGCATGCTGCAACACTCACACACATATGGAATATAGAGAAAATGTTGGATGAATCATAAATATCTATAATGCATGTCAGAAAGTGTTATATAACAACAAATGCTTACAAGGTATGTGTAACATTGGTGTCTTCGGGTCTCTCAAGTATAATTTGGAATAACACCAACTGTTATCTTAAGTATTTCAGATTAAACTTTTAATTTAAATGAAAACTAATTATGCCTGAACTGCCTGAACAATACAAGCCCAAATATGATAGAAAGATAATCCAATGGCATAGCAGAATAAGAGATAAGGGAACACGATTAAGAAGATGTTTCCCTTGCCTATTGTGTCTTGGTGGCTATGAAGCAGAACATCATTGTAAAATTGATAAAATGCAAAGGAAACTTCTCTGTCTGCCTCTACAGTACAGGGTCTGGGTCACCTTGGGACTAAATTGAGGGAACTTTGAAGGATGCTGCTATAGTCGTAATAGTTAATTACACATCTCCAGCTTTAAACATTTAACAGTTAGGGGAACGAGGTCTGGAAATATTGTTTTCTTTGGCTTTTCCTCATTATCAAAACCTCCATCTCAACAGCCACCTGATTTCCTTCTGATCATGAAGTCTAATTTATGATTCGTCGAGCGCGTTATGTTTAGTTGAAATTTCAGTGAAAGACAAGGTGCCATGATTTTTCCCCCCTACAACATGATCATCAGGTATTATGATTATCTATCTATAAATGCGACAAATCTCTGTCTGTCTGTCTGTTTGTTTGTTTGTAATCCGCGTATCTCGAGAACCGTTCGTCCCACCGGCTTCAGATTCGGCACGCGCGTTCCCCGCCGCCGCGCGGAGTGCAGTGCCGGGCCTCGACCCGACCCGACTCGCGGCTTTCCCGAAGCGGCGCGAAACGTTCGGAATCTCCTTATGCGGAGCTGATTGTTGACATCAGGCTGTTCCGGAGGAAATCGGCGCAAGCGCTGAGTCATTGTGACATCACTTCATAAAAGGCTCTGACATCACGTACGCCACATGAGTCAACACAAAATCTCTGTGAATGTGTATGTATGTATGTAATCCGCGTATCTCGAGAACCCTTCTTCCCACCGGCACGCGCGTTCTCCAGATATGGGCATAAAGTCTGACATCAGAGTTTTCTGCAACCGGTACTGTGTGTGCAGAGATCTTCATATATGGGCATAAGTGGACAAAGACAAACAGATGGTCAAAACGGGTCCTATGACAACAGGTATATTGGGGTTTGCATTAAAGGGTGGGGCATTCATGGGGTTTGCATTAAAGGGTGGGGCATTCATTCCCTATTTCAAATTCGGCACGTGCGTTCCCCACCGCAGCAGGTAGTGCAGTGCTCGGCCTCGACCCGACCCGACCCGATATACGATTTTCTGGAACCAGCACGAAAGGTTCGGATTCTGATGTCTGACATCAGGATTTTCCGGAACTGGCACTGTGTCTGCATAGATCTCCATTTATGGGCATAAAATGGATGCAGACAGACAAATACAGATATCTCCATATATGAGCATAAATGGACACAGGCAAACAGATGGTCAAAGATCTCCATATATGGGCATAAAGTGGACGCAGACAGACAGTTAAGAGTGGGGTGGCTCAGAGTAGATGACAGAGTACAGCAACTTGCAATGGGCCTGGTGTACAAGATACACTACACCACTATGATACCCAAGTACCTGTCAAAATACTTTATAAACATTAAGGATGTCCATAATTACAACACCAGAGGCAGCGCCACAGATCACTTTCAACCCAGAGTCAAAACCAACAAAGGGTCAAACTCCTTTTTCTGCTATACCACCAAAATGTGGAAAGCCTTACCGAAGGTCATAAAGGAGTGTGGATCACTAGCATCCTTTAAAATTGCCCTGAAGAATCACTTACAGGCAGCAGCCATTCGCAACTGGTAAAAAACTAACCTAGCCCAACCCTACCCTCCCCTGCCCCTTCTTTGTATATACTGTTTATTTAGACTTACTGTTTTCTTTTTTGTTTTTCTTTACATATCTACTGCATAGTACTGTGTTCTATTTGTCTGTCATTCAATGTTATATGAGATACTTCAATGGTTTCCAGTGGAAATAAGCTTAGTCTTTTCATGGATCTCCTTTTAGTAGACCTTGTACCAGTGAACTGTACCGTCATGAAACTGTACCTTTTCCTATGCAAACTTCTAATAAAGTCTTCAATCAATCAATATCTCCATATATGGGCATAAATGGACACAGGCAAACAGATGGTCAAAACGGGTCCTATGACAACAGGTATAATGGGGTTTGCATTAAGTTTGTCTCCTCCTCCATCTGTTTGTCTGTGTCCCTTTATTCCCATTATGGAGATCTCTGTATCTGTCTGTGCCTCCGACTGTGTTGCAGACACAGTGCCGGTTCCCCCTTTAATGCAAACCCCATTATACCGGTTGTCATAGGACCCGTTTTGACCATCTGTTTGAAAAAGCGACAGAAATCTCATATATGGGCATAAAATGGACGCAGATAAACAGATATCTCCATATATGGCATATATGGGCATACAATGGATGCAGAATCACAAAGATCTCCATATACGGGCATAAAAGGGACACAGACAGACAGATACAGAGATCTCCATATATGGGCATAAAATGGACGCAGATAGACAGATATCTCCATATATGGGCATATATGGGCATAAAATGGACCCAGAACTATAACTGCAGTGATCTCCATATATGGACATAAAATGGACACCGACAGACAGACAGATACAGATATCTCCATATATGGGCATAAATGGACACAGGCAGACAAATGGTCAAAACGGGTCCTATGAAAACAGGTATAATGGGGTTTGCATTAAAGGGCGGGGCATTCATTCCCTATTTACATTGTTCCGAGTTGGCCAGGTCGCCGACTAGACGCTGGAAAGGGCGGCCCAGCTTCTAGTACTTTAAAAAAAGGGTACAGAAAGTGTTAAAATTGTGTTTTTGTGGCCACACACACCTGTTCATTAAATGGGCTGCCACCATTCACTTACGCTTTATTTTGAAGAGCCCCGGAAAGCCACGTGCGTGTGCATGTTGTGTAATCTGACATTTACAGGAAGGAGGTCAGTTTGTTTACAAACGGTTGCAAAACTAAAATCTTAACCGGGGCGGACCATGACGGATGAGTGTAGCCGTGAAAAAGAGCGTCTCTTGGCCTTTTCAGCGTTATTTGCACCTTATTCAGGGATACAGACGTTTTTATATTACAGCATAGAGTAGGAGTCAATGGAGAATAGACGCTCCATTTTGCTTCTGGCCGCGTTGCGTCATGATGTATGCACCAGCGTCTTTCACCAGCACCTGCAGCAATCGTCTGTTTACCTGGTTACCATGGTAACCCTTAACTCGTCTGTGGACGAGTTAAGGAGAGCTTGGCAAGCGAGGTGTTAAGTATACCTGGTTGTCAGGTGGGTGTGGTGACCCAGCTGAAGTTTGCTACACCCACAGTGTTGCTGAATGGTAAAAAGGGGAGGGTTTGGGTCAGGGTTATGATTAAATCTGTTTTTCGATAGGGCCTTTTGACTCAGAGGCTTTCAGCTTTCATGAACAAACCAAAAATACAAAGGGAAGACACATTCGCATATCATAACCACACCTGGGGGTCTATTAGTGTAATTAGTGTAATGTTAACTCCATAGACACATACAAAACAGAAAAAGTACAAAACTATGGCGCCACCTCTTTAAAACGAAGTACCGTAGGCACCATGGGGAACCAGTGTTAAGCATCAAGCCGTAACATCGCTGACATTAGAGTATAGTCTACTGTACATAGTGCTGCTCACAGCATCTTTCTGACTTACACTTAATCACTCCACAAACACAAAGAGCCCTCTGTCTGCCACTTGCACACGGATTAACAGGCTGTGTGCTTTAATTAATGCAGATTTATCTCATTCACACTGCTCTAAGATAATTGTGTTGTGGTTTAGGTGCTTGTTTCTACATCATTTAGATATACGTTGTTTGAAACAACTGACACATCTATTTCATGGAAAGTGATTGGGAAGTCCTCTTGGGGATTTAAATTGGCAGCGTACAGTATTTTCTGTAACCTTTTCAGGTTAACCCAATAATTATATTCCTTCACTGTATGAATCCCACCAACAAGTGTCTATACCAAATTCTGAACCATCTATTTTAGAATGTATAAATAGTCTGATAATGGCTGATTAAATTATGTTAAATGAATTAATAATTCATGTTTTGGAAAGAAGAGTTTTTTGTAGGGTTTAAAACACTTGTTTATGGAGAATAATTGATTGATTAACATTCTAATGGCAATCATCCATTCCACATAGGCAGACTAGTGGGTACGGTCACACGTGCGAAGAGGCATGTGAGGCATGTGATGTACATTTGCTTTGCCACCGGAAGTGTTGCAGTGTTACATAGCTGCAAACTGCTTGATTGCTGCCTTATAAATATGACTCAGGAAAGTAAGGAAGGTTGAGCTCTGAAGGAAGTTGAAGGAGGTTCAGCACCGACGAGCCAAAACTGCTGTGGGATTTTCTTTACTTTTTGCAGAAAAGCGTGTTTTGCAATAAAGTTACGAACTGATTCTGAAGGGATAATTTAGCTTTGCAGTGATCAAAAATCGTGTTTTAATGATGACTAATGGATGCATACTGTGCATGACACATGCAGCATACTGAAGCGACAGAAAACCAGCCACTTTGTTCAGCATGTGTGTGAAATTGAATTTTGTGCTGGCCAGAATGACACATGGTCTCCATAATTTACTCGCCAAAAATGAAATGTAATCACATTTTACGCCTGATGGGTGTTCATTTTGGACCCTTACATTTGTCCATTCTAAATCGTTTTTTTTCCTTAATCCTATCCAGCATTGGGCAGCCACAGTCCGGTTCCTGGGGAACTATATAGGATTCATATTCAAAACAGTGATAGTAAATGAACTAAAAAGAGTAGTTCACCCCCAAAATGATTTATTTTCCATCAATTACACACCCCATGAAGCCTTGAATTCATGGAGAGTTTTTAGTTTTTGTTGTATTGCATTCTTGAGCCAATATTTTGATGACCGGGTCTTCGATCATGAGGAGCAGGCACGTGCACACATAGACATCAAAGGGGGCTTGAGCCCCTGCCCTTTTACCCGTCTGTAAAAAGTGCCCTCTCCAGACCATGAATGCAGTTTTCACTATGCTGGAAGAAATGCAAATGCCTTCTTTCCATGCCATATTTGAAGGCAGTATTCAAGAGAATTGCCTTGTCCAAACTCTCCTGAACTTGAATGCAGCATCTTATGTTGAAAGAATTGCCCTTTCTGTAGAAATCCATGCCATACGCCACATCTCCAGCGTTGACTTGATTATGCTTAGTTCAGTGTGGTATCAATCACCGAAAATAGCCGACCTCTAAACTCACAACGCGTCGCGTCTATTCTCGAAATTTCCATCAAAAGGCCCTTTTAGAAATGTCAGCCCCTGCCTCTCTAACGTTCTCTGCATGTCCCTTATGAGGAGACTCAGTATAGGAGACTATACTGTCATCAAATTATTGCTTTAGGAATGCAACAAAAACTATCTCCATGAATTCATGGGGTATGTAACTGATAGAAAATAACACATGTTTGTGGTGAACCAATCCTTTGGGATATTTCACAAAAAGAAAATTGGGGTTAAAAAAAGGCATTGTTTACTCAGGGTTTTGGGAGCACCCTTGACAGTTTTTAAGTTGCTTGATTGGTTATTTAGATATTTAATAAAATAAAAAAAGAAAGAACTCGGCCTCCTCACATATTAGGAGGACATTATGGAATTTGAAGTTACGATGGGTTTGTATAGGAAGGGGGAAGTCTGATAAAATGAATGGCCTTTGCATGTTATTTCCCGCATTTTTCCGAAAGTTGCCGCATTGCCGTCCTTTTTGTAGCGCAGAAGTTTCATCTGCTCTTCTGGCCCCTAGCCTTGTGGGGCTTCTTGTGGGAATTGCTGCTGATCATCAGGGCCCTGCGGGTCCACTGCTGCAGGAGCTGATGTGCAGTGCAGGGAAGGTGGTGTCAGGGGCGTCACACCAAATTCTGGGCCCTGGGTACAAGGATTCACTGCGGGCCCCCCATGAATGTTAACTATTGAAAAATAGCAGATATACAAGCTCACAGCGCGGCACCGAGTGCCGCGCTGCAAGCTTGTATATCTGCTATTTTTGAAAAATCGTGAAAATGTGTGCAAGAAACCTATGTCAAGGACCCCCAATATGATATTTATTTGGCCACGGACCCCGATCTCAAAATATTTAGTTCCAGGGACCCCCAGAAGCAAAATTTGAGTTAGAAATGTTCGCTTAAAAAACACGTCTATTCAAAGATTTTCACAACTTTTCAAAAATAGCAGATCTACAAGCTCGCAGCGCGGCACTCTGTGCCGCGCTGTGAGCTTGTATATCTGCTATTTTTCAATAGATAAAGTTATTAGGGCCCCTCGACCTTGGGCCCCAGTAACTCAGTCCCACTTTCCTACCCCTTGTGACGCCCCTGGGTGGTGTCACCAAGGGAAAAAAATCAGACAAAAGAAATCACAAGGGCCCCTCCAATCCCCTCCAAAATGAACCTCCTCCAGTTCAGGTAAGGTTCAGCTCCCATATGACATAGACATTGTACTTTAGGCCAATATGTCAATGATGTTATGGAACATGGCAAGATGCCAGCGGGCTGTTATCCCCTTGCAGCTGTACAGTATGCAGCCTGTTATATTCTCAAGACTGTCATTGTAGCCAAGGAGGATGGCTGGTTGTCTGCCCCCCCGTCTTCCGAGCACTGACCTCTACAACATTATGCAATGTGCTCATATACGGTTGACATTCTTGTTCTTCTTTTGCCATGTCATGGGCGAGCACTACTATTACTACTTATAGACTGTAGACAATACATTTGAAGGTGCCTGCCTCGGTGGGAAAGTGGGCAAATGTGGGGGTAACACACAACACAGGCAGTTCTCATTGATGTCCCCTTTGAACTGTGTCACTACTGTCACTGTGTCATAACAATATACACAGATCTCGCATAAATATTCCCTTAAACAGCATTTTTGTGTATGCGACCTGACGGTCGCTTACCTCCAGATTAGGGAGTTTTACTGGTTAATTTGACCCACACTGGTGAATCTAAAATCTACTTCTTAAGGTCTAATTTGAACTGGACCAGCCTCAGTGTAAAAAATAAAATAAAAAAAATAATGAGAAAAAATAAAACATGTACAAAACATAACAACAAACCAATTTCAGCCCAAAATAATTACATTTAGGTATATTTTGAAAGAGTGTAGGCAGAGCCTGTCGCCTGTTGCTTTTTGCCACTGCCATTTATTCCCGCATCATTTAATTACACCTCAGCCAAGTCAAGTGATACATGCCATAAATCTCAATCAATCAATTAACTAACTAAACAAGCCTTGATTAGACATTCATTCGATCTCAGTTTCCCCATTGTGCTAATTATGCTTAAACATGACAGGCCAGATTAAAATGGAACATTTACATATAATTAATGGCATCTAACTGAAACATTACCCTTCTATATTCATGCATTCATATTACGTTTGGCAGTGCATGCACCAAGAAATTCTGTTTGCAATAGAAAAGGTTTCATTTCAAGAGCGAAATCTTAACAAAAATCGAAAATTAAGTCAATTGTATGCTTTGCAATGTCTCTACAATATGCAAGTATTTAATGTTCCTCAATGGGAGCATTATATTTCAATGATCCGGAGAATGTGGGAGAAAAGTGGGTGGTTTGTAAGGTTAAACTATTCCCATTAAAGCTTGAATAATGTTATTGACCTTTAGCTGGGATGGATCACTTAAAATAATGGGAAATGGCTGCACTGACAGAATTATGACAGAATGGTCCATGGTTATAAATGACAGTAGGTCTTGTACTTGAAAATACCTATCAATTTGTCAAATCTCTAGCATCCACATGTCCATCAGAGAGCTTTGCTGGGAACATGTCTCTGTTTCTGCTAACAGGGGATTTTAATGCTGCTGTCTACATGAAAGAATATTGATCAAGCCAATGTGACTTACCTTATCTCAGTTACAATCAAAAATACTACAAAAGTTTTAAAACCAATGGTTGAATTGAGTTCAAGTCAGAGTTAAAGAAAGAAATGGCTTCATTCATGTTGCTAATGACAGGACAGGAAAACATGACTTTGAGAAATTCCAACCACAGCGGTTTAAACATTGATATCCTTTTTATTAAGACAAGTACTCATCTGATTTTTTCCCTTTTTTTGTAAAAATGTTTTGTGAACCAATACAAAATATGTATGGTAACATGAAGAACATTTTCTTGACTAGAAAAACAAAACAAAAAAGAAGTTGCCCGGGCACAGAAATTGTAGATTAAACAGAAAAACTAAAACAAAACACAGAAAAGAAAAAAAAAAAAAAACTAAGTGAGATCATAAAGAAACGACTTGCCCAGGCATCTAACATGTGTTTCAACCAAATATCCAAGACGTTACTGATCATTCAAAAAACCTCTTGTCACAGTAAATACATTGTTTAATCTATGAAAATGTACTTGACAATGAATGTATTGACTCAAGTAAACCATCGCTTAATTTTGTACTGTATGGTCACATTCTAATATCCATGAGAAACAGCTGATACCATGAACGTACGATGAAGGAGAAGTATCTGAAGTGAACTTTCATCAACGTCATTGTCATTTAGTTGACACTAAACTGTACATAAATTGATACTGGCTGCTTAACAAATCTAGTTTTCTTTCTTTGTGAACTAGGACTATACAAAATAATTAACGTTTACTGTAACAGTGCACCATATTAAGAACACATAAACATGTACAACTGAGAAAGAAAAACATGTACACCTTGTGGTATTGTTACGTTTGAATAGCTGTGGTACTGGAGTATACACACTTGGGGCCAATCATTTGCATTCTACCTGAGATGCAAAACAACTATTAACACTCGTGAACCTGAGAGAGTGAAAACAAACATAATTATATCAAGTATTAAACACAATTTCATGATTCCCAACAATCCGTAATATTTTCTTGATAGCAAGAGCGTTATGTTCCATTAACATAAATAATATAAAATTGCAAAACAAAATCAATCATGCAGATAAGTATTTTTCCACTTCCATGACACTTGTTGATATTCTGTGTCCTAAATAAATGGAATTCTGCTGCAGCTTGTCATCGCTTTTAGCTCTAATGTAATTAGATCACTGACAGTATGCATCCCAAGTAAATGAGCAATGCAGAGAATATATTATGGCCATAATTACGGGGAGGAAGTGGTAATCGATTAAGAGAATAAATAGAATATTGTACTCAATGGAAGTTGCCGTTAGCACTCTGATAAAAAGAAAAGAAAAAATATATATTTTCAACGTTAAAATCAAATCATTATTGTAGCTTATTTTTCCAGGTTATAATCATAATAATGGACATTCATGGCATATAGACAACCTCAGTAGACCTTGGGCTTGTAAGTTCTACTGTATAGAAATATACTGTAGTGTACATGATACATCTTAGAGGATGACATGACATTCACCATATGCCTCATTTTCAAAGAAGGCACTAAATGATGTCCTTCAGTCTTTTGCTTTTATAATGACAGCTATCCAGAGCGGTTAAGGCAGTGGTTGTCCTTTTTGTCATATCATTTTCCAGTAGTTTATTTAATTTAATTTTATATTTCTTTCTACTCAAGGAAGCAATACAATACAATCACCTACTAACTACCAAACAAACCATGTTATACTGAATGTGGCCCCATTTTGAACTGTCATGGACATAAAGCATGCACACTATGCCCACATGCGTGTGCATGTATTGGTGGGGGTGAGGATCAGTTGGTTTTTCATGCCGAAGCAAGAAATTAATTTGGGTAGAAAGATCTACTGTATGAGGGCTTGAGGCTGGGGTGATGACAATAAGAAAGTGACCTTTCCCATATACCCAGGCTCAGACTCAAAGCAAATCTCTGATAACTTGCAAGGGTTCTCTGCCCATGTGACTCTCTAAGACTGCCACTGGGTAAGATGTCATCACAGATAGAGAGTTAATACAACTGGCACGTATATATTGTGGCTTTTAATGCCTTAATTATACTTAGCTGCCTGTATCGCACACGAAAACAGACGATCTACAAGGGTTAGCCGGTAGATCTTTATCTAAGTACAATTAAGTACAAAAATCAGGCTTTACTGTGTGTGTGTGTGCACGTGTGTGTGTTGTTGTTTCTATTTGTGTACCACAGTTCACAAAACAATTCATCAGGTCAACAAAACAACAATAATCCAATACTTTGAAGCACGGATTTCTGATGAGCCCAGAGAATTTATGACATAACTTTGACACTTAATTCACCACTGAAATGAACCGTGAATTCAAACCGTAACATTGTCTCTTCCCTAAAAACTACGATCACATAAAAGATAAATACCTAAGATAACAAAATGACTGGTTGAAGGTCCATGTCAAATTTCCAAAAGTATTCTCAATATATTAAACTCAATATATTACTAAATAATTTGTCCAAGAAAGTCCAAAAACAAAATAAAACAGTTCTATTTATAGAGGAGCAGTATGTACAGTGGAATCTTAACCTGTGCTGGAAGTCTTACAGTACAGTAGGTAATATGCAACATATTTGCCCACACATACAAGCACAGCGTTTGTATTTGGTCCATTGCTGACCTTTAAGGAGAAGTAAGAGGCTGTACCAGCATCGAATCAAAGATAGCATTTAAAAAATAGTTGAGATGATCAATGTAGAATGCTGTGCGTTTTTCACCTACTACAAGCTATGATCAAAACACCAACATAAAATTGTCATACAGATAAAGAATCGGGCTGCATTTAAAGGGATAGTTCACCCAAAAACTAACTTTTTTCTATCGATTACTCACCCCATGGAGACTTGAATTCATGGATATTTTGTTTTTGTTTGTATCGCATTCCTAAGTCAATAATTTGATGACCAGCAGTGGTTCCCTAAGGAGACACAAAATGCCTCCATAGGGAGAAAAAATGTATTTGTGGGGGTGAACTATCCCTTTAATGACTTCTGATTGAAGAAAAACAAACCAAAAATAATATTAATTCAGGATCTTCATCCTAGTTGTAATTTCCCTCCTGATGATAAAAGGATGACAAAGCCTCGATCTACATATACGTATACCATGTTCAATTCCATGTCATCTGCTGTCACATAATTATGGTCTTAGACGCAATTCTGTAAAGTCCTATTCAAACATTGAACTGGCCCCCCATATCTGAGGATATCCACACATGGTGCTCTTTGCAGACACTGAGAGACCAGGGGCCATATGTATCAAGGGTGTGTATGCATAAAAATTATGCTGAGCAAAAAATTACGCAAAGTTCACCTTCACCCGGTGGCTCTCCTGGTGGAGCACATAATATCATTAACGCTCAGTCCAACCTGGCCGTATCCCATAAAAAAGCGAAAAAAAGCAGGGGTCTTCAACATTTTCAGCCCAAGGACCCCTTAGTTGAGAGAGAGATGAAGCAGGGACCCCCCACAACATTTTCATAGATTCCATAAAGTTTCATTTTTTGACAGCACAATCATCGTATTTTGGATTCATGTCAATTTGTGTTTTCAGATATTTAACCACTTAAACTGTCAATAGTTAACCAGTAAGACTCCCTAATCGGGAGATAAGCGACCGTCACGTCTTATACACAAACTTTAGGAGGCAGTCGTAGCAAATCAGGATCCATGTTGATAACATGACTTTAGAGTTACTGTGTACCGCTTTGCGTGATTTTAGGCCTGTACTTAGTCTGCTCTTTTTACCCTCTACACCAAACCTCTTTGCAGAAAATAGCCGATCTACAAGCTCACAACGCTGTGAGCTTGTAGATCTGCTATTGTTGGCTAAAGTTATCAGAATATGGACACTAGGGTACAAATGGTTAATATATACAAGGAGAAAAAATGTTTCTATCACACAAAGTTTTGGAGGACCCCATAAGTTTCTATCACACAAAGATTTGGAGGACCCCCTGTAGTGACTCTGAGGACCCCCTAGGCGTCCCAGTCTCCCAGACCCCCTGTTGAAGACCCTTGGCTTAGATTGTTTTGAGATGAAGAATCAGGCAAATGTGCAATTTCATATCGACTGACCCACTGAGGAGAAACATTTATGAGAATAGATGAGGATGGACACTCTTAATTGAGTAAAAGAGTTCACAACAAAAAATAAAAGAATTAGAAAAAAATCTTTGTGAGACGCTACCAGTGAAAATCAGGCTTTGTCAGTCCTCCAATGGTCAAGTGCAATTTTGCATTGATTGGTCAACCCACTAAGGAGAACAATTGATGATAATGGATGACGACGAACAGTCTTAATTGAGTGATACGAGTTCACAAATAATTGAAAAGTCATCTTCACCAGTGCACATGGTTGCACAGCCCCAAAATAACACAACCCTGGTTGTACTCTGTCTTCTCTCTCTGTGGGAGAGAGAAGAACTGGCTTGTTGAAAGGAAGCTGGCCCTGCTTGGATGCTGCAAGTTTGAGACAAACACTTAAGCCCTATTCAAAAGTTGGTTGTGGAGCTACTATTTTTGAAAGATTCTGAATAATAATTGCCCAGACAGAATGGTTGAAAGTGGTATATAAAGTGATATATCTGCCAGACCGGTATATCGGTCGGGCTCTAATCATCAGGACCACGTCCCAGGATGGCGCTCTGAAGAGAGCCCTGCAGTCCCCTCACCCGCTCCAGTGGCTGTGACATTCATTTCTTGGGCACTCACTTCTAGGCCTCTGTTATTTTTTTTAAAGTTGAGTCTTCTCTGAACCAACTCTATTTACAGCACATGTTTATTAGTAGTTGTAGTATTATTAGTGTGGTTGTCCCTGCAGGGCTGGATAGTACTAGGCCTAATACTCCTATAGTACTACTATAGTACTTGTTATTATTTATTTTTGTAACCACATTTCAACTTCACAATCAGCTCAGTTATCCTTCTTGCGTGTTTAGCCATTGTCTCCCTCATTTAACATACATTATTATAATAGCAACTTGGAAATGTATAGGGCTATTAACAGGTTAATTGTGGGTGTTTTTCCAGACCATTAGGGGTCAGAAATATATTGGAGTGGATATGTGCAGTGCAGTGTGCACTCATGATGACTCATGATGTAAAACAGCACGTGTTTTTTTCATGCATACACAACAATGTGTATGCATTGGTGCAGATTCTGCACAAAATTAGATACATATGGCCCCAGGTGTTGCTTGCTGTTCTGAGCACAGACATCCACCATGGTACTTACACACACCTTACGGGACATGATACATTCGGGGATGAGGATGGTTAAATAAAGACTCCACATAACTGAGCCTGATCTCAAAGAGCCAGGTGAACCACATCACTCCAATACAATCACACAAGGCCTCTATGTACAGAATGAGGGATGCAGGTACAGTGAGATCTAGAATTGGCAGGAATGTTTGATTTTGACGTTTTCGAGAAAATTGTTGTTGATCTGTTTCTAAAAAACCAAAATGCACAGTATTGACCCATTGGCTTTTGGTAAGCAGTGCTTCTGTGAGCCCTGGTACAATAGCTATTAGCAAGCTGCAGCACACACAGACACACCATGCCATTTTGTCTTCGAAAAGCCAGCTGCAACGATCAGGTGGAGGACACAGACAAAGTCAACACACATGGGAAAGAAAAAGTAAGAAATAAAACAAACAAAAAAAACAGTAAACAAAAACACAAACTAAAGAAATAGAACAAGGCACAAAATTGTCTGTAAAATAATTGAACTATACAGATCCAGATCGGCCCCAGTAGCCCAGGAAGGGTTGGAGATGGGAGAACCGATGACATTTCTCACCGCTTGGTACAAGTCCTCTGATCCACTGCATCTCCATTCCTTCTTCTCAGCCCCGTGCCCCGCTACCTCACAAGTTCCACGCTCCGTTTGCAACAACCCCCCCACCCACCCGCCCGCCCTCTCACACCTCCACCCACCCACTCAGTTAAATCTAGTGCTCCTGCAGGTCCTCCCACCACCCCTCTCCTGGCCTCTCCAGATTAGATGTAGTATTCCTTCTTCTCGTCCGAGGTGTTGTGCCCGCCCTCTGCGTTGATGATGGCAGTGTCTGCGTCCGCTGCATCGTCTGCCCCTTTGGCCTCATGTGTGAAGTAGGTGCCTGAACAGAAAGAGAAAGAAATTGGTAACATCAGCCGTGCGTGTAGATCTTACATTCGTTATGGACACACATGAGCTAAGTGTTCACGCAGGAGTGCCAATTCCCCCATGCGTTTAGTCCATGTCATATCCAACCACTAGGCCTACATGTTGGTCTTGGAGATAGTGAAGACAAGTTTCCTGAACAGGAGGGCATAACATGTGCAGACTGCAGAGGAAACATTGTCCCTTAGCTGTTCCGACCAACCTGTAGGAGTCACTAGTGCTGTAAGAGAATCAAGCTCAAAAGTTTTAACCCATTAAGTACCTGAAAAAGACCTAAATATATCTTCTAAATCCTATTGGTTTTCTGAAAAACGTGTTTCTTTATCTGCGGTGCTCAAAGTTCTTAATGTCAAAATATATGTATTTAACCGCGGAACCCCATCTCAAAATATTTTGTTCCAGGGACCCTGAGAAATAAATATTTGAGTTAATGCTTTGAAAAAGATATATTCAAAGATTTGCTAAACATTTCAAGATTTAAAAAAAATATCAGATCTACAAGCTCGCAGTGTGGTACTCGGTGCTGCGCTGTTGGCCTCTTACCTTTGTGTCTTGCAAAGTACCGTCCAAGAACTATGAGCGCGCAGAGGATGGCGAACATCACCACCGCGACAACCCCTCCGATGACGGCGTGGTCAATTTTCTGCGGTGCCCCCTCGCCAGCTCTGGAATCTGAAAGTCACAATAACAGAAACAATTCATCATCAGTTAAGCCCTTTCATCCAATCACTCATCAAACGCTGACACATACAGTACAGTCCTAAACTTCCAATAAAAGCAATTGAAACAGGAGCCAAGGTTCAAGTATTTTAGTGGAATCCTTTTTGTTAAAGTGTAGATAAATACAAGAATAAAGCTATAGAAATAAATGAATGCATGTTGTTTACTCCTAATATACGGCTAGTACAGGCCACCTGGAATAGAATATTCATCTATTTCAGATGGTCTGTAGAGAATAAAACATACTCAAATTATTCATTGTAGCTGTAGAGCACTTTTGAGTGCTTATAGTACCATTCAATGTGTGCACATATAGCGTACAATACAGTATACTGATACTTCATAGACGCTTCAATCCATGTAGGGCTGATAATGCTCAGAATGGTGCCTCAAATGCACAGGCAGAGTGTGTAATGCTGCTGTAAATTGGGGGGAAAAGCAGTACCTATTTTTGATCCAGCTTTTGATCACAGTTTTACACTACAATACAAGACTGGGATCTGTTTTAAATATATTACATACATATTTGGATGTCTAATATTGAAAGATTTTTGGATTGTGCTCTGAATGGCTAAGTTGCATGAAAATGTATGAATTGATTTGAATTCAGCTCACAGTTTTCCATGTCAACCCACCTGCACTCTGAACACAACACTACAATACGGTAATACTGTGTCCTGTCTGTTTCATACAGAAGGCTTACAATTACTGTAAATGCAAAAAGACACGGCATTCCCAAAGAAAACCTCCACACTGAATGAGCTAAATGGGGGGCTAAATACCATAACCAAAACTCCTGCCTGAGCTTCTGCAAATGGGTGGCTTTGGGAAATGGTTTAAGGCAGATCTATTACAATGATCCACTAGACATCCTCTGCAATTTAAACAGAGAGAGTCCACAAAACTGTAATACATTGTGATTTAAGAGGCAATATCTAGACATTCTAGACTTCAATCATCAGAAGTAGACAGAAAACTGGAGATAAATCGGAGCGCAGTGTCTCCACACAGAGAAATACATTGCAGCCTCAGGTGTCAAAGACTGTGTCATTGTCCACCATTTAGCCAGATTTATCTGTCCACCACAATGGAATGCGGCACAATTTGAAGACTTTTAAGTCTCTAGCCTCTGAATAGTTCAAAAGCATTCATCAATAGCCCACACCTGTGCACATTTAGAGTGATAGAGGAGGGGAGGGGGAGAGAATGTCTGCGCTGTTCTTTGCTGCATGAGAGAGCAGCTCAATTTTCCATCAATCTCTCATGTCATGCTCTGAACTTGAACATTTTGATATAAGACGAATGGTGGGTGCAGATTTTCTTTACAGTGCAACAACAGTAAATTAACTTTGGATGTTTACTGTACGACACGTGTGATAGACAGACAGATGCGCACGCACGCACGCACGCACGCACACAAACCTTGTTCAATAGCAACAGCCACAAGTCCCACTGAGTCAACAGAAAGATGTTGTGATGTAAGTGGAACTGGGATGAGTGTGTACTTTGCTTTGTGTCAGTATGTGTGTGACGCGGTACCGTTTGTTTACTGTATCATGAAGCTCTGACGCATAGTTCATCTTTTGGCGGTGGTACTAATGAAAAGTACACACTAAATGGACCTACAGTAAATGGTACAGAACCCCCACCCCCCACCCTGATGAAATGAATATAAAATATTTCAATACTTAATTGAGCAAATTAGAAACTGTCTGGGGTGTGTTACAAAAACCTGAGTAGATGATAAAATTTCATTTTTTTAATTTTGGAAAGTGAAGTATAATATAGAGTATAATATAGACTAGAGCTTATGTGGTTAATCCGACTAATCGATTGAGCCGATTATATCAAATCTATCCGAATTGTTTTATGTCAATTCGTTGAAATATGAATTATTCAATTAATCGACATGGGCAACATTAAGCCGGTGAGAGGTTCTAAATGTCGGTTTCAACACATTTCCAGTTAATTGCCCAGCCCTGCTAGCACTGCACCATGTTTATTTGTTGTGGTAAGAGTGCAAGTGCCACTGGAACTGCCCGTTGTTTGCAATTAAAAGCAACTTATACTACAGCCTTCATATCTTTAAATCTTAAATAAACAGAATTTTATTATGTCATCAACGTGGATATCTAGTCTCTGTAGCCCTGACGCAGCGCTCCTCACTGCGCAAGGCATGTTGACGTGCCCACACCTCAGTCCCGTCAGGATGTGCACAGGCGCGAGGATTTATGGGGGAATAAAAGAGGATTTGCAACCGATGCACGGCTCTGTCCCGCGGTGAGATCTACTCCACTGAACTACGTTGCCACATGCTTTATGGTCCCTCCTTTCTGTCTCTGTACAACAATGACTAATTGCAGTGCAGGCTCAGCGTCACACGTTCTGCCGGACTAGCAGCCAGCTGCCTATTTTCATTTTGGATTACAACGGTTACCTGTTAGTGTTATCACATATCGTCGTTGTTGGGTGGAAACTTGTATGTCCAAAACCATTCGTTTTGTGTTTATCATTTTAGAAATGAAAGTGAAAATAGACATTGTGTGCTTGTAGAATAGATCTACAAGCACACAACACCTCGCGATGCAAGGTGTTGTGTGCCTGCAAATCTGCTGTTTTCGCTAGTTTTGTGCAACAGTCTTGTGTGATGAAACAGGGCTTTACTTTACAAAAAAACATACAAATTTGAAACTTGATACAGGTTTCTGCCCGACAGTGACGAATGACGATATAATAACACACTGTACATGAACACACTGCTGTACACACAATATACACATGCTTATGTGTGCACAGGCTCCTACATTGAGAGCCATTAAGGACATAGTAATGATGTTGTTCGCACTTTGGTGTATTTTTTGTCAGTGTATACTTCAACACAGTGAAATGTGTCCTCTGCATTTACCCCTCCTAGGAGCAGTGAGCGCTATTAGCACAGCACTCAGGGAGCAGTTAGGGGCTAAGTGTCTTGCTCAGGGACTCTTTGACACCGACCGAAGCTGTGGTGTGAATTGGGGACCGTCTGTTTCCCAGGCCGCCTCTCTACCCACTCTGCGACGGTCGCCCCTATCCTGCTACGTACTACTGCAGTACTACTGTCACTATTCCTTCTATTACTATGGATGGATGATGGTGATGATGATGACGACAATATTTTTCTACCACTCAATCCTGCATGCACGTGTGAGTGATACACTCAAAACACATGCATCTCCTCCACACACACACACACACACACACACACACACACACACACACACACACACACACACACACACACACACACACACACACACACAGACACACAGACAATCAAACACACTTCAATTTACAGATGCAATTACATGGTTGTAATTGAAACAATTCTTCTCTTGCAGAGATGGAGGAACACATTCACAGACACGATTCCTTTACATTTCCCATTCCCAGCAGTGGGGGGAGTGAAGGAGGTTGCTATAAAATATAAAATGTGGTCATGCATTAATTGTCAATTGAAAGTCATTCGACAGCACTGAATTGCAAACATTAGTTGTCAGTTTGTAAACATTGTTCATCTCGGGAGCAGAAACCTTGGAACTTTTTACAGCCATACCATGTAACTTTTTAAATAAAACTAATCTTAAAATTGTCCTAACTATTAAATCGCTAAAGTTTTAGAACACCCACTCCGTTAATTTCAGCCCCTAAAGCCTTCTGTAAATATGTTTTCTATGATCCTGGCCGGGGTCCGGATTTCCCAGCAAAATTACGTCATCTGCATCATCCGTATACGTTGTGTATACGTTGGCCAATCACAGCGCGGATCATACACACATGATACACTACCGGCCAATCACAGCGCGTCTTGCCGTCTTTTCAGGAATACAATGGTGAAGGATTCTTGCCTCTTACTCCCCAAATCCTGGTCAGAAAATTACGTTCTACTAGGCCTGGGGAGGTATCGACATTTTGTTACCGCGATTACCGTCTTCCCATTTACCGCCGGTACTGCGGTAATTACCGCACCCCCGTATCTATTAACACAGCGGGTGCCCACGAGGTGTCAACGCGACAATTTCTTTGATGTCGCTGGAGGCCCACGACGCGCTGGACGCGTTTACTGTAATTACAGTATAACTTATATCTCACCGTTAGGTCGGGGCTACGCCTGGATATAGCCCATTAGCCGCTAGTCGCTTCGAGTCGACGCTGAGAGCATCGCGCGGCCGTTTTTCTCCGTATACTCCAATGCATTTCCCCATCTTTAAAGCCCTTTATCTCTGATGTTTGTTTTGTGGCTAAAACTGTGGCCGCGTGCGGCAAAATGTCCAAATTTTGATCGGCAGTGAACAGCTATGATCAACACTAGCCCATACAGTAAGTTACACAATAACATCCTGTCTGTGCTCATGTGACCAAGTGACGTCATCACGCATGCATTGACGCAACAGGGCCTCGTATTCTTCTATGGAAGTGCTATGGGGGCACTCAGAGGGGATGACTGGCGCCTCCTAGTGGGCAGTCGATGTGTTAATTAAGGTTCAGCGATAAGCCAAAATATTGCAATCATCTTCCCAAAAGTCGCCTCTCCACAGCCTGACTGCCCGAGTTATACTTCTCCGTACAGCACAGCGGGTATGGCTTTGAAAGGAGCAGTAGGCATCTACAAGCTCACAACACATCGCATCCGCGACGCGTTCTGAGCTTTTAGATCTGCACTGTTGGGTTACCATAACGTAGGCTAGCTACTTGGGCTTTGCTTTTCAGACACAAACAGCTGTGTGAACAAACCAGAAGAGGACGGGTAGTCAGATCGTGTACAGTGATTCTGTAAACTCACGTCACGTCTCAACTCTCAAATCGCAGTGATTGAGTGCTGCTGCTATATACAGTTTTAGTTACAAGACTTGACAGAAAAGGTTATAAAATCGCCAACGCGCCGCCGGACGGGGCACAACGTGCGACGCGGTGGAAAAAGTAAAATAGTTTCATTTTCGGTTTTAGTCCACGCGGCCCGCCCTCCGCCAGTAATCCATATGAATAAAAAAAGATATGCCACAACACAAGGTATGTATTAACATCCTTGTGTCGTGTGGATTACAGAGAAAGTTTACCCTGCTCTGTATTCCTCTACGCAGCTGCTGTGCTGCCCTGTGTAGGTCTGACTGTCAGTGTCTCTGAGAGTGAGAGTACGGTATGTGGCTTCCAAACATGTGGTACACGGCCCAGAGCAGAGCGGCATGGAGCGCATGCGGTCCTCGCTTCTCCCCTGTTTTAAAACTCTTGTTTTCCAATAAAAAATAGACTTTTTTTTGTCTTTTTTTACCGCGGTAAGCACACTGACACCGCGGTAGACCTCGGTTTACCGCGGTACGGCGGTAAGGCGGTTACCGTGTCCAACCCTACGTTCTACCCCTCTACGGATTCGTATCGGTCGCGGTGGTTTGCGGCCCCGTTCCGGTGGTCTGCGGCGACTCCGGGCGAAAAACGGCCGAAAAAAGCAATACCACTACTGACCTCTAGTTGAGCAACTTACACAGTATAGCTTTAATGCCCAACTTAATCATACTACAGTGTCACACCAAAGTACTACAAATGGACGATCTACAAGCTCACAAAGCACTTGTACTGTACATCTGCTATTTATGCATTGTTTTATGTACTGTATGTGAAAGTGAAAGTCTGTCTGTGGGTTTAATAAATATTGAACCAATGAAAAGTATTAACAACTAGAAACGGTGCTCATCCGAGCACAGGTCTCCGCCAGGTCAGGTAGGTTTTGTGGCCTCCTGGTGGCGCTATAATAAGCCAATGTGAAAAGGTTGGCATGTCTTCTTGGGCCTTTCACAGCAATCGGACGCTAGGGAGTGCACATACATAGTTTTACACTGATCGGTGGAGCTATAGGTAAAAACAGGAATCAGCCTGTTATAGTGCCACCATGAGGTTGATTTGAATAAATGTAACTGGCATTTCCTCCTCGACCTAGTGGGAATGTCTGTGCACAATTTCATCAAAATTGCACGCTGTGTTCATGATTTGCAGCATTCTGTTCAAAACGGAGCAATCCTGCAAACTTTGGAAGCCAATCTTGGCCGATCAGGATGGAATATCGGACAGATCCAAGTTGAGCACATGACTGTAGAGATACTGTCTACCAATTGGGACGAAATCTGTAGGAGTACTGTCAACAAACGTGTTTTGCAAAATTCTGCCTCATGGTGGCACTAGAACAGGCCCATATGAAAAATTAATCGGCTTCCAGTGAGTATGTGTGCACAAGTTTGGCAGCGACAAGATTAGCTGGTAACAGATGGACGTGGACGGACACACACACACACACACACACACACACACACACACACAGACACACACACACACACACACACACACACACACACACACATACACACACACACACACACACACACACACACACACACACACACACACACACACACACACACACACACACACACACACAGTATAAGGCATATTAAACCTCCACACATGGATATACATAACCAAATAGACTGCATCCTACTCACCAATTGGGCATCATGGCTGGTGTGATCACATTGCAAGATGGACAAGATTGCAAGTTTATTCATATTGTATGATGAGCAGAACTGGAAAAAATACCATTGCTCTCCTGCTGAATAATTCCATAGTTCTTGCTCCTGAACAAAGATGTACAAATGCAACCATGACACAACTTCACCTATAATGACTTGCCCAGGAAAGGGCCACCAGGATTTGTGTGGCAAATAAACAAGCTAAAGTACTGTAGTCTGAATGTGACTAATGAAATGAAAACGTTACTTCACCTTTCTAAGAAAAGTGGAGATCGACAAAAAATGGCCTCTACACAAAAGCCAGCAGTGCTCCTCGTGGTGCCCCCGCCTCGCTCTCTTTTCAAAACATTTTCCCAGTGTAGGTTAAGGCAAGGGAAAAAAGGTTGACAAAATTTGAACAGAAATCTCTGTCCTGCTTCAAGGACTAAGCGCTTTGGGTTTTAAATGTATTATGAACCGAGAAAGGGTGAAAACACTTCTCAAAATTTGTTTTCAGAATCACATCATTCTATAAAGTGTACTTCCAAAACTTTTTGGTTTATTATCGATCGATAATCAATATAGTTTATTATTGATTCTATAGAATCCTTTTTTTTTTTACCAGCTTGCAAAGCTGGTCAACAGATCGTCAGTCACCTAGCTGCCACGCTATGCCAAAATCTCCTATTTTTTTTATTTTTTTTTACCATATATGGCAAATATTTGGTAAAACAAGTGTGAATGTATATATTAGATTTCACGTTACTTTCTCCTCAGCGTTCTCGGTTATATCACCACCTCAGCAAGGCTAGTCCACAAGGCGCGAGCTGGTATACAAGGACTGTCATTTCTTGTTTATTGTGTTTAGTGTTTATATATTTGTTTATTTTCTAAACGTGGAAAAACTAGATATTTTGTATAACAGACTCAATGATTGTAAAAAATAAATAATAATAATAACTGGATTAGTCTGATTAACCACCACCCTATTTTATATTTGTCGCGCAAAAACAGCTGATCTACAAAGCTTGTACTAGAGCTGCTATTTTTGAACATGTTTTAAAATGAGACGGGTGAAAACTTTGAACCACAACATAAAAGACTTTTACAGAACAACACTGACTCATGTCTCCCTAGCGGCCTAAACAGGCAACACATACTTTAATACACTGCAATACTTCAATCCAAACTCATAACCTTCTGGTCAGATGGGTGGGCTGCAAACGCTTTCAAGATCGGATCCAGAAAAGAACCGCCTCTCTAACCCTTTAAAGAGCTGTTCAGGTTGACACTGACGCTGTCTAATGTTGTGGGGGTTATACTATAAACCAGGTCGCGTCAATGTTTTTCATGCCAAGGACCCATTCGCTGAGGGAGGGATGAAGCAGGGACCCCCACTGACATGTACTTTTTCATAGATGTCATAGCGCCTGTTTTGACAGCTCTATCATCAGGAAAGATAACTCATACAGGATATATAGGATAAACAAGTGATTGGAAGTGATGACACGAATACATTAGCATTGAAATTGGAACACTATGCAATTGATGCTCATAAATGGGTACTCTCTTCTGATTGGCGAAAATTGACAACCCACCTGAAAATGTATTTTCTGTTCATTAAGAGACCCCTGATAAACGCTTTAACATTTTATTATATATGTTTTAGCCTTTTTTTTTACAAAAAATATCACCTACAAACCCTCAATACTTAACAAACTTGCAGGTCTACTCTTTTTTCTCTCTACACCAGACCTCTGAAAATAGCAGATCGACAGATCCACCAGCTCACAATGCATCGCAGTGCAACGCATTGCAAGCTTCTAGTACTGCTATTTTTGGCTAATGTTCCACTCAGAATTGGGATGCTAAAGTGGTTAATAGAAAAAGAAATGTTCCTTTTATCACACAAAGGTTTGGCTGTAGTAACTCTGAGGGCTCCTCAGAGTTGAAGACCCATGCTGTAAACGGTGAATATAAAACTGAAGTTTGGCCTTTTAAAAAAAAAATCTGAAAAATCACAAATGGATATTCTTCCAAAACTGTTCACCCCTCGAGGGGGGGGGGGGGTAGCTCTGTTACTGGAGTGTGAGATCTAACATTAAGCAGCCAGTTTACACCGCAACACTTCCAAATGAGTTGCTCTCCTCTGGAGTCCCATTAGCTGGTTGGTTCTGTCAGCCCACCAGAGGCCAACATTCCTGCACTCCTTCCCCTCACGTCGTTCCCAGGGATTGAGTTGGCAAACTTTCTGCCACTGCTTTATTACTCCTCTAAGCTCCTGTCAGCTCCCTCCTGCCTCCCATGCAGAACTACACCATGCAGCGTTCCATACAAATAAAAACCATAACCATTTAACACTGTCTGTGTGTGCGTGCGCGTGCGTGCGCGTGCGTGCGTGTGTGTGTGTGTGCGTGTGTGCGTGTGTGCGTATGAAATGTGTACAGTTTTGACAAATCTTGACAAATATATCAAACATGCAGTGAAACAGATATCAACCATATCAGACATTTCCCCAAAAGACAATGCGTGTATTAGGTCTATTTCGAAGAAGCAGGGATAAAACATATCTCGACCACCGGCGGCGATACTAATAAATGACCTGAGGGAAAAGCAAAAACCCTCTCTTCTACATATTATTTCAACATGTAATATGCTATTATTGTTATAGTAGTTCAAACCTGTATTTTAATGAAAGCATATTATTTCATGCCAGATGGTCCTTGAGGGATGAATTAATAATACAGTTGCAAGAGGGATGAGGAAGTCCTTTTCTTTCTTTCTTTCTTTTTTTTTTTGTTTTTGTTGTATTGCTTCCCTCAGCAAAGATAAACGTTAGATATTGGCAGGGTTCCAACTGTTTTGCCTTGGGATTCAGGCTTGGCTCTCTGTAAACTATTGACTTTGACAAAAACTGCTAGAGTGTGAGCTTATTTCAGATTCAATATAAAATCCATTATACGTTTTATTAGAAAAATGTAGTCTCACGTGTATCATTAACATTTTAAATACACCATTTGAGGAATTAAAGGGTAATTTAGATAACCCTCAATATATTTACAGATACTTGTTGAAATACTCCAGGGTTTCTCTCCATTTGCCTACAGTCTTTTGTCACTCTATCAACATTCTTCTAATTGAAGAGTAACACATATTTTAATGTGAAAAATTGCCCATTTTAATTGGTCTCAGGGGAAAGGGAGGTTTCTACCTTCAGCCCAGCATCATGTTAAAAGAGTATTCCACTGCAGTAAAATTGTTTTGTTATTTGGGTTAGTTCTCGTGCTCTATAGAAATTAATTCTATAGAGCCTCATCAGGCTTAAAATAATAATATAATGTGTATTGCTTTTACCACTGACTTTTCCATATGTTTTTTTACAGCATGGATGACATACTGTACAACTGACATACTGTACATACCACAAAATAGCAATTAACATAATAATTTGTTGTGCAGCAGAGAGCAAACACACCACAAGTTGTACTGAACCTAGTGATTTGTTGATGACCTACACACTTACAGTAATAACTTGCTATTAATGGCCAAACTTTGGTCAGGGAGGCAATATTAGACTCTGTGGTTCTAGTTTGAGAGTGGTAATGTTATTATATTCACCTGAAGATTCTGTGATTCACCAGGAGCCTGGGTGGCTTAGTTCTCGGCTTAAAATAATTGATATCAATATTTTTGGAAATCTAAAAAAAAAAAGAAAAAAGAAAGGGCTTTCGGGCATAGCAGCCGCCACTGCTATTCCCTATTGGGGCAGCATGGTTGTCCGGTGTCCGATCCCAGTTTGGGGGCATTAAACGTTACTGTTTTCTGTAGTGCATTTTATGTGGGCCACACACAGATGCTTAATGTCTAAAATTGTTTGCCTGGACAGCCTTTGGCAGGGCATTGGCAGCACAAGGATGAGGACTGCCACATTATAATAGGATTCCCACAATCTGTAAACTCAGACTCAGACCTTAAGAGAACCTCAAAACTAAAGCCTACGTGTAAATGCGGTTTAATGACTTTCAGTGAGACCTTTTTCTGGACCAGCAATTGGGGGTTTGGGTTACATTCAGTAAAATACCTGATGTATCTTAAGAGCAATTAACTCTTGTAGCCGTCTATAGATCTGAAGAACCCCTTTCCAGTCCAGTCCAGACAATTATACTGTACCTTACATCATATCTTAACCTCACCTCCTGTTGTCAGGAAGGGGGATGGGGTTACTTGAGGCTTACCCGGGATATGATGTCCCTGCCTCGGATCACCTCTGAGCTTCTGACGAGCCGGAGCTTTATAGCCGTAGGCTCCCTTTATTCCCCTTGAGCTGGAGAATCAGGGTACATCCTACCCTCTGCCCAATGAAAACATGAATGCTGGCACAATACTAACCACTAACACCACTGTCTTTCTTTTTTCTCCCTTTTTGGTCTGATGCTGGCAACAAAACATGCCACAGAACACATTTTATGTGATGGTACTGTATAGTACAATTGTTGCTCAATCATGCTGTAATTATAACACAATAATATATGTGACTGGTGCTGGTGGAAAGGCCCATATGTCGCCGTTTTTAAAAGTCCGAAAATGCGAAAATAAGATTGGTTTATTTTTTGCTTTGTTTTTCGTTTTTTATTATTAAGACAGTTTGAATATATTAGAGGGTTTTCATTCCATAAGATATCTTTGTTAAGGTTGCCAAATGTTAACATTGGTGTAGTAAAGTTGCCTTACTTTGGGAGAGATTACAGACCGTTTCTGGAGGCGGAAAAGTCAGCTCTTTAGATTTGCATAGCGTTTTCGATTGGCCTACCGAATCCATTGTTCCTCAGGTTTCACTTGTGTTCACGCTCTGAGCACCGCCCCATACAGTGGTGCATCTGGTTCTAGTGTGTAAACACTCTCTCAGTGACTAACTTCATCTCGCTAATGTTATTGGTTTGCAGAAGACAGTATTCTGGAAGGATTTATTTTTTGATTTATACGTCGTGATCTGACTCTCTGAGTCGCTCTCGGGCACACAAAGAAAGACGCAGCGATGATGTCTTCTCGTAATGGAACAGCCGGCGCTAATGGGAAGCTAACGCTATACAGCGTATCTCACAACTCAGCCTCTCGTCTGTGGTAAAAAATAAAGCCCCGCCGCTCACGAACGCTTCTTACCTTTTGTGAACATTCTGTCCAAAAAGTAAAGGTCCTATACACTTCTCTCAACTGTTTACTTTTCAAGCGTGGAAGAAAATCCAATCAGCGTGTTGAAATAAAGAGTTTATATCGCTCTTTTTGTCAGCCGGTGCATTATTTTCCCCTCTATTATTCGTTGTGTCTATACCACTTGACCAGGGGAGGTAGCATGTCTAAAAACAAAGGACCGGCTGACAAAATGAGCGATATAAACTTTATTTCAACAAGCTGCTTCGATTTTCTTCCACGCTTATGAAGTAAACAGATGAGAGACCGGCATAGGACCTTTACTTTTTGGATATAATGTTCACAAAAGGCAAGAAGCGTTCGAGAACGGCGGGGCTTTATGTTATACTACAGACTAGTGGACGAGCTGCGAGATACGCTATAGCGTTAGCTTCACGCTAGCGCTGGCTGTTTATTATGAGAAGCAGTGGCTAACGGCTAACGCTAACGTTAGCTAGCGCTAGCTGCAGGCTAACGCAGGCATCGTATACACAACTGGAATTGTTGCTCTTCTACAAGCTCACAACGCGAGGCGGTTAAGCCTGTCAGAACCGTCAGATTATCCTTCTGACTGAAGTTACACAAACACTGATGATGTTACATGTATAGCACAGTTAGCCGACCAATTTCGATAGGTCACGAGTTACGGTGTTGCGCACGTGCATCCCCGTAGAGCAACGTGGACTGACGAAAACTGGTGCCCCATAGAACTTTGTGCCTTTGTGGTTAATGTATGTTTTGGACTATTAAAATCAAAATCTACAAAGCAATAACTTAAGTTTAAAACATACATAAACCACTTTAGCCCTATGTTATACCAAGGCTATTTGAAAATACCCGATCTACAAGCTCACAACGCATTGCGGTGCGACGCGTTGTGAGCTTGTAGAGCCCCTAGGGGCTATTTATGAGATCAGAGAAGATTCGCAAAAAAAGAAAAAAAGCTGAACCGTCTGCGCTAATTATAATAGCATCAGTTACTACTGTGGTGCGGTAGACTTGCTGGTGTGTCATGTAGTTCTAATTTAGATCAACTACTTGACTACTTCCTGTAAGTAGACTTAAAAATAAAACCAGTTGACGTGACTTGACTTGACTTGATCAGATTACGTTAGGCTCTTATTTTGAAATCCGCCCTACACTGAGAGGAAATGCCTTTGTAGCTACTTGTTGCTGCTGTAAGCTAACTGCGACGATGCATGCTGCTGGAAAACAAAACAACACTTCGATTACTCGCAATAGTTTTTATAATTTTTGGACCTACGCTGAATTCCAATAGATGAGTGGACTGGTGGTGTTATTATATCATGCTGTAAAGGAACGAGACGTCGCTCTGTCTGTAATGTATGGATGGCTGTGTCAAAAGATGAAGTCACTGGAGTTTTACATGTAAACACTGAACAGCAGGTAGGCTATACTATCTAAATATGTGTTTACAGGGGGCAGCAGTAATTGACAATACGCGTTTGCTTCCTACAGTCTATGGTTTGCTTACGTTCTCTGCGTTAAAATAAGCAACGGAACACTTGTTATGTTTGCAAATCAGAGATTTGGGGGGATTTATTTGTCACTCACAAAAGTGATCCATACAGATGTATGAAATACTTCGGGGTGGTGTTTCATTGGTACCGAAAGCAACGTATCATGAGTGATTGGTGTTCACTGTTCATGGCAATAGGCGAGATTTCTCCACTGCATCGCAGTGTTTCTCTCATAACATTACCCACGTGTGGCATCGGTTCAGTCAGCGACAATAAGGCTCGGACGTGCTCAGTGCGGTCAAAAACAAATGGAGGTGAAAGCCATTCAGGTTCTGGTGTCAAACGGTGAGAGAACCAGGAGCCTGTTTCTGTTGTGTGTGCAACAGAAATCTGTTATATGGCAGCATGGCAGCAACGATAAAAAGACGCTTTTCAAGCGCGGCGGGGGGGGGGGGGGGGGTATTTTTTTTTTCTTTTTGCTTTAACCCCTGTATCCATACAGATGCTAATTCAAAACTTCGGGGCAGTGTTTCATTTGGGACCGACGCAGCGTAGCCTATCATGATTGGTGCTCATGGCTGTACTAGGCGGAGGTTTCTCCACTACGTGGGCAGTGTTTCTCTCATAACATTACCCACGTGTGGTGGTTCAGTCAGCGACAATATGGAGCGGTTGGTTTAGTTGTGAATGAAGATTCGTCTCGGACGTGCTTAGCACAGTCAAAAACAAATGGAGGTGGCCAGACTCTATACTAATGCAGCTAACTAACTGCAGTACTGTATAGCATCCCCACTTTGTTTTAACATGGGTGGATTGTTTAGCTGTGGTTGTCTGGATGAAACGTTTGACACAGGAAAGCCATTTAGGTCCCTGTTTCTGTTGGGTGTGCAACAGAAAGCTATGTTATGGCATCAACGGTAAAAAGACGCTTTTCAAACGGCGGCGTGGCGGTGCCGCGGGGGGTTGGAAAATAAATACATTTTTTGCTTTAACCCCTGTGAGCATATAAGGAGGGGAGGAGGTAGAAAAGACCACTGGCCACTATTTCTGACATGGCTGCAAGCACTATAGCACAATATATTACCACAGGTCTACTACTAAATAGTAGTTTTAAATAATTGTAGTGGAATAAAAGTAAATTTGAAGTTGACAGCTATACCACTGTGGGTGTGGTTTGACTTGGGGGGAGTGATTTAGGGGTGTAGGTAAGTACCTATTGTCCCTCCCATTGTCACACCCACTTCTGGCTACCTAGAGGTGTCAAAATGTTCCTGGCATTCAAATGGCTTTTTAAGCACTTTGGGTTTTATGGTGCAACAGGAGGTAGAAAAGACCACTGGCCACTATTTCTGACATGGCTGCAAGCACTATAGCACAATATATTACCACAGGTCTACTACTAAATAGTAGTTTTAAATAATTGTAGTGGAATAAAAGTAAATTTGAAGTTGACAGCTATACCACTGTGGGTGTGGTTTGACTTGGGGGGAGTGATTTAGGGGTGTAGGTAAGTACCTATTGTCCCTCCCATTGTCACACCCACTTCTGGCTACCTAGAGGTGTCAAAATGTTCCTGGCATTCAAATGGCTTTTTAAGCACTTTGGGTTTTATGGTGCAACAAGTTTAAAATGTCCATAACTTCTTCAAATATGCTCCAATTCCAACAAATGATACATCATATGAAAGCTTAGATTCTGTACTTGGATAATCTGTACAAAAAAGAAAAATGACCAATGCAGACATAAGGAACAAAGTACCAGACCTAGTCACATATTGCAGCACGTTCAGAATAGGGTTGCACAGCACTTAATAACTGAAAAGGATAGTAGCAACTTTCTATTACATTTAAGGTAACTGAATAAAGTAAGGTTCAGTGACTGAAATATATGTCAGTGTTCATCCAAGTCAATATTGCTATTGTCAAATTTATTTTACAGTCATTATTGACCATTAAACCAAAACAAAACAATGAAAGTTTCAAGCACATAAATGATTGTTACAGAACAACTATGACTCATCTCTCCCTAGAGGCCTAACAGGCAGCACATTATTTGAATACACTGCAGTACTTGTCAATACAAACTTCTAAAACTTTAGAAAACATCCTTTAATTCCAAAATGACTGATGAAACTAAATATAAGACAAACAGCTGTGAGATTCAGGGCTTTGCCGTGGCATTTGCTCCTCCTCACTAGAAAACCATCTTTAAGTCTAAGAGAGCTGCTCTTTCACACCAGTTGCTAGGCTACACCAAGAAGGGCAAAAAGAAAGCCCATCAGAGGAGTGGAAATTTAGCAGAGTGTGAAAGGATCACATTGTAAATTAAAAGCTATATTCCATATTAACTCCCAGCCGAAAGCAAAGAAGGCAGTGCTGTAACAACTTTGACTGAAGCACACAAGTAGATACCACATGCAGGACCCACAGCTAGTGTGGATCACTGAGTGAGAGCAACTTGAAAGATGTGCCTGTTCATTCAGGTGGAAGAAACCCTTTGCAGTTTCACAGTAGGACTATATGCCTCAATGAAGCAGAGATTTCATGATCACATGGGTCTTGAAAACAGTCACCTCTACAATGACAGCCCTCTGCTGATGGTGCCAGTTACGGGACCAAGTGGTTATAGGGTACGAATGAAGAGAAAGTACAGTGTGCAGTGTGTCCTTTGTGGGAAGAGCAAAATGCCACACTGTGCATTATGCTGATTAGGGTAGTAGTGCAAAGCGATCCATTGCAGGCCAGGTTAACATTGCCCCTTTGACAGGGTATTTAGAAAAGTAGTGAACTGCAAGAAAGCTCAATTACATCCTCCCAGCATGTAGCGCATAAATCACCCTAAATCCTCTTTCAAGCCTGTCTTTCGGAAATTACTGGGGAGTTATGGTATGGAAACACAAAGAAAGCTGCAGTGCCGTGTAACTCTGAACTCTAATAGAAACAACATTTTCCAACTCGGTACTAATTGCTTGCTTAGTTGCTTTTATTGAATGATGTTGCCATGCACAACCCACACTATGCTATATCAGGTGCTTGGGTGGCGCAGTGGTAACAGCAGTAACAACACAGAAATGTGTGTGGGGAGGAACCAATTAACGATTATAGCACATTGGGGAGAAAATTGGGGTAAGAAGCAAAATGACAAATGTCATTATGACAAAAATGTCAAAATGACATTTCTTCTACAGTACAATCCGAGGGCTAAAGAGAAAACAACAACAGGAAGTATCCAGCTTTTCTCTAGCATATCCCTGCTGTCGGGCAGAAACCTCATATCTCCATTTTTCATTTTGTTATATTTTTGTAAATTAATGCTCTTCTTCATCATACAAGAGTGTCACACAAACGTGGTGAAAGTAGCAGATCTACAAGCTCACAATGAATCGCAATATAGTGTTAACGCGATAATACTTTTAGCCTACTTGTATGGAAAGCTCGTCGGCACATGGGGTCATCGTCCCAGCATCAAAAGCCTCAAGGCCTCGTTGTCGGCATGCCTGCCTTGTTTTAAACTGATTTAAAAAGTAATGCACTTGTAAAATCTTGCATTTACACAGGTCGTTACAAAAACATTAAAAATGGCAGGCCTGAAAGAATGGAGCCATGGCTACTTCCATTTAGGGCTGTCCTCGACTCAGGATTTATGAAGTCGATTCGAGTCGCGGGGGTTAATCCGACGCGTCGACGAATCGTTTTATAGTCTACTTTGTGTTGAAAAAAAAAAGTGTTGCTTTAAACCACGTCAACATAATACAATAAATACATTAAGATGAATTGAATACACTGTGTTTTCGGTGATATCGGTGAGCGAGCACAAATGTTATCTGCATAGCAGTGTACAACCATAGAGTACAAATAAAACATCTCCGCTGTTTCAACTCTGCCCCGTCTCCCTCGGCAGCGTGCAGTATAGATGAGACATTCGCGAACGATTCCACTCTCTTGAACGGCTCTTTTAAATGAACGATGGGATCCAGTCCGCAGTCGCGGGACATAGAGCACTGACAGAGTAATGAGTCAGTGTCGAGAACGGATTCATTTCACAAACGGATCATAAACAGGCGGAGGCACAGCTCCCGCTAGAGCCAGCAGTGTGGACATGTCATGGACGCAAACACAGCGAAACACAATCATTCATCATGGATTACAAACACTGGAACAATTCAGAAGCACTCTAATATTGCCAGCCAAATTTAAATATGAATGTGCGCTTATAACGCCAGGAAATAGCTATATTTAATCATCATAATCACATCAATTTACCAAGCCACGTTGAAATACCATACCACAAAATGACCACTAGAGCGAGCCATAGACCATAGACTGTGGAAGCCCCCATGTTAACCCATGTTAAAACCAAGGTTCACAACATTCAAGGATGGGACGATGACGTCGATCCCCATTGACATGAATGGGAGACCCGCGGGCCGCCATCGGAGCTCAATACTGTTCAATTCGTGCTTGATCGTCTAAAACCACCATCGGTATGGGCACCGGAACGTATACAGATGCCACACAGAAAGTTTCCGAATCAAAATCCGACCTAGTGAAGCTGCGTGAGGGTCGGATGGTTTGCATTGAGCCTAGAGGCTAGCAGAGGCCTACGTAAACAGGAAGCTATGGCTTAAAGGTGACGTCATAATCGTATCCTTTTTTTTCACGGTTTACGTCTGTATACTAGCCGAAGGTAAGCTAACCGTTCCGCTCCGTCTATTAACCCAAATTAAAAGCTTAAACAATGCTTTTATATAAAAGTCGATAAAAGTCGCTTGGCAGGGAACTCCATAATGAGATAGTCGATCTAAAAGTTGACCGGCCCTGACTGAGTTATTTAGAAAATGTAACTTGTAGCCTACACTTGTGTATGTTAATTTGACTTAAGAAGATTGTTTAATTCGTGGACGTGCGTTTGTGCTGTGGCAGGTTATTTAATATGGGATTTTGACAGCGTGCTTCCCTCCTCTTAACGGAACACCTTCCCGGCTCCGAATGTTTTAACGAAGCGGCGGTTCTGAACCGTTCTGGCCGTTCCGTCTCACTTTCACCCCATACGCTGGTGCGAGACAATAAATAACTGTTCGCCAATTGCTACTTCTCATAGGAAGTACATGATACCAGTCCAGCAGTGCACCACCAGTCCAGCAGTGCACCGCAGTAGTAGGCTAACTGGTGATATAAAAATATATATATTTTCGCCTCGACTCAAACAATTGGCGTCGATTCCCGGGGCTTAAAACGACGCGTCGATTCGTCGATTTTTAGAGGACAGGCCTACTTCCATTATGCCAGAATATACCCAGCATCTTGATTGTTGAGCTGATCATTCCTATATTCACTCCTACTAAGCCATTATTAGACCAGACGATCGGAGATCTCTCCGCCTATTAACACATCTGGTGACATATAAATGTGAAGTATAGGGGTTAGAACTGGGTGCAACCGGATGGAAAATCTGCATCGCAGAACCAATGCAGTCTTTAGGGCAGTCCTAATCTCTTCATATGCTGATGGTATCAGGATCAGGTTTGATTGACAAAGCTGTAGGCATAGGTTTGTTACCAGCCGCCCAGTTGCTAGCACATACCGGTAGGAATGGATTGCCTCATCGGCCACATTGTTTGCATTAACCTCTGTTTTTCTGGGCATATTAAAATGGTGCTCAAAAGCTAAAATAAATGCTGTACCTACTGATTTTCAAAAGGGTGAATTGCCTGTAACTGGCAACTTCAACGTCTCGTAGAGTGTTTCTCCATGCCATTTCGATGTGAAACGATGTTTCAAATGTATTTCAGATTGACTAAAATATACAGTACACTACATTAACCTGTACCCAAAATTAGACTGGTATGGTCCTTGAACGCATATTCAAATGTCAGCTCCCAGGTCTGCCTCTTTGTTGATCTTTAGCGGTGCTTATGGAATAATGGTCCTTTTTATTTTTATGATTAAAGGAGTAGTTCACCCCCAAAATGACTTTTTTTCTATTGATTACTCATGCCATGGAGAGTAGAGTTCAATAATATTTTTAGTTTTTTGTCACATTCCTAAGACAAAAATGTGATAACAATAAATTCCCATTGATTCTGGATGGTGACCCGTTTCGAAACGGGTCACCATCCGGAATCAATGGGGGTAAATTTAGTCAAATCAAATTTTTGTCTTAGGAATGTGACAAAAACAAAAAAATATTATTGAACTCTACTCTCCATGGCATGAGTAATCAATAGAAAAAAAAGTCATTTTGGGGGTGAACTACTCCTTTAAAGTTGAATAAAATTGTTATTGTAGGGGTGAGCTGAATCGAGGTTCAACATTATTGTGCTTCAATGTGGAAAAAAAAACACACTGCAACTGAACTGCCTTTCATTCATTTCACAGATCTCTGAGAAAATAGTTATTGATGTTCTCAGACCGGCAAAGATGTTATGTGACTGGCATTTGTATGTAGGGCGAGATGTAAAGGGCATTATAATATATGACGGATGGAGCGGTTGAGATACGGCTGCAGATGCTGATAAGATAGCTGAGCAGCAAAGCAGAGTGGCTACATTTTTCCAGATCAAACATGTGAGAGGAAAAGGGGCCATGACAGGTGTCCCTGGCAGCCCAGGGCTGGCTGTCCACAATGTCACCTAGCAGCACGACTGTCTGATTAAGGCTGGCTTTCGGCAGTCTCTCACACACTCTCTCTGCATGCGCATACCTGACTACACACATGCACGCGCATGCACACGCCACACACACACACACACACACACACACACACACACACACACACACACACACACACACACACACACACACACACACACACACACACACACACACACACACACACACACACACACACACACACACATGATTGGCGAGAGGGACAGTAGTGGGGGCATACAGTACCTTGGATGTTGTCGGGGTTGGTGGTGGGTGTGGGGATAGTAGTGGGAGCATCTAGATGGGAAAATAAAAAAATAAAAAAGAACATGTATAAGAAATAAGGAAAGACAAGGAGTGAAGAAAAAGAGACAAAAGTCACTGAAGATGAGGTGCAAGTAAGTGTAGCTATCCATAGTGTACAGTAACGTTAAAATATTGTTAGTGTCATATTTTTAGGTGCATTAGTGTCTGGTTTGGTTTTGACACACTCGCACACACACTATACACACACAATACTTCACACGCACGCGCGCAAACACGCACACAGGCACAGGCACACACACACACACACACACACACACACACACACACACACACACACACACACACACACACACACACACACACACACACACACACACACACACACAATACTAGAGCCATATAAGCAGCATTTTCCTGTTTATGCCTGTCACTAACCACCACACAACATAATGAGAATGACAAAATGGAGGCCAATCCAGGTACACCGCGTTACTAAGCGGCTTGAACATTTACTCACCAGGGGAATATATGTCTGTCTGTGGTTCAGGGAAAGATAGCAAGACCCTGCTGGGCGAGAGTCACAGCGGGATAAATTGGCTGGCTGTCTCTATGCCTTTACTGTCTACACTTCCATCAAAAGACCACAGTATGGGACCACACACTTCCAAACTGATGATAAAACATCAAGGACGGCATAATGTTGCCGCCGGGGACAGAGACTATGGCGGGGGCCTGGTGGTGGCAGTGGTGTGGCAGGATCAGGAAGAAATTCTCGCCTGACAGCATTTGAAGAGGGGGGAGGGGCTCGATTTCTTTCCCTGTGACCCAAGGCAGTCTGATAGCTGAAATGTCAGTGTCTGGGAGAGGGAAATTGGCCAATCAGGGAAGAGGGTCTTCACAAAGTCCTGGATAGGATGTGGCACATATAATAGCCAGGCGAACAAGAATTTTCCATGGGCAATCTCCAGGCTCGATGACTCTGGGATCCACATTATGAGAACTGAAATATGAGTATTACGGAGGGGCCATATTTTCATCAAGCATTTGTACCTGTGTGGAATTTGATGTGAGAAATTCTAACCATAAAGTGAAACAATGTAGGATAAACTGTTTATCTACGCTTGCTTAAACCTGACCAGATACAGCAGTCAGAGCTGAATATTCTGCTTATATTTTGTGTATGTTGCTTCTCTCTAGGGCTAATGTGTCCCGTAAAAATAATATCCATGTTAATTATGTGTGTGTGTGTGTGTGTGTGTGTGTGCGTGCGTGTTTGTGTGCGCGCGCGCATATAAAACTCCATTCTCATTGTAACTAATTCATTCCCACAGTTGCTTCAGATGCTATTTCTCAGTGCAGCACACGACAGACTGACAATGTTTTTTTTAGTAGACCTTGTTAACCAGCGTGAATCTCCAAAAGAAGATATTTTCAGCACAGCTTTTCATTAAAACTAATTAGTGCACTTGAGAGATACTTGCGTCAGTATCTCAAAACTGCGCGGACAGAACCCTATCTGAACCCGAATTTCAAGGCTCCAAACTCCAGATGAGTTGTGGGAATCGCTGACTTTACGACTGTAGGAAATGTCCAGGCCAAAGAGTCAACTGCAGTGTAAACCACAGAACTAAAGGCAGTATTGTTCCCCTGCCAACAGGCAGTAGGTGTGAGTTATAGCACCAGGTCAGGACAGGGCTGTTACTCCTACACCTGACACCGCCAAGGGGCACCACTCACAGTTTGCTGCAAAGTACAGAACAAGTAGAACGTCCTCTTTCTCAGCCACAGATAAACCACATACAATACAGGCAACAAAGCAGGATTGAAAATGACATGGATTTACACCCCACACCAAATCTTCATCACATACAAAGGACTTATATTATATGACGAAAGAAAGTTAACAATTCATGGTTTCTCTCAATACTGATCACAAAGAATATTTATCTGGGGCAACACATCTAAACAAGTCGTTGCGTAGGATATTGCTGGTTAACCCTCTAAGGCCCAAATATAGAAATACTTGAAATAAAAAATTGAAAAAAATCAGATGGTGTTGTAGGAGTCCTAATCACAGGAAAATGTAATGTTTTTTTCAAAAAAATGTTTTTGTAAGGTTTTATAGCCATAAATCATAAATCATAAATCATGCTCTAATTTACATATGGGGGATATTTTTCACAATAATAACATATGTACATGTTCTAGACATTCTAATGATCACCCAAAAAATAGTACAGGCATTTTACTTATGTTTTTGTGAGGAATAGCTTCCATGAAAAAGTAAGATGTTGTTCGTCAAAACTCTGGAATGTCAGCGGGTGTGGCGGGTGTGAATGTCAGCCCCTGTGGGGGGTATTTATATGCAAATATTGTGGGCAATGGCATTGTAATACTAAACAATAGAATCCAATGGTGATGTTTAGGTGGTAGGGGGAGCTAAAATAAAATGATTTAAACCTTTTTTTGGATAAAATACAAACGTTGTAATATTACAACAGTGGGCCTTAGAGGGTTAAACAAAGCACATCCAAAGGAAGAAAATGTTTAGACATGTCACAGGCGCTGCATACAGTACAACACACGATAATAACAAGTGCCAAGCCAGGTCATATTAAGAGATTATGTTGATAATGGGAGCAGGATTTGGCGGGAATGGGAGGGCCTTTCTCTTTAATCATGCACAAATGCTTATCATGCTAAGACCAACGCATGTTTATAAACACACTAATTAAGCTACTGTAGCCAGAATGATTGGTCTGGGAAAACAAATCCTCATATGGAACACTACGTGATCTCATCTGGCATTTAATCCTCTGGAAAATAGGAATGGGAATCTCGACATAATTACACACCGTTATTAGCACCTTTTTACCAATCTCCTGTGTCTCATTACAACAAACTAAATTCACAGGGCCTTCAACACCGATACACCAGAGATTCAGAGCTTAATGGGAAGTGGTACAATCTGTGGATAGGTGGTTTGTTATACAGTGTAGTGTAAGCCAGCTAGCTAAATATATTGCATGATATAAGGGGATCACATTTTGCTAGACCAGTAAACATGTCTGCTTGCATGTACATTACTGTAGTAGGCTACATTTGCTAATGAATACATTACAGTATACTGTATCTAACAATACAGTCCTGCATTCATGCAGGCTGTGTGTACAGCCCCTGGACAAATGATGTACAGTACAGTATAATTCAAACAGCAGATATATCTGTACTATTCTCTATCTCATCTAAAGAGGAAATCCTTTTCTCAGAACATAAATGCATGCCTTATAAGCCTGTCTCACTGTGCTATTTGCCAGCATATGTCGTCTTTTTGTTTGGAAGCGGTCATTAGGGGCCCATGAGGAACAAGCAGATGCCATCATCTGCCTGTCAGAGCACGACGATGAATAACCCCGGAGCAGCAGAGTTATGAGTGTCACAGGAAACCTAAGTATGTCACAGTGACAAAGTCTCACACATCAGATGGTGCCATAACGTTTAAGGCCTACGAACACAGTCAACACACTATAGGCTGGATTATCATAGTAAAATGGCAAATGGTTCATTTATATTTTACAGAGATTGTGCATTACATTCACCCATTCACACGCTGATGGCGGAGGAAACCATGCAAGGCTTTTTTAGGGCAATTAGGGGTTCAGTGTCTTGCTAAAGGACACTTCGACACTAACTCTGGGAGAGCCCAGGATCGAACTGGGAACCTTCCAGGTTGCCAAGCAAGCGGCCACTCTACCCCTGAGCCACTGCCGCCCAGCACATCTAGTGCGGTGCTAGTGCTAATAGTGCTATGTATCTTGAAGGATGGAACCTTTTTAATTTGGCTGATTCCATGACCTTTCCTCCGGCACCACCTTTAAGCCAGAATTTACACTTGCACACAAGATACTCAAATCTTTACACCAGTAGCTGACCAATCGGTGCAAGATAAAGTGCTGCAACCTTGCTGTGTAAAGAACCCCGTGTGTCAAACATGGGCAGAAAATCAGCTGCCAAACAAAGTTTGGGCAAGAAACCAAAACACGGAGCAGAAAACATCTAGTGAACTTTGACAGTTCTCAGTATGGCTGAGTACCAACAAGGACAAGGCCTGCCAACAGCACCTGCCATATTCTCATCCAGTTTCTTCACCACACTGTCAGGAAATCCCAGTGGGACTGCCATTTTGTTTGCCATGACAGTTCCTTGTTGACAGCAACATTATATTTATTTATTAAATGTGTGTTTTGATCAAATGTCACTGTCTTTGTGAATAAAGACGACTATTGGTGCGTGGTACACCACGTTATTGCTGTCATTCATCATTGCGTCTGTATCCAACCCATGTCCAAGCTGTATCAGATAAATCCAGACTTCGGTTGCATGACAAATGCCTGGTGATGATCTATATTTATTACAAACATAATTTATTCAATATTTAAGTATTTGTTATAGTTATATTTCAGCTTTGACAAGTCTCTAAAACCAATTTTACACTGCTGTCCTTGGTCAAAATGCCACAGAAAACACTGGGGGGGTGTATATATACTGTATACTGTTGGTGTATACAATATACCAAGATCATATGCACATGTACATTTGATGATGCTGTATTGTATTCTCTTTTTTGCACTATTAATTTTCTTTAAATCCCTCTCACTGCTGGCCGTTCAAGCCTATTAGCAATTTCATTAGCAGGTTAGCTCCAACATATTACAATTCTCTGTTACTTGAATTAATGCCAAGTGACTGTTTCCATCCACAGTCCAACTTCCACATGCTGCTGTTTCACATAAGATGAAAATCAAACACCATATCAGCTCTGACTCCTTTGTGCTGAGGGTCAGATCTTACTTTAACCCAACTTTACTCTGGCTTGAAATCGTCACACAGAAATCAGACCCATGCATCTTTGCTCCACCAGTAAGTGAGTCTGTGTATGTGTAAAGACAGCTAAATATGTCTAATACGCAGTTAATAAATGGGAGAGCCTTCCATTTTTTTCAAGCCTTATTGAAGCAAATCACTAGAACCCCAGAGTCCTTTTATAATGTCTTCAGATGTGCCACAGATGCATAATGTTATCTCTGAAACTTTTCAAGATAAATGCTTTTTTTATCTAAAAAGTTTATAAAATCAGAGAGCAAATTAGTCCCCCTCCAACCTGTAATATGATTTATATCTCCAAGGCGGCAATAACTTCTGCTGAACTTCTTCGAGCCCATCTCTCCAGAGTTGCTGTCTGAACTGATAACCAAATTGAAACCCTCCATATGCTCTCTTGACATTCTCCCCATTAAGTTCTTTAAATACGTTTTGATCTAAGTTTGCTTTTCCCAGTCATGTTACAAGTCTTAAATACTGTAGCTCATTACAGTAGATTCAAGATTCATACTCATGAGTATGATCAATGAAATATTGGAAGTATTGAAAGTCAAGTTCAACATATAGTAGCTTTGGATCAAGACTATCATAGATGTATCTTATGAATTCTGACATTTTTACATCTTGGCCCTCTTGGCCTGCACCCCCAGTGCAGGCCAAGACCAATAATCATGATAAAGCACACCCTCTCATGTAATATTGCCTAATTATACTTAGCACTCTTCACTTGAGTTGCATGGGAGTGGAAATACTCATACTATTGACCATAGCCATTTGACATAGTTTCCAAGCCAAATGTTATGATACACATTTTGGCTCATTTTGGCTTTGAGCTTTTTGGCTCCTACATATCTACCTATGATACAGCTTAAAAGAGAAATATACAGAACATTTCAATATAAAACAAATAATGGATGAATACATGTGCTTCCGAAAATATACAGAATATACAGTCATTCATGCGGTTTCATATGCACAAAAGGGAGCCACACCACTCCCATGTGGAACCCGAGATCCTCATGATTAGATTTTTACAGTGTCACACAGTGACTTTTTGACGAACAAAATCCAATTCGTTTATCCTTGAGTCCAAATGGATATTTCTTCCAAATCTGAAGAAAGATATTGCTTTCACGAGAATGGGATGATGTGTGTACAGCAGTACAGAATGTAAAAGCAATCATGTTGCTCTCAGCTTATGTCCATATCATAATATTAAATATCATGCCTTTATCACATCTCACGTAGACTGCAGCAGCTTGTGTTCAAACTATTACAAAGAAAGGAGAAAATATTTCCTTTATCCTGGCCTCCTTCACACAGGTGTATTATAGAATCCATTTGAAGATTGCAGCCTTATAAACTCTGACAAGCTTTGTCGAGGATCAAAGGATGAAGGCAGGTTACGACTGGTACAACAATTCAAGCCAGGAGTCTCTCCTTGCCAAAGACCAGCAACAGAGACTTTTAGAGGGCAATGGCCACTGAATACATTATTAGTACTAGAAGCAGTGCTCTTCCGAGCACAGGTCTCCACCAGGCCGTGTGTCCTGGTGGTGCTACTGTATAATAGGCCAATGTAAAAAGGGTGGCATATGTTCTTCACCTTAGACCTTTCATGGAAATCGGACGCTGCATGCATGATTTGAAGCATTGTGTTCCAAAAATGTGTTTTGCTAAAGTCTACCTGCTGGTGGTGCTATAACAGGCCAATGTGAAAAAAGGTAGCATTTGTTCCTTGACCTAGTGGGAATATGTGTGGCAAATGTCACGGTAATCGCAAGCTGCGTTGATGATTTGAAGCATTTTTTTTCAAAAACTGAGCAATCCTGCAAACTTTGGAAGCTAATATTAGCCAATCAGGATGGAATATGAAATATCAGACGGATCGGACTTGATCACATGACTATAGAGATACTGTGTACCGATTTGCGTGATTTTTGGATAAAATCTCAAGGAGTAATATCCAAAAATGTGTTTTACAAAGTCGGCCCAAAGGTGGCGCTATAAAAGGCTGATGTGAAAAATGCAGGGCAAAGGTTTATCCTTAGACTCTAGGGAGTGCGCTTACAAAGTTTGAAACTGATCGGTGGAGTTATAGGTAAAACCACAAATCAGCCTGTTATAGCGCCACCATGAGGCTGATTTAAAAAAAAATAAGTGGCATTTCTTCCTCGGCCTAGTGGGAACGTGTGTGCGCGATTTCATGATAATTGCACTTTGCGTTTGGGATTTGAGGCATTTTGTTCCAAACGGCTCAATCCTACAAACTTTGGAAGCCAATCTTAGCCAATCAGGATGGAATATGCAAAATCGGACAGATCTGTGTCGATCACATGACTGTCGAGATACTGCCTACCGATTTGTAGGATTTTTGGACAAAATCTGTAAGAGTAGTGCACAGAAATGTGTTTTGCGAACATCGGCCACTAGGTGGCGCTAGAAAAGGCCCATTTGAAAGATTTAGGGCAGAGGTTCTAGATTGGCATCCAGGGAATGTGTGTGCTCACTTTGGCAGCGACCGGGCCAACGGCGACTGAGATTAGCTGCACACAAACTGCGAGGACACACGGACGGACACACGGACGGACGGACGCACGGACATCTTTTTATGCTCGTGAATCTTTTTATGCTCACCTTTTTAATGTCCTCCTTTACACATGTAGCCTACAGGAGATATGCCTGTAATACGAAAGCTTTTCTGCTGCTCCCTCTCTCTCACGGCTCTTTAGCCTTTGTAAAGTGTCTTGAGATAACTTGTTAGGATTTGACACTCTAATAAAGTTGAATTGAATTGTTCCATACATCTGCCTGGAAACACAGTTTCGTGTAAACCCTTAAGTACAACTATGAATAATGGATCAACTCCTGTACGTAAGACTCAAAACACTCCTACAGTACATCAGCTTTGGTTGGCAAATTGCCCATAAAGATGTTGGTCAAGAAGCTTCAGAACGATTAAGTGAGAATGGTTTGCTAGCAAGATAGTTGCATGGTGAAGCACCTGTGTCATTATTGGTGAAGTATAAATGCTATTTCCATTTGGAAGGACCACAATGGAAACAAGCTCCTAGGGTTTTTTTGTGTTATCCTTTTAACAATCATTGTAAAATCATCAAACTGTACTATTTGCAAACTGTTAATAAAGAATTCAATCAATCAATCATCAGTTTGACCAAAGGAGATGGATGTCACCAGACTCGTCAACACATCCCACAAGCTGCCAGCTTGTCAATGTGGGAAGGTCATGACGCAAGGTGGCACCGTACGAGATGGCTGCTGCTTTTATTTATTTTAATAGTTAATTTTAGAATAAAGCAGCTGCCGCCGACAGGCGATAGCACAGTAAGTATCAAATGCCTTGAGAAAAGGTTCAAAAAGGACAGCTAGGCCACCAGGCTGCTGACAAGGCGCTGAGCCTGTCCATTTTCCCTCCTATACCTACAGTACTTTATGTACAGTATATCTGATATCTATGTATACCTGCTGCCCCTTTGAACGTTACCTGTTCTCTCTGTCTTTACATGCACTATTTAATACCCACAGGTACATTAACCTGTTACTTACTTTGCATGCCCCTCCGGTTATGCACTACCCATTGTACCTACCCATTATTTAGTACCCGTTGTGTCTGTCTGTCTGTTTGTGTCCCTTTTATGCCCATACATATATTATGGACATCTTTGTATCTTTGACTGTCAAATCAAATGGGTTCAGATCTGAGCCCAGTCTCCTGCAGGAGGCGCGTCTGAAGCCTGGACGGGATGTCTCCATACGTAAAAAAAGGATGATGATGACAGTATGGAGTTCATGTCAGGCACACCCAAAGATTTTGTCGCTCTATAACATCAGACACCATATATGGGGACCTGCAGATTTATTAATGGTATGAAGCACGAGGTAAAAAACATTAATTATTTTACAAGTACGTTTGTGCCATATTATTTGGGTAACTGCTGATCAGACTGATTTTCCACTCTGCGCATCACTGCATTGGGTCCAGCGTTAAACGCAAAATGTTTGAAGTCGATGAGTCAGGCGGTTCTCAAGTCAGTATATGCTTGAGGGGGGGAGGTCATGAATTATAGAAGGAATGTAAAGTTCAACTTGACAGACATGTACAAATATAATTAACATAAGACATTAACGATCATTAGTTAAAGAGCATTATTGCGACCGTAGGTTGCATTTACTATAAAAACCTCCAGATACTGTGCGTGCGTCACAGTGCGTGACACCTCATCCCAGCTCAGCAGAATGATATAGCAGACCTGTTCTGACATCACAATGATGTTGCAAATTAATTCCGTCCTTGTCTGAGATCATAGACCTATGACGTCTGACATCATACAATCCCATGTATGATGTATGATGACATCATACAATCCCATGTATGATATCAGACTGTCAACAGTCACACTTGCAATTGAATTCCAACCTTGTCCCTTTTATGCCCATATATGGAGATCTCTGATGTCATCCTACTAATAAAGGAGCAAACTCACGCTCTAACGCTCTAACGCTCTAACGCTCACGCTTATCTACGTTTATCTATTCACTCGCTTCAGCAACTGATCCCAAAGTTCACATGGTATTGGCCATTAGCATTATACCAACGGTGACGGGGCCCGAATTTCATTTCTCCCAAATTAAAGCTGTTTATTTATAGCGTTTTCTACTGTCTGTTGCCAGGGTTACGGTCCGTTCCTCCAGGCCATGGGATCTGTAGCCCCACACACACACACACAGCTCCCTCTCTCACAGTTAGGAATGTGCATTCTCTCTCTCTCTCTCTCTCTCTCTCTCTCTCTCTCTCTCTCACGCATTCACCAGGTGCGTTTGATGTGTGTCTCATCTTCCAACGGGTATGAAAAAAAAATGTAAAATTATTTGTATCCATCATAAATATACACTCCTCCATGAGCTGCTCCTTACATTATGATGCTCCCACATATTCTCACGCACGCACCAGTTACAGTAACTTTCCCCACAACCCACACTCTGCACATATTTTGGAGCACATATCGTCGAACGGGTAAGGTCTAGTCAATATTAATCCCCATTTCTGGGAATGCCCATATATGGACATATGGCGTCAGTCTAATGTGGTCTATGACATCAAACATCTACGATGTCAGACATCAGTCATCTCCATATTTGGGGAAAATATGGACCCGTTTTGGCCCCATTTTGTCAAACTTAAACAACCAACCAGGTCTGTGCATTTTTTTGGTCAAAGTTGATCCTCTGCCAAAGCGCCAGCACTCGCCCCAACAGTCTGCTGTCACCCAGGTGGATGCGTGCACTCGCCCATGTGCGTGACGTCTCCCTTTAGGGCGAGGTCGCTTCTCGCCTTTAGGACGTCTTACTGGTCATATCCTTGTCAAAACAATGTCATCGCATGCTCCACACAGACACAACAATGGAGGTGGCAAACATAGAGTGCAGCCTATCAGGCTTGATAGACCTTCAGGACCTGACGGTCAAAAAAATATGTCCAGGTTCTCTGTGAATGTGTCCACTGTAAATATCAATGGTCCTCCTCAGCAATTGTTCAGCTAGTACAGATTCCAAGCAACGCAATTCCACAATGATATACCCAGTCATTTTACTCTCACAATGTTTACCAGTAAGACTCCCTAATCGGGAGATAAGCGACCGTTAGATCGCATGTAAAAATCGGCCTGATGGTGGCGCTAAATGGAACAGATCCATGTTGATGACATGACTCTAGACATATAGCGGGGCAGATGAATGCATTTTTGCACTAAAATACTTCACAAGTGGAAAGAAACCTAAAACTTTCCAAAAGTACTCCTTAGGGGTTGTTCCTATGATAAAACACGTTAGACACTGAAAAATCAAAATGGCTGCCATGTTTCCAAGATGGCTGCCTCTGAACAGTACGCCAGCCAGTTAATGTCCGCTTTTCATAATATTAGAGTTGTTTTGTAGGTTTTAAAACATCGTGAGTTCATTTATTACACTTTTAAAGCAGCCAGAATAACTTTTCTGACTTTTGGTTGGGGTCTTTCCTCACCTGGGACCCACCAAACAGACCCCTGAGCTTATCTCCGTAATCGCTTTGCTCCTGCTCCAGAGCAATGTTAAATTAGATCATAACTGAAGCATTAAAGTTGTTGTAACTGGGCTCTGAAAGCAAAAATGAGTAGTAGCAAATACCCAGGGGTCTTCCACAGGGGGTCCGGGACCCCTAGGGGGTCCTCAGAGTTACTACAGGGGGCCTGCCGAATCTTGATGGGGAAGTTCTTTTTTTATTTTTTTTTATATATATTTTTTTAGTGCTGTCCGAGTTAACTAAATTAATCGCAATTAACTCACCGTTATGTTAATCGCGATTAATTATTTTAATCGCAATTAATCGCATATTTACAAACATTGGCTACAATATCGGCTATATTGGCTACAAGGTCCATCCCTGTTGATGTAACAAAAAATACAATGTATAATTAAAGCATAAAGGTGGACACAACAGTAATCATTTAGCAGATCCTTATACCCATCAGCTGCAGTCTGTTTAATGCAATACCATTATGATTTATTCAGGTTTTTAATTGATTTCGAATAAAAGATTAACATACTTTCGCATAAATCCAGCAAATATTTCCACTCCCAAGTTAATAGGGCCACGAAAGACTTGAAAGATATCCCTCTAAGTTACATTGTGACCTGATAAAAGCTGATGACTTATTTGCGATTAATCGCGCGATTAACTACATAAATCATGCGATTAATCGCGATTAAAATATTTAATCGTTAGACACCACTAATTTTTTTACATTTGAAACTGTTTTTATTAGTATTCTCATTATTATTTATAACATTTTTGTGTTAGACAGACAGGTTCACAGGTGTTACTGCAGGGATTGCAAGAATTAAGGTATTGCAACTTCTCACTTTGGGCGCACAGTCTAACATGTCCACTTATGACTTATTGCACTGCACTAACACTGACAACACAACACACACACCTCTTTGTTATCGTCACCCCAAAACCCGCACCCTATCCTCTTAAAGAGCTCACGGTCAATAATTGTACCCAAAGAAATTCACTACTATACATGTCCTCCCTAATAGTGTTGACAGTTTCCACTATAGCATTTGCAGGGAGGAGAGTGCAAGGCAGGTTATTGTTTGAGCAGCTGCACCGTCCCTTGTAACCTGCTTTGCAAACACATTTGATGAGCTTTGCCTTTGCAGCAGGGATGGCAAGAAACCTGACTAGAACATACCCTCCACTCTCTGAATTCCGTCTATTTTTTTTCAATTGATGGAAGCTCAGGGCAATTTGTCAGGTATGACAAAGTAGGCATCATAATACGATACCTTTATCAAGGGACATGGTTTTGAGGAAGTGCAAACACATGAAGAGGCTGATACCCCGATTCCTTATCAAGTCCTTGCCTCCGGTAGTAGCAAATACCCAGGGGTCTTCCACAGGGGGTCCGGGACCCCTAGGGGGTCCTCAGAGTTACTACAGGGGGCCTGCCGAATCTTGATGGGGAAGTTCTTTTTTTATTTTTTTTTATATATATATTTTTTTTTAGTGCTGTCCGAGTTAACTAAATTAATCGCAATTAACTCACCGTTATGTTAATCGCGATTAATTATTTTAATCGCAATTAATCGCATATTTACAAACATTGGCTACAATATCGGCTATATTGGCTACAAGGTCCATCCCTGTTGATGTAACAAAAAATACAATGTATAATTAAAGCATAAAGGTGGACACAACAGTAATCATTTAGCAGATCCTTATACCCATCAGCTGCAGTCTGTTTAATGCAATACCATTATGATTTATTCAGGTTTTTAATTGATTTCGAATAAAAGATTAACATACTTTCGCATAAATCCAGCAAATATTTCCACTCCCAAGTTAATAGGGCCACGAAAGACTTGAAAGATATCCCTCTAAGTTACATTGTGACCTGATAAAAGCTGATGACTTATTTGCGATTAATCGCGCGATTAACTACATAAATCATGCGATTAATCGCGATTAAAATATTTAATCGTTAGACACCACTAATTTTTTTACATTTGAAACTGTTTTTATTAGTATTCTCATTATTATTTATAACATTTTTGTGTTAGACAGACAGGTTCACAGGTGTTACTGCAGGGATTGCAAGAATTAAGGTATTGCAACTTCTCACTTTGGGCGCACAGTCTAACATGTCCACTTATGACTTATTGCACTGCACTAACACTGACAACACAACACACACACCTCTTTGTTATCGTCACCCCAAAACCCGCACCCTATCCTCTTAAAGAGCTCACGGTCAATAATTGTACCCAAAGAAATTCACTACTATACATGTCCTCCCTAATAGTGTTGACAGTTTCCACTATAGCATTTGCAGGGAGGAGAGTGCAAGGCAGGTTATTGTTTGAGCAGCTGCACCGTCCCTTGTAACCTGCTTTGCAAACACATTTGATGAGCTTTGCCTTTGCAGCAGGGATGGCAAGAAACCTGACTAGAACATACCCTCCACTCTCTGAATTCCGTCTATTTTTTTTCAATTGATGGAAGCTCAGGGCAATTTGTCAGGTATGACAAAGTAGGCATCATAATACGATACCTTCATCAAGGGACATGGTTTTGAGGAAGTGCAAACACATGAAGAGGCTGATACCCCGATTCCTTATCAAGTCCTTGCCTCCGGTACAAAAAAAGGAAATTTATATATTCGAGTGAGTTCAAGTTATTGGATGTTACAAATGCCTCAATGCCTACTTGATGATGATGATGACCAAGCCATTAACCGCTTCAAGGACCTTGGCAAGGTCATTGGCCATTCCTCCTGAGCTTATAAATTGTGAGCTTCCATCAACATTGCAGTCATTGGAGCATTTTGCATGCCATGTTTACAGTTCAAAAGGTCCAACAACCCTGGGATTACTCAGATGGGAACTATTTCTGTAAAATAACTTGGAGGGTGAGATGCTACCTCCAACTCGTGCTGCACTGCTACCACATTACCTCCGTGCCAACTCCGTCACAATGCAGGATAAATCATACCTGACAAATTTCCCTGTGCTTCCACCAATCGAAGAAAATAGATGGAATTCAGAGAGTGGAGGGTATATTCCAGGTTTCAGGTTTCTTGCTCTCCCTGCTCCAAAGGCAGTACTTGAGCTCATCAAATGTGTCTGCAAAGCAGGTTGTAAGGGACGGTGCAGCTGCTCAAATAACCTGCCTTTCACTCTATGCTATGGTGGAGACTGTGTCAACACTATTAGGTTGGACATTGAAGATGATGATGATGAAGACGAATATATCCTGCATGTCTGAAATTACTGTATTGTAGTGAATATCTTTGGGCATAATTGACCATGGGCTCTATAAGTACTCCAGTACCTGGCTTAAAGTCCTGCTCGCAATTTGGTGTTAGGGGAGTTTCTCACCTGAACTGAGTCAGTGGGTCCCTAGACATGAAAAATCACTGAGGTGCTCGTTCGCCATAGTGGCACGAATGGCGCAATGGCCATATGAAATATGGCTGCCATCGGCTATGATGAAAATCCAACCTTTCTGTTTCTGGGTATATATGCACATCTAATACCTCTATTTGGACTAATTGGGGTGTGGGGAATTCATTTCTGACATTGTTTTGACCATTTTGGGTGATCTGGACCTCGACAAGGTCATGGTCAAGGTCATTTTGCTATTCCGAAGACCGTGGCCATAACTTGGCCATTGTTAGGAGTAAAAACAGGTGCAATAGGTCTAAATCAACTAATGCTGACATGTATAATTCATTTCTGACATTGTTTTGACCATTAAGGATCATCTTGTCTTTGAAATATCAATGTCAATGCCATTTTTCTAAAACGATTTTGTTCATTACTTGCACTTTTATAGTATTTTTTGTAAGTTTGTTACTATTTTATTGTAAGTTTGTTTTGTTTATAACAAAAGACATACTAGTGAGAAATACAACAAGTGAACATCCACATTTAACTTTAAAGGGGGGTTTAAAATGGGTGTTTAAATGAGCAAATAAGACTATTTACGAATAAAAGTGACAAATAATCACACACAAAAGCACACACAAAATTAAATAACAATTTCCCTCAAAGTGCACCATATTGTGATTGTGTGCATCCAAGTTAGTATGATGTGTTTTTACAGGATGTATTTGCCATTGTTCCATGGCAAAATATGATGCACCGATATTGGGGCGGCATAGCTCAGGGGTAGAGAAACCGTTATTAGAGCACGAAGGGTTCCCAGTTCGAATCCGGGCTCCCCCTGAGTTAATGTCGAAGGGTCCTTGGGCAAGACTCTGAACCCCACATTGCTCCCGGTGAGCTGGTTGGTGCCTTGCATGGTTTCCTCCGCCACCGGTGTATGAATGTGTGGGTGAATGTAATGCACAATTTCTGTAAAGCGCTTTGGATAAAAGCGCTATATAAATGCACCATTTACCATTTACCATTTATCCATCAGCAAGGCAGTCATATCCTCGAGAGTCGAAGTGTTCCTTGCATCCATCCATGTTCCATTGGTTCTAGTCTTTCCTCAGGTTCCTTGGCTGTTGCAAGCAGGTAGCAAGACATGCACTAGAAAGGTGCCTTGTTGGTCTCAGCAGTTGTACTTCTCTGCTACCAATGCTGTGTCTTGTTCTGTCAAGGTCTTTGCCTCTCCAAAGTTTGTTAGATATTGTATTCGTTCAGAAGCCATAGCTGCATGCTTAGTCCCCACCTGGCCCATGCAGGCATCTCCAGTTTCCAAGGCATATGTCCCCTGATCACTGTCTTGGCTAGTGGTGCTCCAAGATGAGAGACTGCTTGATGCTGTAGAAGCATGTGCCGCTGCACACCTAGTGCCATACTGCTACCAGATCTACTTAATCCCCAGTGCTTGGAAGTATCACTACGACAACTCTCTGGAGTCCACTCATAATCCTGGCGACCCATTATTCCCTCCATTAGGTTAGGGTTATGGGTAGGTTTAGTTATAATAGGGCCAGTTGACTCCACATGTACCAGCAGCTTGATGACAGCCTCCTCAACCTAGTTCAATCTTTGGGATCTCTTCACCTCCAGCCCCTTTTGCAGGGAGCCACTCATCATCAGAGATAACAGAGTCGACAGACCCATCCCTCATCAACTTTACAAATTCTGGGTGTCTGAGGAGAACAAACAGCTCTCCAGCTGTGTGTTCGGAATATGGTGTCCATTCAAGCTTGTGGCGATGTAGGTAGAACGGCTGCCTCCTGCTTATTTGTCGAAGTGTCCTTAAGCAAGACACTGAACCCCTAACTGCTCCCGATGAGCACCTTGCATGGTTTCATGGTGTGAATGTATGTGTGAATGTGTGTTGTGAAATACATTGTACAGCGCTTTGGAGAAGAGTGCTATATACTGTAAATGCAGTCCATTTACCATTATCAGCTCTGTTGTCTCTGTTGATGATGTCGCTAGTGGAGAAGAGATCCCAGACATCTTGAATAGGATTGAGGAGGCTGCACCTGGTGCATGTACAGCCTCCATTATAACTAAGCCTATCCCTAACCTTCACTAACCTAATGGCCAGAATAATGGGATGTCGGAACTATGAGCGGACCCCAGTCTCCTTCACATTACTGCTATACTACACCCCATATTTCCAAGCACTGGGGATGAAGGAGATCTGGCAGCAGTATGGCACTGGTGAGACTCACTTCCACTGCATCAAGCAGTCTCATCTTGGAGCACCACTAGCCAAGACAGTGATCAAGGTACATACTGTATGCCTTGGAGACAGGAGATGACTGCATGGGCCAGGTGAGGATTAAACATGTAGTTATGGCTTCTGACCGAGTACAATATCTAACAAACTTTGGAGAGGCAAAGACCTTGACAGAACAAGACACAGCATTGGTAGCAGAGAAGAACAACTGCTGAGACCAACAAGGCACCTTTCTAGCGCATTTCTTGCCACCTGCTTGCAACAGCCAAGGAACCTGAGGAAAGACTAGAACCAATGGAACATGGAACAGGACATGACATAAAGGCTTGTCCTGTTGTCTGGGACAAGTGCCCATACTATGGAGTGGAGGGAGCAAGGGGGTTCATTTTAGCCGTCCTTTTGTTATTATTTCAATGTATGACATTTTTATCCTGACAAGTGACTTTTGTCCCCAGACAAGTGAATGGGAAATATACTTGTCCAAAGGACAACTGCCTCAAAAAGTCAATGTCAAGCTCTGATGGATGGAAGGAGCACTTCACTCCTGCCATGTCTGAAGCAAGACACTCGACACTGATGGAGTTCTGTGCATCATATTTTGCCATGGAACAATGACAAATCCATCCTGTAAAAACACCTCATACTATACTTGCATGCACACAATCACAATATGGTGCACTTTGAGGGAAATTGTTATTTAATTTTGTGAGTGATTTTGTTGTGTAATTGTATTTGTTACTTTTATTCGTAAATAGTCTTATTTGCTCATTTAAACACCCATTTAAAACCCCCCTTTAAAGTTAAATGTTGATGTTTACTTGTTGTATTTCTCACTAGTATGTCTTTTGTTATAAAGAAAACAAACTTACTATAAAATAGTAACAAACTTACAAAAAATACTATAAAAGTGCAAGTAATGAACAAAATCGTTTTTGTAAAATGGCATTGACATTGATATTTCAAAGACAAGATGATCCTTAATGGTCAAAACAATGTCAGAAATGAATTATACATGTCAGCATTAGTTGATTTAGACCTACTGCACCTGTTTTTACTCCTAACAATGGCCAAGTTATGGCCCACGGTCTTCGGAATAGCAAAATGACCTTGACCATGACCTGAGGTCCAAATCACCCAAAATGGTCAAAACAATATCAGAAATGAATTCCCCATGCCACAATTAGTCCAAATAGAGGTATTACATGTGCATATACACCGAGAAACAGAAAAGTTGGATTTTCATCATAGCCGATGGCAGCCATATTTGATATGGCCATTGCGCCATTCGTGCCACTATGGTGGACGAGCACCTCGGTGATTTTTCATGTCTAGGGACCCACTGACTCAGTTCAGGTGAGAAACTCCCCTAACACCAAATTGCGAGCAGGACTTTAAGTCAGATACTGTATTAAAGAGGATAAGGTGAGGTTTTGGGGTGACAATAACAAAGAGGTGTGTGTGTGTGTGTGTGTGTGTGTGTGTGTGTGTGTGTGTGTGTGTGTGTGTGTGTGTGTGTGTGTGTGTGTGTGTGTGTGTGTGTGTGTGTGTGTGTGTGTGTGTGTGTTGTCAGTGTGAGTGCAGTGCAATAAATGGAAATGTTGTTCTGCGCCCAAAGTGAAAAGTTGCAATACCTTCATTATTGCAATCCCTGCAGTAACAGCTGTCAACCATAACTGTTTAACACAAAAACATTATAAATAATACTGAGAATACTAATAAACCATCAAAGTACAATACATAAAACCAGGATACATAAAAACATTCGAAGTTTCAAATGTAAAAAAAAAAAGATCTCATCGAGATTTGGCAGGCCCCCTGTAATAGCTCTGAGGACTCCCCCAGGGGTCCCGGACCCCCCGTGGAAGACCTCTGTTATTTGCTACTAGTCATTTTTTATTTCAGAGCATAATTATTTCAGATCTAATTTAACATTGTTCTGGAGCAGGAGCAGAGCGATTACTGAAATAGGCTCAGGGGTCTGTCTGGGGGGTCCCAGGTGAGGAAAGACCCCAACCAAAAGCCAGAAAGGTTATTCTGGCTGCTTTAAAAGTGTAATAAATGAACTCAGGATGTTTTAAAACCTACAAAACAACTCTAATATTATGAAAATTCAATATTAACTGGCTGGCGTACTGTAAAACATATCCGAAAAGTCGGCCATCTTTAAAACTGGTGGCCATTTTGAAAATTAAGTGTCTAATGTGATTTTTCTAAAGAATGACCCAAGAGGTACACTCTGTAAAATTTTGGTGCTTCTTTCCGGAACTGAAGTATTGTTCTCCTTAACTGCCCCGCTAATACTGTGTACCGTGATTTTAGGGCAAAATCTGTAGGAGCAGTGTCCAAAAATGTGCTTGAAAGAATCGGCCTGATGGTGGCGCTATATGGGACAGATCCATGTTGATGACCTGAGTCTAGACATTTTTAAGAGCAGTGTCCAAAAATGTGTTTTGACAGACAGACGGACTGAAGGACCGACTGACTGACAGCCGGTGGAGGTTTTGATTGCGACCGTAGGTCGCATTTACTATCAAAACCTCCACCGGCTGTCCGTCTGTGAGTGAGTGAGTGAGTGAGTGAGTCAGTCACACTTTTGCCCTGCTCATATCTCCACAACCGTTGCCCCCATCCATGCCAAATTTTGCACACACACTCCTTACCTGCCAAACTACAACCTCCAAGGACCCCCGCAGCTCCAGGGACCCCCAGGTCCCTGGGGGACCCCCAGGTGTCACACGTCACACGTCACACTTTTGCCCTGCTCATATCTCCACAACCGTTGCCCCCATCCATGCCAAATTTTGCACACACACTCCTTACCCCCAGGTGTAAAAAATGACCAAATGTGCAAAAATGACCAAATGACCACCCCAACGGGGCTGCTCACGGGGAATTCCTGGGGACCACCCACTCCTGGTGCTCCAGAACGGATGCAAAAGTGGTGGCGCCCCCAGTGGAGGACCCCCTCCACTGCAGCTCACATAAAATGCCGTAACTCCGGCTAGGAGCGTCCGGGAGAGCCGGGGCCGGTACCTATTCGTCCGCCAAGGCAACGCGGAGACCCCACCCCTCATTTCTCACATGGCCCTCTTCTAGCGCCACCTTCAGGCCGATTTCTAAAACACATTTTTGGACACTGCTCCTACAGTTTTTGCCCTAAAATCACGCAAATCGCTACACAGTATGTCTACACTCATCCCATCAACATGAATCTGTCCCATATAGCGCCACCTTCAGGCCGATTTTTAAAAACACATTTTTGGACACTGCTCCTACAGATTTTGCCCTAAAATCACGAAAATCACTACACAGTATGTCTACACTCATGTCATCAACATGGATCAGGAGGATTTTGGAAAAACAAATTTTTGCCCTATTTGTGGAGATAAGCGACCTACGGTCGCTTATCTCCCGATTAGGGAGTCTTACTGGTAGTAACAACTATATGCAAGTGCATGTGTCCAACAACATACTGTACATGCTTTTTGGGTTGATGCAATGCCCACACATCATCCATGCCAGTCACATTCTGCCTCTTACACAGCCCTGGGTATGGCCACCCGGCCTGGCAGATACATTCACTGCGCAGAGCGCCCCAGTAGGAGACCAAACTCTTTTTTATTTCTTCTTCTTTCTTTTTTCCCCCCAGCTTTTCATTAGCCAAATAAGTGTGAAAAACACATGCTGTGTGTCCTCAATGACTCATGCAGTATGGAGAGGTGGGAGAAACACAAGTTATTTCTGTTTCTATTGGCTTGTCAGAATATTAAATGCAAAACTGTGACAGCTAAACATGTTTGGCTGTCACCGCTGCTGCATACTGAAGGCAAATTCTGAAGAATTACATTATGTTATGTTATTAGACTTTTAGATGATGCTCTCATACTGAGCAATTTACAAGTGTAATTGTAGACAACTGTTGCAACAGTTTAAAAAAAACTAGCAAAGTTAGCAGTGCCTGTAGGCTTTGTCTTTGACACAATTTAAAATGAGTTGTTCTTTGAAAGCAGCAACACAAATGCTTTGGTCCTTTACATCAACATTGAAAAGTACAATGTGTCATTGTACAAGATGGCCATCCCTAACAGAAAGATATCTACAGTACAGGTACATGCATTTAACCACTTTAATCTTGTGATGGATCTATAACCTTCAAAAATTATTCTGAAACATATTCTGGTTTTCTTTAAACACCTCAAATGTAATGAAACTGTATTATAAGCAAAGCATTTACCCATCAACTTTATCTAATATATAACCACTGATAGCTGAGTGTCACATGGTCTCTAAGTCTAATGCCTGACAGCAGTGAGTCCATGGCTCCATTCCTGGCCGACAGAACATTTGCTACACGTCAGTCCCGTACATCTATCAAATAAAGGCTCAGAAAAGCCACTAACTAACTAACAACATGATGATCAAAGGCCATGCAAAACATAGAATATGTATTTACAATTACTGTTACTGTTACAATTACTGTTACAAAAAAGAACATATTTAGTCAACATTAATTTACTGTATACATTAAGCTGAAAGGCTAGAGGAGAACTGAACTCTGCAGAAATTCAGAAACATATTTCAGGATTTATTCATATAACTTTAGACTAAAGTAGAAGTTAGTGACTAGTTCCTTGATATATTCAGCGACAGTAGCATACCTGTCTAGGCTGCTTAAAGTTTCTAGTCGTACACTGCATAACCTCATTAACAGTTATGTTGAAGTTAGTGATATATTTACAGCATGACACTGGCGGTGTGCATTGATACATAGTGACAGCCACGGTAATTACTGAAGCATAATTTACCCTCCCAAGAGATGCTTGTTGAAAGCAGAAGTGTCATCAGTGACATCAAAGTCATAATGCAGCAATGCTAAAAACCAATAAGCACCATTCACAAGTCTTTCCTTTCCATGTCAATCAATTTCCATTGCCCTCACCAGACTGCCATATAGCTACAGTACCTCTGTATTTATATCTGTTCCTCTGTCAGCAGCACAGAGCAAGCACAGACCTACAGTATACACGCTTAACCACTTAAACCCTGGCCTCTATTCACAAATTTAGTAACCTGGACCTAAGTTGGCTTTGTACTCTGTACACTCTTTGTGCACTATTACACCAAATTCAAATTTCTTTGCCAAAAATTACCAATCTGCAAGCTCACGCCACGTTGCAAGGGGATGCGTTGTGAGCTACTGTAGTAGATATGCAATTAATCAGAATAAGGATAGGTACTATAGGGTGTTTCACAAAGTGGATTTCAGGGACTCTCCTTTATGGGGGTCTAAATTGACCCTTACAAGTCTTTAACTTTGACAGTGTACCAAATGGATTTGGTTCCCTTTGTACACTGTCAAAGTTAAGGGGAGACGTTCAAATTTCAAATTTTGATAAACACTGCTATAGGGTTCAAGTGGTCAAAGTCAAGAAGTAAAGACATTTGCCTTGCCAATGAATACCTACCGTATACATAAAGGATGTAGTCGTCATAGGCCTCCCCCACCACGTTGGAGGCCACGCAGCGGTAGGTGCCATTGTAGGACTTGTTGAGGTTCTCGATGTAGAGCTCAGCGCCGGTGACCACGGCGTGAGACGGCACGTCCTCGTCTACTCTCAGCCAGCTGATCTGATGGGGACTGAGGGAAGAACAAACACACACACACACACACACACACACACACACACACACACACACACACACACACACACACACACACACACACACACACACACACACACACACCATTCAGACGCTGTACGTCTCCGACAAAGACATAAAGGTCAGAGCTCAGCTCGCACAGTAAAAGTCTAAACTCTTGAAGCGTGTACAAAGGTAACATTGGTTACCTTTGTAGCAGTGCAATGAAAAGAAAAAGGTTATGTGCTCTGAGATTCATAAAAGGGATGTGGATTGCAGTGGTGGAAAAAGTACATAAATGTTATACTTAAATATAAGTATCGATACTGCAATGTACAAATACTCCATTACAAGTAAAAGTACTTTGGTTAAAGTACAAAAGTATTGGTACAAAAGTACAAAGTACCATTTTCAAATTGTCAAATGTACAATGTATAAAAATCTTTTGAAAATAGGAGATCTACAAGCTCACAATGTGTCACATCGCGACGCATTGTGATCGGCTATGTTCAAATGGCTGAAATGTATATAGGGCTGAAGTGGTTAATGTATGTAATAATAATCAAAATCTACAAAGTAACTAGTAAATAATGTTTTCTAATAATTGTAGTGGAGTAAAAGTACTATATTTGCCTCAGAGATATAGTGGAGTAGAAGTAAAAGTACTGAAAATTGAAAATATTCAAGTAAAGTACAAATAACTAAAACATTTACTTAAAGTGATTTCACTCAAGTTTCAGTTTCAGTTTTCATGTAGGTGACAGGTGGGGGCCTTCCTCCAATCATGATCAAGTGGGGGCGGGCCTTGGTGCGCATAAGGCCCGCCCCCACTCAATCATGATTGGAGGAGGCCCCACTCTATCCTGATTGGAGGAAAAACTGTCACCCAACAGTTTTGTTGGAGCAATTGAAACTGCTTTTTTCTCCTCACAGGGGATAAGGCTGAAGTCCAAATATGGACCAAACACTAGATAGTAACTAGTACTATCAGAACATAGACCCATTTTGTTATTATTTGAATTAAATGAAATCACTTACCCTACCTTTAAGTACAGTACTTAGTGTACTTAGTTACTTTACACCACTGGGCGTTTCTTTCCCCAAGTTTCATGCAGGCACAAACTAAATTTCTCATCAGCGGCAAGATTCCCAAGTACTGTCTGTGACCCTAAACCGTCCCCATGGATGTGGTGTTCCTGATATGCGGGCGTCAGCGATATTCTGCTGACAATGAGCAAGTTTGACTAATGACAGCTATATCTAACCCGCAAAAGCTATTCTGTCCTACCTCGAAGACTGGATATGATGACTCATATAGGGCACGGACCAAAAATAAAATGGTGACATAAAATGCAATAAAAGCCAGCAGGCCTGTAAACGGGATTTTTGAAATACTGAGGTCATGGTCCATACCCCACCCCCATCTCCCCTAAACCCCATCTGTGTATTGTAATGCATAGGAGAGCAGCAATAATCAATAATCACTTAGGACAGTTGTTCACAACTGCAGTCCTCTATTACTCTATTGCTTTTCTCTCCTGTTCTCCAGTCACCCTCTGTCGAACTGCCTTTTCATTATTCTCTGTTTCCTCTCCTGTCTTCCCCACCTTTTTTTTAATTCAGTTACATCTCTCAAACGAAATCTCAACTAATATTTTCACAAAAGCAGTTAGTTAAGACATTCATAAGTTAACATAATGTAAACGGCCATGCAAACCTTTTGGAAATGTGAGGCTTTTGTTATTACTTTTCATAGGATTTAATTCCTCAAAACAAAAACCTTTTTCGATTCTTTCTTACATGTTTTTCTGTTATTTAGATATTGGCCCATATCAGCCAACTTAGATTTCATCCAATTACTAAAACACCAACATCAGAGGCATCAGACTTCAATAACAATCATGAATTGGCCAATATTTCAATAACAGAAAAGTTGTTGTTTTGAGGAATTAATTCCTATCAAAGTCAGTGATAAAGGACCTACAGTACTTAAGAGGCTGATATGGTCCTTTTATAATGTGGCCCTCACACCTACGTCGCACCACCGAACCGACCCATATGTCTGAGTCATAGTGTCAGGGGCTTTTTCAGAGGACCTGTTATACCTGTCTGTGTGTGTCCCTTTTGTGCCCATATGGAGATGTCTGTATCTGTCTGTCTGCCTTACCCCTTATCCCTAAACTTCTTTGCCTTTTTTTTTTTTTTTTTTACTATTTTGACGATGGCTATTTTAAGTATTTTAAAATGTTTTTCAGATAGGCATGGACGAAAATATAGCTGTAAGTGCGCTAGCTTATGTTTTGTTCCTGAGATTCATTGAAAGTGTAAGAGGAACTGTTCTTGCCTTCTCACCTTGTCCCAAACTAACCACAGCGATACATGGCATGGGCACTTACCATGACGCTGCAAGATGTGTGGCGAGTGATACAGTGAGACGGTGGACTGTACACTTCTGTAGCAATTCAATTTAATTTACTGAGGTCTTGACCTCAGCCTCCTCAAATGTGGCTACGGCCTTGAAAGCCAGTGTTCTTGTGGTGGGTTGTCCCTTTCAATTAGGCCCACCTTTTTAATCCATTAACGGCGGCTGTATTGATTCTGCTGCTGTATGTCAAACTTGCGGACACATCAATTGCACTGCTGATAAACATCAGCGCTTAACCGCCCTCTGCAGAAGCATGGGTGTATCTGAAGGCAAAACGTGTTACAGTACATGGTAACATGCTGTGCTGTGTGTTGTGTGTTAAATTATATGAATACTCACTGTGGTTTTCCCTCTGCAACGCATGTCAAATCAAGGTTATCTCCCTCTCTAGTTAAACCTTCAGGATATGTCACCACTATCTTCACTTCAGGTTTATCTGAAAAATAAAGGGGTTTAGAGGTTACCATTTCATATCATTTCCAGTGTTAATATAACTCTGTGTAAAAGTTGAGTTGCTGTCTACTGTATGTGCTATGCAGGCATCAACCCAGACAGTCACCCTACCTACAGCACAGTAACATTTATTATTTTCTCTTATCAGTGCTAGACAAATATTAACAAAATGTCAAGCAGGCTCAGTTGAGCTTTTCCTGTCTTTTACTTTTTAAAGGTCAGACAAGACACCTACTGTACGAAAATATTCAATTCAACACAAAAAAGGTACCTTAACCTTTCTTTGATGTTTAACACTGTGTTTAGTGTCCTACCTCTTTGATCAGTATAGGCTACAGAGGAACACAAAAAGTTGGAAAACTTTACTTCTGATACAGTCAAGTTTACTTTGTCCCAAATGTCACAATGCAGGTGATCATCAAGTTTATGGTACCGTAAATTGAATGCATTTTACATACTGTACAGCGCTCAAAACACTTTATAATGTGTGCCTAGCATTCATCCATTCACAGCAGCACCAACCTACTTGTTGGGAGCAGTTACGGTTGGTGTTTCAGTGTCTTTCTCAAGGACAAGTGATCTAGTCTGGGAGTTGGAAAGTTCCCAGACAACCACTCTACTGTGCTGTACCTCCTGAGCTATTTCTGACCCTTTTAGAATGCAAGATGTCATGACACATGGCTAATGATCATACAATAGGCTGTACAGTTGTCAGAACACTATTGCATCTCCTGCTGGGCTCCAACTACTACAGTGGTGGTTCTCCAACCTGGCATGGCTAGACTAATATCACTATGTTTTTCTGGAATGTCTGGAATATCTTTCCAATGGACAGATACAAAAAATGCCTATGGTGATAAACCCGCCCCATATTTGCATATTGGTTCCTGATTGGTGCCCCACATCTTCGAGGGCAGTGAAATCCAATCACAACCGAGCAGGGCCAGACTAATCTGCAGAGGGCGATTATTATTATGTCTTGCACTGGCAGATTTGTCTGGTTTCCAGGCTAGTGGAGCTCCTGTGTTAAGTGGCCGGATGGGTGAGCGTGTTTATTTTAATTAAATCACAAATGTGAGGGGTGGGACCCTAGGACCTGGGAGTTCAGAGCAGGCAGCGGCATCTTAGTAGAGCCTATATGGTAAGGGGAGATCCTGTGGGATCAAACAGAGTTCACATTTGTTCATGTTTGTCATGTCCGCGCCTCCGCGGTCCACCTTGAACAGAATTAAGAGGTAGGAACTGACATTTCGGGTTATGCACTTTGCCACTTCTAAGTGTGAAGTTAGATTACTTACTGTTGCTATTGCATTTTAGAAACTCTTGCCTTGTTGTGGAACTGTTGGACCCAGAGCTCACATGCATTAGCAGGACCTAGAGCTCACATGCATTAGCAGGACATGGAGCTCAAAAGCATTAGCAGGACCTACAGTGTCATTATCCTTTTTAATAGTGCCGTTTAAACAAAGCTGTCAGTGATTGTTCACACAAAAGCCTCTCCGTCTCTCTATTGTCAAATACCAAATACCATGACTTTTTTTTGAGCGGTGGTCACACCGTCTCCTCAGCGTGACCGTGTGTGTATATATGCGTGTGTCTATGCGTCTATGTGTGTCTGTAGCCTGGAGCCTGGTCTGCAGTACCGCTGAGTGACCAGAGAGGTGCTGTTGACCTTGAAATTAATGGACACCACTGCTCAGTTCACACTGGTGTGATGTTTACTTTTTTGGAGCTGTGTGGAACACAAGCTCCCTATACGTGGCCGTGTGTGTGTGTGTGTGTATGTCTGCGTGTCTGTCTGTCTGTCTGTAGCCTACAGTACCTTTTGTGACCACACGAGGGCGCTGTTGTTCAGGCCAGGCCAGACACCCACACACACACACACACACACACACACACACACACACACAGCTCCACTTCGAACAGAGGTTCGATTTTATTTACATTATCATTCAAATCTTTGTGTTTTGCCAATTATTTAGAGGCCCGTTTGTAATATCCTCACGGCCCACCAGTGGGCCCTGGCCCACTGGTGCACAGTGCACATCAGTGATCCACTTACATAGGACTTCCAGGTGTCTCTGTGCCTGCAGGTCCTTTACAGCTGGATGGTCAATGATGCAGTCCACTGGAACGCCATCATCTTCTTTGGAGACAGAGAACCTCACACGGCTGGAGACGGTGAACATCCTGTCGTAGCTCTCCTCCACCGTCAGCTCGCCTAGGATTTTAAAGAATCACAAAGACAAACACAGATTTTTGCATTAAAGGTATCCACCTGTTTCCGCGAGAATTTACTGTAGCATTATTTGCGGGACACTTCCGGTTAACAGCAGACATACAAGCTCACGTCGCGTCGTAGATGCAACCGTTGTGAGCTTGTAGATCACTCTCGGCTGCGGCGCCGGAAGCAATTCTGTGCAATGCACGATGGGATGTTTGAAAGTTGTGGATATGTATGTGACTTTCTTTGGTTAAAATAGCTCTATGTTCTGATAGTACGCATTGCTATTAGTCCATGGGCCATACGAGATGTCGGTATCAAAAAGGTGGCAAAGGTTATCATTCATTTTATAAAAGCTCTATATCAGTAGATTATATTTTGGTATGATAACCCTTTCTTAGACACAGCTAAATTGGTGTTATCAGCCGCTAGAGTTGTTGTCCCATTAACATTACATTACAGGGAAAAAAAAGCTAAAAATGAATCTGCTTTAATTAGCATAAGAGGGGTCCAACTAGGGGGTTTTCATGATGCTGAATCCATTGCAAGCATCTGTTTTGCACGAAAAACATCCGTGGGGCTAAAACGCCCCCCACAACAGTGTGAAAAGTGATGACTCATCACTAAACCATAGTCTTGTGGGACAGTTTTTAGCCCAATGAATGTCTTTTGTGCAAAACAGATGCTTGCAATGGATTCAGCATCATGAAAACCCCCTAGTTTGACCCCTCATATGCTAATTAAAGCAGATTCATTTTTTGCTTTTTTTCCCCTGTAATGTAAAGTTAATGGGACAACAAATCTAGAGGCTGATAACACCAATTTAGCTGTGTCTAAGAAAGGGTTATCATATCAAAATATAATCTACAGATATAGAGCTTTTATAAAATGCATGATAACCTTTGCCACCTTTTTGATACCGACAACTCGTATGGCCCATGGACTATATAGACTGTTTGTTCAGTAGCAGGAGTCTCCATGTCTCTCCAGCTCTTTGTTAAACAGAAAATGCATTTTCAGGTTGTGATACCAATTCTATCCAATCAGATTCGAGAACTCAGTCAGGATACAGATTAAACAAGTGAAATTGATGACAATAAGATATGAGCAGACAAAATTGTAACTGGAACACTATAAAAATGAAGCTAATAAATGGGTACTCTCTCCTGATTGCCTGAAGGTTTTTAACCTACCTGAAAATGTATTTTTCTGTTTATTAAGAGCTGAAGAGACATGGAGACCCCTGTGACTGAACAAACACTCTAATAGCAATGATTACTATCAGAATATAGTGATTTTACCTTTTAACAAAAAAAGTTTTGTTTTAAGCACAACATATCACTTACCCTACCTTTAATAACCATCGCTAACCACAACAGGGTGCAAGACGTGTTTTATCTGGAGTGGTCCCTGCTTTCCAGTTGAATTTAAATTAAATGTAGTATTTATTATATTGATGTGATGTTGCTGCCAGATTTTGAAGGGGATTCAAATTTGCCTCCAGGCTTTCAAGTTAGATAAGAGCAGAAAGGACGGTTGTATAAGCTTGATAATGAGCGTCTGTAGCTTGAGGGTCGGCTGTTGTTGGGGCTCACCCTGCAGTAATCCACTGCCCACTAGGTCTCGGGCTGTCAGAGGGGCATTCATTTAGAGAGCATTACAATGCCACAGGGGCATCGCATCGCATTAGCTGCAGTGCTGAGTGTGATGGTTTACCCGCACTTAATGAAGTGAGGAAATAATTACAGCCCCTCGCTGACCCGCAGCACACTTCCATTTCAGCCCTGTCACAGGGGAGCCGGGCTGGACTCAAGGAGTGCAAAACATTCGCCGTTCCACCGACAATGATCGTCGGGTTCGCACACGTGTGGCCTCTTGGTCGTTATTAACCCCACGTAACTCACACCCACCCACCTTCGACCTGCCCGGATAAAAGTCAAAGCACCGGGACTCGTCAGTAGTCAGCGCTCACGAGGGCAATTAAATTGAACCACTCGTCGCGGCATCTGTGAAAGAATAACATGTGCTGCAATATGTACAAATAATGATTTTACTCCTACTATTAAAATGTAATTGTCCTCCTTATGTTATGATAGTTTTGGCCAGTCAGAGCTACCAGAATGTAAAAGCCACTGGCATTAAGTGCAATAATACACAGAAATCATTGCAATTATGTTTCATTTTTTAGTGCAAGTGCATACAGTATGCATCTGTGAATTTATGACCATAGTAGTAGGAATTGGAATCTGTGCGATAATTTGATCCTGATATACCAAACAGCCATTCGGTTATTATTAGAACATAGCTTAATATTATTTAATCCTATTTAAAGCCCCAGAAGGTTATAATGTAGGTGTTAAAACTCTCTCTCTAGATCTCTCTCTCTCTCTCTCTCTCTCTCTCTCTCTCTGTTCATATACTCTACCTCTTTTGACATTTTAATTAGATCTCTTTTATCAGACACTGCTTAGCTATCGGTGATGATTCACTCCATAAAGTAATTTAGATCTGGAAAACCTAGCTCAATAACAAAACTCGGTCTCAGGCAGAATTATAATAACTGTCCGCACACATGCAATAACACACATACTTGTGGAGTTATTAGGCTATTCAAAACCACTCAGAAGTCAGGAAAATGGCTTCTGGTCAGGTTGTGGAAGGATAAGCGAGAATCAGTCTGACATTTTGTAGCAGACGTGTCTAATCGAACATCAATCACTGACCAGGTCCAGCACAATCAAGCATGCTGCCAAGGCTGCTTGATCACACACTTCCAGTCAGTTCCAGTCAGTTTCTAACACTGCCTGCCTCATTGATCCAGCTTTCATTTCATTGTGCGTCCGAATAGTGGTAGTATATATTTGTATCGACACACTTTAATTAGCATTATATTTCTGCCAGAGGAGATTGCTGAACTTGGATCTTCATGGCATGCATTACCTATTTACCTTAAATTCACTACACACTGTAATGGGGACCCAAGAGTAAAATGATACAGGTGTCATTTATGGTAACAAGAAACATACAGCTTCCTCTGGGAAAGGGTCTTCTCCCAAGCCAGAACCCACAGGCCTTCTACCTGCCACCATGATCCATGGCTGCTCTACAACTTGGGGCAATTCTGAAGCAATTTAAACTCGCCAAAAGACTAGTTCAGCTCTATTATACTTGTAAAGATACACCGAAGACAAACACTCTCACTGTTATGCAGTACTTATGTGTGTGCTTGTAAAAAGTAATATATTGTGTATCACATGCATTGACCATATTCACACAGCGGCAATCTTGCAGGCAAGAGCATGACGTGTATGAAGTAAGCAGTGCAATGCGTCGCTACAGGCGCAGACATTTCAGAAACAATGGGCACCATGCAAGAGTCAATCTTTTGCCACAGACAAACAAAATGAGCAGACAATAGTATTACCAGAAACACATGATTCTGGTGAATAATGAGTGTTTAGTGTTTTATTTATTATTTTATTATTTTATTTACATACATACACACTCACAGAGATTTTTTGTTGACTCATGTGGCGTACGTGATGTCAGAGCCTTTTATGAGGTGATGTCACAAATCTCACAATGAGTCAGCGCTTGCACCGATTTCAGTTCTCAGTCTTATGCCCATATACGGAGATATCTGTCGGGTCGAGGCAAGATGCCCATATATGGAGTTCTCAGTATACGGAGATATCTGTCGGGTCTAGGGTCTGTGTCCCTTTTATGCCTATATACGGAGATATCTGTCTATGTATGCCCATATACTGTATGGAGATCTCTGTATCTGCCCATATGCCCATATATGGAGTTCTCAGTCTTATGCCCATATACGGAGATATCTGTCGGGTCGAGGCAAGGCCCGGCACTGCAGTGATGTCACAATGAGTCAGCGCTTGCGCCCGGCACTGCAGTGATGTCACAATGACCGATTTTGCGCCGATTTCCTCCGGAACAGCCTGATGTCAACAATCAGCCCCGCATAAGGAGATTCCGAACGTTTCGCGCCGGTTAGGGAAAACCGCGCGTCGGGACGGGTCGAGGCCCGGCACTGCACTCCGTGCCGCGGCGGGGAGCGCGCGTGCCGAATCTGAAGCCGGTGGGACGAACGGTTCTCGAGATACACGGATTACAAACACACACGCAGAGACTTCTCGCATTTATAGATAGATTAAGTATTGAACAACTTAAATACTCAAGTAAAGTAAAAGTACCTCAAAATTGTGGCACAGTACTTGAGTAAATGTACTTAGTTACTTTCCACCACTGCACTCCAATGGCATTTCACTGATCTAAGCAGCATGTTGTCTCTTCCTCCTCTAACAGAACTAAACAGCACATGAACACAAATTGACTTCCAGGCGCACAGATGGTATTTAGCTTCGCATTCACTTTTGTCTAAATGTTTTAACAAGCTCAATAAATCCTGTGTCGACTAGGCCCGATTTATCTACCACTAATAAATATTATGACAAATGAATATCCTTCTTGCTGCTGTATAAGTAACCTACATAATGAATAATTGATTAGCTTTAATCAAAACCCTCATCACATGCCCTCTCCACAGCAGCCTCCAGCTGGCCCAAGGCACTTGAATAAAAAATAAAATGTACAAATATGTGTTTAAGAAATCAAGTTGAGATTTATACGGGGGATTGGAAGTGCAACATAATTGCTTGCACAGAATTAATTTTAAGCATGAGATGCTATGCTTTGGAAACTAATTCCTGCCCATTAACCTGGAAAGCATCTGTGTAATTTAAAATTAAACTAAATATATTGATAGGACAGTAGACTGCAAAGGTCGTCGGGATCGGGACTCAAACCTGAGACGCGCTGTCAGGCATCAGAGACTATGTGGTATGCGGCTGGACCGGTAGGCCAGCAGGCGCCCGTCATTTTAGATTTTAGCTGGCATACTGTAGCAACATAACGTTTATCAGAAAAAGGATTTAAATAGCAGATATACAAGCTCACAGCGTTTCAGTGATCTTGTACTGTACTAGTCTATAAATCTGCTATCTTAAAAGTGTTTGAACAATTTTCAATAATTTTAACACGCATCTTCTCTTCCGGGGGTCCCTGGCACAAAACATTTTCAGATAGGGGGTCCGCGGCCAAATGCATAACATTTTGGGGGTCCTTGGCACGGAAACGTTTTGATTGACTGATTGAAGACTTTATTAGAAGTTTGCGTAGAAAAACACACAAACTAGACATGGGTGATGAGCAAAAAATCAAATATCATAATATCTTTGACCAACTACCTCCATATCCATAGTGTGAATATTCCTGTATTACAGTATAGTTTTGTGACGAATCTGACGATAATATGTTCTTTTTTCGAAACTTTTCCAAAATAGCTAAAATAGCAGACCTCCAGGCTATTCTGGGTATGGCATGGAAAAGGGGGCATTTGCATTTCTTTCACCACAGTGAAAACTGCATTCATGGTCTGGAGAGGGCACTTTTTACAGACGGGTAAAAGGGCAGGTGATCAAGCCCTCCTTCCTTTGATGTCTATGTGTGCACGTGCCTGGGCCTGGAGTATGTGAACCAAACTGAGGAGGAATAAGGCTGCCGTGAAACTGACCTGCCAGCTCCTCCTCTCCCTTCATCCATCTGATGGACGCAGCTGGCTTGCTGCCCATGGCGGTGCAGGTGAGCTCCGTCTCGTTCCCCTCGCTGACCACGTCCTCGCGGCTCTCGATGATCGGGCTGCCTGGTGGCACTGATCCCCGGGAAACGCAAACACAATGGCATGACACAAAACGGTGCAAAATCGCCGCTGTCGGGGCTGGAAACCTTGTATGTCCATAACCGTTCCTTGTTTTGTTATTATTTTAAAAAGGAGTTAAAGTAGTGAAAATAGCCGCTCTACAAGCACACAACGCCTCGTGTCGCGAGGCGTTGTGTGCTTGTAGATTGGCAACACTCTTGTATGACGAATTAGGGCTTTAATTTACGAAAGAACACGTTATTTTGAATCTTGGAGATAGAAGGTTTATGCCCAACAGTGACAAAAGGCACACAGGCGCAACCGCACGCACGCACGCACACACACGCACACACAAAATACAATATTCTGCTACATTAAACCTTCGTTCAGACATCACTTGTAATCTAAAATCTAGTGTAACGCCAGGGTCCCTGAACGTCTGGCAAAATGGGCCAAGATGACAAGTCTCCTTGTCTCCTGCCCACTGAAGTACACACTGAAGTACAGTGGCCTCTTACTGAACTCGGGCCGTAGGGGTGGGGGGGCGCGGGGACTCAGCGGGATGTTTATTTCGAGCGCTCTCGAATGCCATGCTTATTCCCGAAATTCTGCTGCTACTGTAGGTTTCAATTGTATCACTAGAGTAATTACTTGAAAGTGTTCTTAATTCCTTTCAATCCCCCAGGATGTCTGCATGTATAATAAAGCTTAACTAGAGTAATTTCACTCTTAAGCATCAAAGTGTGGCACAGCTGACTTTCAATAGGAATCATTTTGGAGTGGCCAAGTCAACATTCCCAGAGATTCTCAGTCAACACAGCTGCCAAAAAAACACACACAACATGGTCTGAGCTATCACTTATAGCATCTGCTCCGTTTTGTTATGCCGCGGAGCGCCGTTGAGGGCCTAATTGGCTGACATTTCGTTTCAGTTGCTAAAGATAAACAGATTGACATTGTTTCATTTTCCCTATAGGCCTATATTACGAATGGTGTCACAATACATCTTTGTGTGTGTGTGTGTGTGTGTGTGTGTGTGTGTGTGTGTGTGTGTGTGTGTGTGTGTGTGTGTGTGTGTGTGCGTGCATTAGGGATGGGATCTACGCGTTGTGAGCTTGTAGATTGGCTATTTTTTGGCAAAGATATTTGGTTGACAGTGAAAAAAATACTGTATCAAGTACGTTATTTCCAGGTCCGTTTTACCAATTATAGAGGGTACCGATTATAAATGACCAATCATAAATGGTACTGGATACATGCAGCTCTGCAAATAAAAGGTGAATTGATCAGAGTGAGTGCATGACGGAGGATAATTTCACGATAATTATTTTTTTATCAAGATAAACGATAATAAGGATTATCGTCCCATCCCTAGTGTGTGTGTGTGTGTGTGTGCATGTGTGCTCGTGCGTGTGCATGTGTGGGCGTGGGTGTGGTTTTGTGGGTGCTTTTCACGTGCGTTAGCTGTACCTAGGACGGTAATGTCTGCGTAGGCTTCCTGAGGGGGATCTGTGTAGAGTTGGCACACGTAGCGTCCCTCATCGGAGAGTGACACATTGGACAGAGACACCCGCAGCTCGTTGTCAGAGAAATTCACCAGCTGGAACCGGCTGTCCTTCAGGGCTGAGGGGATACATGCAAGATGGAGACAGTGAGGATATAGAATATCGTCCATGTCGGCCGTAAACCTCGTACAGCACGTCCAAAACGGATGCTTTTCAGGAAAATGAGGGAGGAAAAAAAAAGAACCTGCATTCCAATGGATCCAATTTAGTAGACTAGTTGTTATTATTTAGCCACAAGCAGCTGGTTAATACTTTTCATCGGTTAAATATGTATGAAACCCACAGACAAAATCCACTGTCATCCTCTCATTTTCAACCTTTCAAGATTGTAGGGTCTTTTACCAATAAGTACTCTACTGCGAGGGCAACAAGCTTAAACCCTTTGCTCCCATACTCATTGCACCCACCTGGCTACAATCACTGCCAGGTATAAATCAGTTACCATGGCAACAAACAGTGATTGACAGCTGACAGCGACCATAGCAACCACCTGAAGCTTACATTGACAACGAACCAAATAAACCAAAAATAATGTCATTTTGGCTCCAACAAAGATCTTTCCAGAAATAGCGAAAATGGCAAATCTGCAATGGCAAAACCACAATGCATTTGTCATTATGCGATGCATAGTGAGCTTCTGAAGTATAGAATGAACTTGAAGCAAAAGAAAAAGAAAGGATGAAATATGGAGATACAAGATTCAAGATTCAAGATTGCTTTATACAAGGGTTATGCTCAACGCAACGGTATACAGACACCAATGTGAGCTGCAGTGTGTGTGTGTGTGTGTGTGTGTGTGTGTGTGTGTGTGTGTGTGTGTGTGCATGGGGGACGGGACACAACAGTGCCTGTTGGAGCGAGATCATGGAGAGAGAAAATAAGAGAATGAGAGAGACTAGGGAGGAAGGACGAGAGAGAGAGAGAGAGAGAGAGAGAGAGAGAATTGTTCCTTCGTGGGCTTTCACCTTAATTGAGTAAAGGAAAAGTGAGTTTCAAAATGATTCATACAAGTTGATTTATAAAGCAGCTTTACAGTCCACAGAGCAGAGGCAGGAGAATGTGAGGGCTGCTCGTGAGGACTCCTAACAAGCCGGGATGTCTTAAAATGGTGCTGCTGCCGGTCATGGATGGCTGCCTCGGGCTCATATATTCTAGAAGAAAAAAGGAGAGGCATTCAAACGTACATAATGAATTAAATCGCGGTTCAGAGGTAAGGGAGGGAGGGTTGGCTGGCTGGCTGGCGACGGGTTTCATATCAGAAGAAGTGGCCCAGGAATCTGTTAGAGCAGGGGTCCTCGACGTTTTCAGGCCAAGGACCCCTTAGTTGAGAGAGATAGAGATGAAGCAGGGGCCCCCACAACCTGTTCATAGATTCCATATAGTTTCATTGTTTGACAGCACAATCGTTCGTGTATTTTGGATTCATGTCAATTTGTGTTTTCAGATATTTAACCACTCAATACTTTAAAAACTTGACCTTTCACTCTGTACTTACTAGTCTGCTCTTTTTCCCCCTCTACACCAAACCTTTTTGCCAAAAATAGCCGATCTACAAGCTCACAACGCCTCGCAACGCAAGGTGTTGTGAGCATTGCTCCCGGTGAGCTGGTTGGTGCCTTGCATGGTTTCCTCCGCCACCAGTGTATGAATGTGTGTGTGAATGGGTGAATGTAATGCACAATCTCTGTAAAGCGCTTTGGATAAAAAGCGCTATATAAATGCTCCATTTACCATTTTACAAGCTCTGCTATTTTTGGCTAAAGTTCTCAGAATATGGACACTAGGGTTCAAGTGGTTAATACAAAAAAGGAGAAAAAAACAAGGTTTCTATCACACAAAGTTTTGGAGAACCCCCTGTAGTAACTCTGAGGACCCCCTAGGGGTCCCGGACCCCCTGTTGAAGACCCCTAGGCCTGTGTTAGAGTTCAGGCTGCCTGGATTGGTGGAAATTTTCGTTTAATGCAATCAAACTAGGTTAGCACAGTCTCTCCAACTTCTTCACTCAGCACTGAATTTGGGTCAGCCCTCACTCTCGAGCACGGTGTTACATAAACACTCTCAGTTGATTTGATTGGGAGGCCTTTTGAAGTTTTGGACCTGCCTTATTCCTTTTCAGCTCTATTCCGCCCATGTCTAGGTAAAAAAGCATGGGGCGCTGCAGCGTTGGCATCTTGATCAGTATCCAGGTGTTGGGGCACCGTCGACACGAGAGCTCAAGTTCAATAATTGTCTTATTATTTCAGAGCTCTTTGGAAGTCATTCCTCAAAGGGCAATGACTGACACACTTTGAGAGTCAAGTCTCCGACTCCTACTAGGAAATTCCTTCATTTCTGAGATGACGAGTCTCTGAGGCAGTTTAATTACAGCACTTGCAAGCTGCTTGCGTAAGACTGTAGCGGTTACAAAGAAGAAACGCACAGTATCTACCCACAGGACACCAAATCAAGCTAGGAAGTTCTGACACAAAGTTTGACACGCAAAGTGAAACGAGTTCAGAGGGAAGATTGAAGAGGGGGGAAAAAATGACAGGTATCACAGGGGTTAACCACGTAAGCCTTGTGTACTTCTTCATGCCTTGTCGTGAGCTTGTAGATTTGTTTGATTTTTGCTTATTTTTGGATGCCAGGGTTAATGTGGTTAACAGAAATTGTTAAATTGTAATAGAATCAAACATAAAGATCTACCATATCAGACAATATTTACTGTAATACATGCAATGTATTTAATTCAGTCTGACCAGAAGCAGGGATAAATCACCATACATACATGTTGCACCATCGGTTTCTTTAATTTAGGCCTAGAATTATTGAATGCTTTAACTATTGAAAAATAGCAGATATACAAGCTTGTAGATCTGCTATTTTTGAAAAAGTTGTGAAAATTTGCGCAAATCTTTGAATATAATGTATGTATTTTCAACTCAGATTTTGCTTCTGGGTGGTCCCTGGAACTAAATATTCTGAGATGGGGGTACGTTGCCAAATAAATATCAGTTTGGGGGTCCTTCACATGAAAAGGTTTGAGAACCACTGACATAGTAGTCTGTACTAGTCTCTCAAGAAAGGCTAACTGAGCTCCATTTAAGAGAAAAGGACCTTTTCTTTGAAGACTGGCCAGATTGCTGACATAGAAACATAGGTTTTAAACCTACCTTAGAAGGATTCAAAAGACACTTATAGAATCGGGTCAAAATTCTAATTTTCACGATAAAAAAAAAATAGCAGATCTACAAGCTCGCAGCGCGGCACTCGGTGCCGCGCTGTGAGCTTGTATATCTGCTATTCTTCAATAGTTAGAGCATAAAATAATGATACACAATAATGTGTACCCGTTCTAAAAAAGCACATTTTAAAACAAGCAATTTAAGATGTACCATATATACTGTACATGGAGTGCTGTAAATTATTAAGATGTTGATCGTATGACTTTTCATTATACATCATTATGTTTATTATACAATCCATTATAGGGCCATTAAAGGCTCTCTAGTCTCTAGTGTCTAGTAGTCAGTAGTTAGCAGATAGAATTGCATACAGCCAGTTGGTCAATGAGACACGGGAGGGACACCATGAATGTAGGGTTTACTGACCAGTGCTACTGTATATAACCCTTGAATTTACATTGGATAGCAGCTACACATTATGCACGATTTGTAAAAGCTCCCCAGGCCTGAATAAACATGGTTAAAGTGTTATTTATCACACATCAATGTGGAAAAACGACTGTTAATCATCCTTACAGATGTCACTGGCCTCTACTGTATGAATTCAGAATTCTCTCTCTCTCTCTCTGTGTGTGTGTGTGTGTGTGTGTGTGTGTGTGTGTGTGTGTGTGTGTGTGTGTGTGTGTGTGTGTGTGTGTGTGTGTGTGTGTGTGTGTGTGTGTGTGTGTGTGTGAAATAAATTAGTTTTGTTTGACCAAGCAGAACCTGTACTGACACTGTGAAGCTGCATCATTTGTTCTGCAGTGTTTAGTATACTCTTTATTTGTGTGTGTGTGTGTCACGCAAGTCCCTGTGATTGCTGCTGTTCATGTAGTTCCTGTAGTGTAGTGTGTGTGTGTGTGTGTGTGTGTGTGTGTGTGTGTGTGTGTGTGTGTGTGTGTGTGTGTGTGTGTGTGTGTGTGTGTGTGTGTGTGTGTGTGTGTGTGTGTGTGTGTGTGTGTGTGTGTGTGTGGCGCTACTGTTTACCTCCTGGTGTACAAAGAGCTGTCTCTGTGCACAGAGGCCCCGTTGACAGGTAACAATGCAACTGGCAGGGGGGGGGGTCCCCACAGAGCAGCAGTCCTCCAGGAACTGATGCCCAGAATAGCATTACCATGGGGTTCACAAGGCCTGGGTGCACAAGCACTGTTCTAACATCAACCACGGGCCGACAAGACCTTAGCTGCCTATCACAAGTTGCAAGTCAAAGTCAAAACTGTTTTTCGTTCGTACGGACAAAGACGTTTCTCTGGTATTGTTTTGACAATGGAATAACATTGTGGAAACTGAAACAAACGTGTGCTAAACTAAAAGTACAGTACACTGTGTCCAGGAGGACGTGCAAAAAAAAGAAGAGAGAAAGAAGAGCACTAAAGTTGGTGCACTGATGGAGAGATGGTTGCTTGTGTTATAAACTAATTAATTTGTAAGCTATAGATCAGTGGTTTTAAACCTTTTTTATCTCAAGGTCCATTATTTATTCGGCACTTGAGCCATGGACCACCATTTGATGAGGTTTAGCCTCTCCCACAACGTATTTTGTTATTATTTTGAATATTTCGTTATCGTTGGATAAGATTCCCCCCCCACAATTCCATACTGTATTGATGTGGTGCCATAGGACTGATAACAGGCAAACGTTGATCGAAATAACAATTCTTCTACATTCTCTAATTGTGTAGACTTCTTGTAAATTAAGTAATGCAGATGTTTAACAATAATTTAACTCTTGAGAGCGTTAAATGACGGGTCCATTTGGTTTGATTTTTCACACCGGTGTGATTTACAATACAAACCCCCAAAACAATCCTCCAGTTCTAGGCAACACAGAACTCCTCCACACAACTCCTCTAAGGTATATTAATGACATAGTTCAATATTGAAAATGGGTGGTTTCCCCCTTTAAAGATCTATAAGGGTCCATTTGGTTGCCAACTCTCCATCATTTAGCTGGGGACCACCTGGAATCCCTTCAAGGACCCCGACCACTGCTATAGATGAGTGGTTTGCTGGGGTATTTTGAGGGGCAGACTGAGGATTGTGCAACTGGCACTGAAGCATGTGTTGTGCTGCACACTGTGAGCATCACTGTGGGTAACACCAAAACACACACATTACTTTCGGAAAACAAGCATGACAAAATGTGTACACACAGGATATCAACTGTGCTCTTTTTTTTCTGGAGAGAAAGTGGAGCATATTTCCCACTCCCCAGGCTCGTTAACCACTTTAATCCTGGCGTCCCAATTTTGGACATTTCAATATAAGAGAAGAGTAGTTTAAATAGCCAATTTACAAGCTCACAACCTGTCACAACGTGTAGTGACCTTGTAGATTGTCTATTTTGAAACAATTTAGAAGGTTTTTGTGAATAAGTGGTGAGTAACAACCATACAAAAACACCAAAATGTGTTTCTTCTTCACCTTGAATCTTGGCTCAGATCCCAGAGAAAAAGAATAACGAAGAAAAAAAAATAAAACTAGAGAGGAAAACGGAGACAAACTTCGGTTTAAAGTAGGAGAAGCCCAGATGCTCATGCATAATCAATGTCTAATTTCCCTAATCTAAGAGATTATCGTGAAATCAAATAATGACAAGGACACAAAAGTATTCCCATTATGCCCGTGCTGCACATTATCTCATATTAATCTCCATCCAATCCGAGCTTAATGACTTGCGTAAGTCAAGGACAGATGGTATGCTACGTTTGCAATCTGACCTAAAGCTATACAAGAGCCATCTGATAGCGTCAGACGTGATGTCAATATCGTCATTCTTTCTTTCATACGGGGGAGCTGGGGACATGGCGGGCGAACGAGACAGAGATTACAGAACACGGTGACAGACGGGCGCGGCATAGCGTCATCTTGTGAACATGTGTTGGCTGGGCACAAGCACTTACGTCTAACGTCTTTGAAGTAGATGGTCTGTCTGTTGGGGTTGAGCAGCTGGATCACTGAGTCATCGTTGTTCTTCACTCGGCAGCTGATGGTGGCCGTTTCTCCCTCGATCACCGACACGTTATCTGTCGCCAGGTTCTGGCCGTCAACTTTACAACACAGACAAAGAATCGTTTAAAAAGCAGTAGGTCATTTTATGTCTGATTTATATTTTGTAATGTGACGGTGCAATGCACGGAACATAGGTTTTGGAGAAGATGGCACAGCTCAAACGACTTGCAGTAGATATGAATATATTGACAAAGACGAAAATCTTTTCTCAATAAATATAGTTAGCCGTGTTTCTATTTTTATTTTAGTTAACTAAAATGTTGTCTAGTTTTAGTTGTTTCGTTAGTTTCAGTGAACTATAATAACCTTGGTGCACACACATGCCCAAATACAATATTCTGCAACATTAAACTGTCGTTCAGACATCACTTTTAATCTAAAAGCTAGATTTACGCCATGGTCCCTGGACGTCTGGCAAAATGGGCCAAGATGACAAGTCTCCTTGTCTCCTGCCCACTGAAGTACACCCTGCAGAACAGTGGCCTCTTACTGAACTCGGGGGGTATAGGGGTGGATGGACAACATAGACAAAGAATAGTCCAAATAAAAAGCACATGTACAAACTCACAATGCTTCACATCCAGCTTGTAGATTGGTTATTTCCGTTGCGCAACACAGTTGTTACGACGGAGCATAAATTAGGCATTCCACATTGTCATGCCGGAAGTCTTGATAATTATGTCCTATAACTTCCTGCACAAGAGGCTCCCATGCACCGTGCAAACATGTGATCAGGCCCTATAGATTGAATTAAATAAAGAATCATATTAAATCTGTCTGTTTGCCATGTCTAATCCCTCTAATATAAGAAGCCCTGTGCAGTGTTTGTCACTATTGATCTCCCCCGGCTCAGGAGTATAGGCCCTGTGAGTCACACAACCAGATGGGCTGCAAGCTCCACTGCCCACAGAGGTAGGAAGAGAAGGCAAAGAATCCGCCGATAAGACAGGATGATACGTAGACAATTTAGGCAGGGGGTTGGGAAACAAAGGAAAGATAAATTCAGAGAGAGGGAGGGAGGGAGGGAGAGAGAGAGAGGAGAGGAGAGGAGAGGGGGAGAGATGAGTTGCTGGATGCAGTTTGCGGTGGTTAAGCTTTATCAGAGCCCCCCATCTGAGGTTCCATGTGACCAGTGTGTGCTCAGCAGGGGCGTCACATGGTGGGGGGAAATGGGACCGAGTTACTAGGGCCCAAGGTGGAGGGGGCCTTTAACTGTTTTATACTTTAGCTATTGAAAAATAGCAGATATACAAGCTCGCAGCGCGGCACTTATATCTGCTATTTTTCAAAAGTCCTGAAAATGTGTGCAAATCTTTGAATATACCGGTATGTATTTTTTACTCAAATGTTGCTTCTGGGTGGTCCCTGGAACGAAATATTTTGAGATGGGGGTCCGCAGACATATCATGCCAAATACATACATATGATTTTGGTATTGGTACCACTGATATTTCAACAAAAGAAATCACTATTTTTCAAAAAATAGCAGATCTACAAGCTCGCAGCGATAGTTAAAGTTAGTTAAAATCAATAGTTAAAGGAGCTATAGTCAACTTTTTCATTGTAGGGCCGACAGTTTGTTTACATCCTAGTCTATAGACTAGGATGTAAACAAAGTGTTGGTCTGACAATGGCCAAAATGATTATTTTATCATTATTTTACACTTTTTGTGGTCATTTTTGAATAGAAACACATATTTGAAGCTTATTTTTTTATAATATATTTTCTAAACATTATTTTTATTTTAGCATTTGTTTTTCAAGAAAAAGTTGACAATAGCTCCTTTAAAGCACAAAATAATGCGTAATAATGCGTTCCCAGGCTAAATGGGTTAAACCCCCTCCCCCTATGAAGAGGGGGGCCCGCTGTGAATCATCCTTGCACCCAGGGCCCAGAGCTTGGTGCGACACCCCTGGTGCTCAGCGGGTTCTGTTGTGTCTCCAGGAGCCACGGTGCTGTCAGCCACACAGAGCCAGACTCTGCACCCTGGCAGCGATGACACCGACAGCTCTCAGACCTCATCATTAGAACTCACACTACACACACACCGCATCCCTCTGGTTTTTCGCAGACAAAATGGTTTTGTTTCCCGCCTTCGTTCCAGGTGAAGGAGGGAAGAGTGTGAAAAGTCACCTTGGCGCTATATTTATCCGGTACAGGAGGCCAGGCTAAAAAAAATAGAAAAATATGATGGAGGTTGGCGAAATGCTTTTAAACACCTCAGATTCGAGCCAGCAGAAGAGCCGCCTTACGCCTTATGCCTAAACTTTTTATGCATTCTTTTGCTATAGTGAAAACCTTTTTTTTAAATAGTTAAATTAGCCGATCTACTAGCTCACAACGTGTCTATGTATATTGGCTATTTTACACTTGTGTAAAATAGCCAAATTTTTAAAGAGGTGGTGCCATAGTTTTGCACTTTTTCTGTTTTTCATGTGTCTAGGAGGTTGACAGTATTTTTGGAGCTGTGTGCAGCTCCCTATACGTGGCTGTGTGGGTCTGTGTGTGTGTCTGTCTGTCTGTGTGTCTGTATGTAGCCTGACTTCGGCGCGTAACTAGTGCCGCACCATTTACGCCACTCGCGCAATATATACATCAAAATGTGCGGCTCGGCCGGGAATGGTGTTCTATTACCTTTCGTTCCGATCCGCCTTACCATGCCGACGTAATCGGCAAAAAACGACGCTTAATTGTCCCCATTGACTTATAATGGGACAATGCAAGAAATCACTTTCAAGTATTTTTCTCTCGTAAACCATAGGAGCTACAGTTTCAAACCTCGGAGAGGAGATTCATAATGATTTTAAGAATGAATCGAAAAATAATTACATCACTCGGCCTCATGGTGGCGCTATAACGGCCCACTTTACGTTTTGCCCCGTAACTCTTGAACCGTAGATCGGAAAATTAAAATTCTTTTTTTCCCTGGATTCCTTTTTGCTCCTTTTCCTACATATTTTCTTCAAATGTCACAAAAATCGGTACACATGATCTACACACACACACACACACACACACACACACACACACACACACACACACACACACACACACACACACACACACACACACAGCTCCACTTCACACAGGTGTGATTTTATTTAGACCCCCTGGTGTGGTTTTTATGAGCAATTATGTATTCCCTTTGTATTTTGGGCTTCTTCCTCGCGGCTGCCACCTTGTGGGTCAAAAGTGCCGATCCAAAAACACAGAGTGACATCATATAATCATCCCCTCCCCTTTTACCATTCACCCAACACTGTGGGTGTGGCTAACTTCAGCTGGGTTACCACCCACCATGACAACCAGGCATACTTAATGAACTGGTGGGTGGGGCCACATAAAAACATAATTGTCTCCACCAGCCGAAGGCTGAGGGAGAGTATGTTTTCCCCTCCGTCCGTCCGTCCGTCCGTCCGTCCGTCCGTCCGTGCGTCCGTCCGTCCGTCCGTGCGTCCGTCCGTCCGTCCGTGCGTGCGTCCTCGCAGTTTGTGAGCAGCTAATCTCAGTCACCTTTGGCCCGATTGCTGCCAAACTGAGCACACACACTCCCTGGATGCCAATCTAGAACCTCTGCCCCACATTTTTCAAATCAGCCTCATGGTGGCGCTATAACAGGCCGATTTGTGTGGCCTGGTTGTTACCAGCTAATCTCCGGCGCCGTTGGCCCGATCGCTGCCAAACTGAGCACACACACTCCCTGGATGCTAATTCAGAACCTCTGCCCCACATTTTTTAAATCAGCCTCATGGTGGCGCTATAACAGGCCGATTTGTGTGGCCTGGTGGAGACCTGTGCTCGGAAGAGCACTGCTTCTAGTTTTAACTCTTTCTGTACACTTTTTTTGAAAAAAAAAGGCATAATGATACGGCTAGACTCTTATCTGTGGTCCGAGGAAACACAATAAGCACATTTGCATGCCTGAGTTAAGTTGTCAGACACACCTGTCTGTTTTGACATTTACAACATGGTGGGGGGGGCACTTGTTTTGTTCTGATGGTGATAATTGGAATAGACAGCCAAACGAACATGTGAAAAGAATGAGCTCTGTCTGTGAGCGCAGAAAGCAATAAGAAATTAACCTCCTGCGGAGGAAGGCTCCTCAGACCCGTCTAATGCAATGAACAATCCATTTCATTCCCCATAGTGGCCAGAGGCAGATATTGGTTCGTTGACACACAAAAAGTGTAATGGGTGAAAACATGTGCTAAAACCACACACCAGGTCATTAGTGTTTAATGCTGTAAGCTTCCGTTTTCATTTCAAGGACGCAGTGGGGCCATAGAGTAAAAAAAAAAGAAGGGAGAATTATGTAAATTTATGCTTTGCTGAGTGATTAGCACCCAATCAAATTGATGTTCGTTTTAGTGCATGAAATGTACACCGACGTGTGCAACGAAACCGAGTGTGCTGGAGCTCAACCAGTTGTTGCCATACTTGCACTAAAGCACAACAGCAGAGGTGCCAAAAAGCTCAGTGGGAATCTTTTGATGTCTGTATTATGTCAGTGATGTTAAAAGCAATACATTTGGCACTGTCTGGGTAGTCACACTAGCAACATACAGCAGCCAGCCTCATAGAAGCAAGGTTATTCCACGCCCAATCTGCTGGGCCGAGAGATAGATAAATTCTCCCGTAAGATTTAGCAGCCCTAAAGCTGAGCTGGTCCCCCTCCAAGCTCCAATGTCCCAGCGTAGGCTCATCTCCAATTCAAAACACACATAAATAACATCACTGTGATTAGCAATCGCATCAGAGTAAAAACAGGCCACTTTTGTGGAACATGGAGGGTTTTTCGCAATTGGAGTAAACACTTTCAATGTGCCTCGGCATCCCGGTCATGATTGGGTGCAAATGAGGAGAGGCAGTCATTAATTCTGGGTGGTGGGAGGGTGGAGATGAGGGGGAGCTGAGGCATGGGCAGAGGCATGGATGGCACAGATGACTGGCTGATAGATTTCACACTCATTCCAGCAGCTGTCTGGGAGAGTAAAGTGCCTGTACCATCTACACATGGCTGCCCTCCTGTCCCTGCACCGCAACATACTGAAAGAAACATTAATAGACGAGTGCAGACCTTCGGAGGTCCATCTGAGGAGATGTACAACCTTGTGTCTGACATGAGCCCCCGGCCTCATCAGCTTTATTCAAAATGCAAAACCAGCCCCATCTCCAGCTAACTCTATCAAATGTAGACAAAACTGCTCTATAGTAGTGATGTGTCGTTCATGATGAATCCTGAATGATTCATTCATTTCCTTAAACTGTTACGTTCACACTTTCGTTCGTACCCCCGTCCCCTACCCCTAAAAGCCCTAGGCACACAGGACGGGAGGGCAGGTTGTATGCGCAACGTAATAAAAACGCTCCCGGCGCCCGCTGGCCTAGTGGTCAAGGCGCATACCACATACTAGGCTATGATGCCTGCTGGCGTCGCCCGTTCGATTTACGATCCGGACGACCTTTGCCACACGTCATTCCCCATCCCTCTCCCCATTTCCTGTCAGTCTACTATCCTATCAATAAAGGCATAAAAAGCCCCCCCCCCAAAAAAAAACGCTCCCGCGATATTGTTTTTCACGGGATGATCACGCTATGAACCATGAACGAATCATTTGAACGGATCATTGTCGTGAACGTGAACGAAATGATTCGTTCACTGAAATGAAGGGTTTTGCCAACCACTACTCTATAGGTCCATCATCCATATAGGTTAGAACACGGGTATGTTTTAAACCGAGTTCCTCCTCCCTTTGAACTTTTTCCCCTATTGTTTTTCCCTATTGTTTTCACATCAAAAGACAAGAGACAGAAAAGGGCAGCAAAAACAAGCCTCTGATCCCTGTCCCCTGAGTCACTGCTGTCTGCAGTAGCTTTGTCCTTTCAAGGAACAAAAGCAGCAACGACAAATATAGTGTTCGTTAACAAGGAAATGTTCCCTTTTCTGGCTCCCTGGTGCTCGCCATTCACGGTGACTGCCATATCAATCTCTTCCGCAGTTTGGTCCTCGTGACACAATTCTGCACCAAAGATGTTCATGAGTAAACAGAACAAAACAGGACAGCATCCAGGGGCGTCACAAGGGGGGGGGGGGGGAGTGGGACTGAGTTACTAGGGCCCAAGGTGGAGGGAGGGAGTAGGGACCTTAATTATTTTATACTTTAGCTATTGAAAAATAGCAGATATACAAGCTCACAGCGAGCTTGTAGATCTACTATTTTTGAAATGTCGTGAAAATGGGTAACAATCTTTGAATATATGTATTTTTTAAGCAAACCCAAGTCACTCAAATTTTGCTCAAGTACATTCAAAATGTACAAAAGTATTGGCAGGACGGGAACACATTTTGCTGTTTGGGAGGGGCTTACAGTACATGTACAGTATGTTGCAACATATTTGTTTTGTAGGCTAATTTCTGATTTAGCCCTATTCTATAGGTTAGGCCTAAATGGGTTAAAGTACAAAAAGTAAAAGTACTCATTATGCAGAATGTCCTATTTCAAGTTTTCCAAGGTCTAAAAATCTTTTGAAAATAACCTTGAAAATATCTACAAGCTCACATTGAGAGCTTGTAGATCATCTATTTTCAGTATTGAAAATTGGAAATACTCCAGTAAAGTAAAAGTACTTCAAAATTGTACTTAAGTACTTAACTAAATGTATTAAGTTACTTTACACCACTGTCTGAAATAATGAATTTACGAAATGTGAAACATATTCACACACGCATGAATATAAGTAAAAGCTATTCTGGGGTTTACTTTGTTGGCCTTTGGCAGTTTTCACACGAAATGTGCTGATCGGTCCAGTGGATTGTGAGATTAGTGCCAACAGGCAGACTCAAACACAGACAGACCCTCTTCTAGGTGGCTCGCCCCTAGATTCCATGCTATAAAATAATTTGTCTGTATGGGTACATATAATTATAGGTTCATTTTTTCCAACTTTACTCTGAAACCCTTACTCTTTAAATCAGAAACCTCTAATTTGTAACGTCAGGGCTTCCCTGTGGATCTCTGATGTCATAATACAGTATGTCAGTGTGGAACTCCATATTTGGATTGAACACATAATCTCAGTCCTGAGATTATGAGTTCACAAAAGGTGAGGAATATTCACACTTACATACAGAACATTCAGGGATTTACTTCCTTGGCCTACTGACAGCATGCACAGAAATACATTAAGAAGCACTGGTTTGTGAGATTAGATTTGAACAGACAAACACACGCACGCACGCACGCACGCACGCACACACACACACAGGGTTGGAAACATAACCTTATTCAGCCTGGCAGAGAAAAGACGTGTGTGTGTGTGTGTGTGTGTGTGTGTGTGTGTGTGTGTGTGTGTGTGTGTGTGTGTGTGTGTGTGTGTGTGTGTGTGTGTGTGTGTGTGTGTGTGTGTGTGTGTGTGTGTGTGTGTGTGTGTGTGTGTGTGTGTGTGTGTGTGTGTGTGGCCAGAGGTGGTGGCATGCAGCCTATGTCCTTGATTTCATGGTGTGATGTTGGTGTGAAATGTCCAGGGACGTGCAGAGAATGTTACAGAGGCAGGGGCTGACATTTCAAAAAGGGCCTTTTGGTGAAATATCGAAAATAGCAGACCTCCAAGCTCACTTGGAGGTTGGAGGTTGGTTATTTTTGGTGCGTGATACCACACTGAACTAAGCATAATCAATATCTTTCACCATAGTAAAAACTGCATTCATGGTCTGGAGAGGGCACTTTCTTACAGACTGATAAAAGGGCAGGAGCTCAAGCCCCCTTTGATGTCTATGTGTGCATGTGCCTGTCTGAGGACGACTCTCTTCTTTTCAGATATAATAAGGTCTGTGCAATGTCTTATATATTTGTCCATAACCAATAATTCACATGAAATCCAATATGTATGTGTTATTTTATCCCTTGATGCCTGGATATGGACTGATATAGAACAATACAAGAAGAGACAGTTCTTTGAACACTTCACGGTATCCTCACACAGCAGGGGGTAACCTCATGTAAATATCAATCATGGATGAAGGACAGACAGAGACAAACATTCAGTCAATGGAAACAGACAGAAAAACTGTATAATGTTAACAGCAAACAGACTGTACCTGTCATGGTTTCAGCAGCTCCTGTTGCGTTGCAGGCAAGGTGGAGAAGAGAAAGAGAAAAGACAGGTTGTAAGCAGACAGAATAAGCATATGCCCATAATCCAATGCTATGTTTTATGGTATAAGTGCATGCACTGTCCCAGTAAAGGTCCTTGTACATTGCTGCGTTTTTTCATTGCGTTTTTGGGTTTTCAGACCAAGGACCCCTTAGTTGAGAGAGAGAGAAAGCCAGTGGCGACAGCTGTGAAAAACGGAAAAAAAAAACGACCCTGGTCCGAAAGAAAATTATACGGACGAAATAACGGGTGGCAATGTGCAAACGCGATTGACATAATGTGCGGTCTAATTTATTTTTACGTTCTCAGAAATTCATTCCAATATTCGGCCGAAAAAACACAGCAATGTGCAAGGACCTTAATACTATACTTTTTAACGCGTGTCAGTTTGATGAAAATGCATCGGAAGATCATTAAACTTAAAATAAAACACCAGCTAACCATTCTCTGACTCCTACACATATAAAACTCAGCACAAAAAGAAAGGAACCTTGACTTCGGTCCATTATATCTCTCCATTAATAATACCAAATTGTATTGTGTTTTATATAATTTCTATTGTTGATTTGTCACCTTTACAACACAGTACTGTACAGCTTGTAAGCATCGGGCATTCGAGGCATGAGCTACACAGCCAAACGTGTGGGTAGCGCCGACCAAAACTTTGCCAAAATGGCTTGCAATACTGTTCTGCTGGCATTTACTCTTGTTTTGGGCTTCCCTGACACTGAGCTTAACAATGGCCAATATGTGTTGTTTTTTTCTTTTCCTTATTACTGTGGGAGAGTGCAATCATTCAATTCTCCGAGCAACAAAGGTGAACTCAAAAAGAACAGTATTGCAGACCTGCCAGGCCATTTTGAACGTTTTTGGAGGGGCGCTACCCACACGTTTGGCTGTGTTGCTCATTCCATGAATGCCCGATGCTTTGTAAAGGTCTTTGTAAAGGTGACAAATCAACAATAACAATGATATCAAACACAATACCATTTGGCATAATTAAAGGGGGGATATAATGGGCCGAATGTGGGCGCTACCCACACGTTTGGCTGTGGTGCTCATTCCACGAATGCCCGATGTTTACAAACTTTACCTCGTTGTAAAGGTGACGAATCAACGATAATAAAAAATTGGTATTATTAAAGGGGAGCTATAATGGACCGAAGTCAAGTTTCCTTTCTTATATATATTTTTTATATATATTTTTTGCATATCTACAACATAACAAAGGTTTCTGTTCGGCAATTTTTGCGCTGTGGATGCCACAGCATGGGGAACATCCAGGCTTAGTTTTTTGCTCCTCGTCTCTGTTTGAGATTCCAGCCAGCCCTGTGCTAGAGGAGACACTCCCCTGGGACACAGATGCACGCTGGAGAGGAGAGCACCCGTTTGGAACAGTGCCCGCTCAGACCGGCATCTCACGGGGCATGGGAGACTGGCATGTTCCCTTGCAGCAGCGCTTGGGGCCTATCCACTGGGGAAAGGCCTCTATCATTCAGTGCCTACCATTCATGAACCCCCCCACTGCACATATCCGTCTGCATTGTGATTCTCACAAACCGTTTTTTATCGTGTTAGCAACTGACACAGACTTCCACTTTGTTACTTTTGTCTGGTTGTGAAAGACATAGGTATCGATGCGATGTGAGGGGACCTTACAGTATATGTGCTAGTGAAGGGCTGTCTCGGTTGTCATTGTTAGCGTAATAAGAGTGCAGTGCATGGCACATGTCCTTGTTATGCTCCTTTGTGCATTCTCAATGTGTCAGCGAAACCCCACCGGACAGAAACGATAAGTGACAACAAATCACACACGGTGGAGAATAAATTCCAAACCATGTCCAGGCAGTATACAGTACATACAGTACCAACAAAGGCCACTGCATAAGAGCGAGGCACGATATTCAATATACAGGAGTGTCGTACTGTAGTTGAATGATTACTCCATGTTGTCACCATACAGAGAGATGGAATACTGTACCAGCTGTTGCCTCATAATGTGTAGACACAGTCTCACAGTAACACAGTAACTAGAAAGGGGCTCTTCACATAGCCAGGTGGCCTACCCAGGACTGTGGAAGTAATGTATGTGTGTGTGTGTGTGTGTGTGTGTGTGTGTGTGTGTGTGTGTGTGTGTGTGTGTGTGTGTGTGTGTGTGTGTGTGTGTGTGTGTGTGTGGGGGGGGGGGGGGGGGCTAAACATGTTGCATTCATGATCGAGTACCTATATAAATGAAATAGGCCTGCCGTTTCCGAGATTAGCTGTGCTAACGCAGTCAGGCAGACTGACAGACAGACAGACACATACATGCGTAAACACACACACACACACACACACACACACACACACACACACACACACACACACACACACACACACACACACACACACGCACGCACGCACCCGCACACACCTGAAAACAGTGTTCAAGTTAATGAGGATTTTGATTGGCTTGGAACATCTACTACTGTATCTGTGCTCGCATTGTTGCGTTTAGTAAATGAACTGCGCTTTTCAGAAAGCTTGCAGCACGGGAGCACGCCAGCCACCACAATAACATTGCCGGCGGCCTTCTGACTCGGTGTGTAACAAGCTCGTCAACAGAGACAAGTGTCTCAACAGAGAGACGGTGGTGACACCATGCCTTAACCCCCCAGTATGATCCACTTTCTCCTGGTGGCCTCCGAGAGCGCTATAAATAGCATGGAGGTGGCGTGTCTGCTCTGCTCCCCTGCCTACCCCCCCCCACCCCCCCCTGTACCTGCAGCACATTAGGTAGGAGTTATGAGGTGCCAGCTCGCCTGTGATTAGATGTCATGCCTGTCGCTCTGCTTAGACAGCATTGATAGACAGATTTCAGGGGAAATGCGTGTGATGCCATTCGCGCGAGTGCGGCCACTGCACCAATCTGTCAATCACGCGGGATAAAAGCAGGCGGACGAAACCCCCGTCCTCCAAATAACGTCTGCCCTTGTCTCCTCGACTCCTATCCAGGGATGGGACGATATGAAAATGTCATATCACGATTATTGTGACAAAAGAAATCGCGATTTACGATAGTACTGCGATAATCAAAATACATTATCCTGAGGTGGAACATCTGCCAAAAAATTGCCGATCTACAAGCTCACAACATGGCGCAAAGCGAGCTTGGAGATCTGCTATTTTTTGGCAAAGACATTTGATAGAGAGTGAAAAGTATGTATATTATAAATACCTTTTACCAATTCTAGAGGGTTTAGGTGGTACCGGATATGCAGCTCGGCAAGTAAAAGGTGAATTGATCCCAGTGCATGACAGTGGACGATATCACGATAAATTAAATCTCCATGATACGATTAGCGTGAGTGTTTTTTATCACGATAAACGATAATATCGCGTATCGTCCCATCCCTACTCCTATCCTTTTACATACTCATCCCATCCACAGGCTCTGTAGAGAGAGAGCCAAGTGATGCTCAGACATGGAGAAGTGGAACGTTTCTGCTTCCTATAGGCAGTTCTGTTGCATTTGATGTCAGAAATGCAGTGATTGTGAATACTTCAACAGCAATGGCTCTTGTGATGCAAAATAAGACTGTGTAAGGAATGAAGATCTAAGTGTTTTACCAAGCTATTCAACAGTACAGTAGTCGTTTAAACCATTGAATCTACACTAAGCTATTTTTCAGTCAATGAGCCAGAATAATATTTCAGAAGACTGATGTCTGTGTAACAGCAATGTCATAAAGCATCTCTCTCTCTCTCTCTCTCTCGCTCTCTCTCTCTCTCTCTCTCTCTCTCTCTCTCTCTCTCTTTCTCTCTCTCTCTCTCCTGTGTGCAGTACCTCTCTCTCTCATCAGGTATCATTCCTTCTCAACACTGCTGTGATATATTTGAATGAATGCACTTCCTTTCAGGTAAAACATCTTCCTCTTGTTTATACTCATGAAATGCAAACTGTTGCTCGTGACCCTAACCTAACTGTGTGTGTGTGTGTGTGTGTGTGTGTGTGTGTGTGTGTGTGTGTGTGTGTGTGTGTGTGTGTGTGTGTGTGTGTGTGTGTGTGTGTGTGTGTGTGTGTGTGTGTGTGTGTGTGTATGTGTGTGTGTGTGTGTGCGCGTGCGTGTGTGTGTGCGCGTGCGTGCGTGCGTGCATACATTCATGGTTATCTTTTCACATGTGTAGGTGGAGGGTGATAGGATGCTGTCTGTGACAGTGTATTCATTATATTTAAAAAGATCAAAGGAAGGTCTTAGTATTTTCTTTAAGGAAATGTGACAATAAAATCTGTGTGTGTGTGTGTGTGTGTGTGTGTGTGTGTGTGTGTGTGTGTGTGTGTGTGTGTGTGTGTGTGTGTGTGTGTGTGTGTGTGTGTGTGTGTGTGTGTGTGTGTGTGTGTGTGTGTGGGTGGGTGGGTGGGTGGGTGTCCATCCACTAATTTGCTTCCTGTTCAGAAAATGATGTCCGCAGAATTCTAATTCCTGCTTCCACATAGAGCACTGAAAACGGTATGACCTCCATTATAATACTGAAGAAATTACAATAGGATTGCACCATCCAACTATTGTTTTCTTTCATTTTGATTCGGTTCAACACCCTCTCTGCCTCTGTTATTCTCACTGGCCACAGTACAGCTCAATCCAGGTATCTGCACAGCAAGACCCTGAGAGTTCGTTTATCTCTCGCAGAGAGCTCAAATTAACTATCAGAGTTCAAATTAACACATATACCTGCCTGTGAGATATCCATGAAAACACCTACTTAACACTACAGGGATTATTCATACTAATTCCTCCCCTGAGCAGATTGAGACGTGTTAATCAAATAAGCTTACAAGAGCTGCCAATGATGTAACCCCCTCCGGTTAAGTAAACTATAAGTAAATGAGGATCTTCCACGCATGCCCACTTAATGTGGTTAATTGCTCTGTATTGATGAGATTTACTCAATCGAAAACGTGAATGTCCAAAACTGTTACTTTTCAGGAAACCTGACTTTTCTCTGACATCACTGTGTTGTCAGGGGAACCAAAATACTTTTATGCCCATATATGGAGATCCCTGATGTAATCGATATTAATCCCATATCTGTGATGGATCTCCATATATGGGTACGAGGGGTCTCCATATATGGGTAACTGGTCCGATATGCATCACTTGCCAGATGGACAAGAAATGGCCCGACCTAGCCCTTTAGGGGGCGAGGTCGCTTTTCGCCCTTAGGAGTCTTACTGGTTGGTTAAATATGAATAAAATGAAAAAAAGGTGTGAGGCACGCAGGTCCTGTCCTGTTGGGCTCGGTGATGGATCAAAAAAAATTAGACATGATTTTTATTTTTTATTTATTGGTGGTAACGGTACTGAAGGTCTGAGAAAGACCTCCAGGAAGACTAACCTAACCTAACCCTAACCCTGTACTGTCATACAATGAAGTATATGCTGTAAAATAGGGCCTTCATTTATGAAGAAATATAAATAAAGTTGAAATATGGAAGCACTAGGTTTCTGCCCGACAGGCGACAGCGATAATATACTATGGATATCTGGGCTGATCTTTAACCTATTGTAAATGTCAATTTATGCTTTCATAGAGCCCAGGAGAACACAGTCAACATCGCTGTCACTATTGGACTCACTCTAGGACACTGGTTCCCAAACACTGGGGACCCATTAAGCATTTTTATGGGTCCATTCATTTTTTGTTTCGTACATTTTGTTTTTAACTCTCCCACCGCTTTGAACGTTCACGTTCGCCCGATTGCGCAAGACCTCTCCGCCAATACGGCGCTCGTTCGGTTCGTTCGTCTGATGACTGTAAGCTGATGAGGGGTCGCGCGGCCGTCTACTGTAAACACATTTTCCGCGGTGATGGTGTAAAAAATCCATTATGCGTTAGATCAACGGAGAACAATTCACTTCCTTGTTGATTTCCTCTGGCTGTAAGGCTCTGGGGCCAGTGACTGGTCTTCTTCTTCTTCAACACATAACAGGCAAATTCACATTCATTCTCGCATGACGCCGCCCTCTGCTGCCTGGCAGACCAAAGTGCACTATTGCACAACCCAAAAAAATAAAAATAAATAAATAAATGTCTGTCTGTCTATCTACTATAACGTCGCAAAGGTAAGCCGCTTTTTGATGGCACCAGACCCAATAAATAAATAAATAATCTGGCAGTGGGAAAGTTAATTATTATTATTTCAACATTTTCAAAAAACATTCCACCAAAAAAGCTAAATATTTCATGAATCAAAAACAAAATTAAGTGATTGTTTCAGTAATTTCAAGAAGAAATCTAAGAAAAATCTAAGAGATTCCATAATTTAGAACACAAATGTTTATGAATTTGTAAAAATAGCCGATCGTGCCGTGTTGTGAGCTTGTAGATTTTCACTGGTTCCAGGGCAAATGTCAAATTTCTCTTTTGGGTCTTGAGCAAAAACTATAGGACACTCAAGCAAAAAAAGGCCCCATCAAACTACCAAAACCATACAAAACAAAACCACCTGGTTCAGAAATGTTTTAGTTCTAGTAGTAACATTGTTATAATGATAGTAGACTTCTCATGAGTACAGAGGCTAGTAATGATGGAATTACATTGTCTTATACTGCGCTAATTAATAGATTGTTTTTATATATTGTACGTATAACATAAAATGTAAATAAATGTTCTTTTGGTTTCCTATTACTGTAGCACACTGCCTACCTGAGTGATATCATGTAACCGAACTGTGGCTGGAGGGATGTATTGTGGTGCTTTCCAGACAAGCTGCATACAGTAGTTTATTGATTGATAGAGAAAAGCAATTTGGTTGGAGAGCAGAGTTGGCCTCCCCCTTAACCACTTAAACCTTTGCGTCTCAATTCTGGAGGGATCATGCTGCAAAAATAGCAGATCTACTGTGAAAACTCATAGCACGTCGCATATTGCAACATGTTGTGAGGTTGTAGATCTGCTATTCGTGAGTTTCAAATGTAGTCCTACACCTGCCATGTTGGGGACCAACACATGTGTTTCGATTTGTCTGATTGGCATAGAATTAATTATATTCTACGCCAATCAGACAAATTGAAACACCTGTGTTGGTCAGGTCAATGGTCCCCAACATGGCAGGTATACAGTAGGACTACATTTGAAACTCATGAACTTTTGGGAAAGAGGGGGAGGGGAACAAAGGAGTGTAGTATATTGATGAGGAGTATCCTTAAATTTGGTGGATCAATTAAAATAAAGAAATACAATTAAGACCAAACAAAAAAGGGCACTTATGGACTTATCGAGGTCACAAGGACAGAGTCTCAAGCCCTTACACTTGCACACAAGTGTAAATCAGGACTTTTGTACGCAGAAAAGAAAATGTTAATGAACACGTGCTTCTCTGTGACCCCTTACTCCTCTGAAAGTGCATACTGTCAGAAGTAGCTGCAACATTTTTTCAACTAAACCAAGTTCAATTCATGCATTTTTTAGATAGATAGATACCTTTATTATCCCAAGGGGGAAATTCAGTTGTCCAGTTGTAGCACAGCAGTATACAGTTATTTACAAAGTTACAGAGAAGTAGGAAAAGATAGATAAGAGTAAAAAACAAGAGCAGTACAGTACCAAAAAAGAGAAGGTGCATCAATAGAGGGGGCGAATTAAATATAAGTATATATAAATAAAGTGTCTTACAAAAAAGAGACCAAAGCAGTCAATGCTAGTTAGTGCAACAAGTATCTCACTGTCATTGTTAAACCAGACAAATACTCAGAAACTACCAACACAACCTAATAGTGCAATGTCGAAAAACAGTGCGAAAAAAACAACACAAAAAACAGCTCAGAGAAGAAGAAACTAGGAAGCATGTCACCGCAAGACGCACATGAGCACTCTCCCTGGAAGGTCCTAATGAAAAAACGAAAAAATGAAAAAACGAAAAGATTACATCGGACTAGGTGTGCAAGGGCCTTCAGTGTGCAAAAGAATACACTAATGTTGTCAGAATGATGTCTCGTCTCACTACACAGCAGGCTGCTTTTCCACACAGCTGCACGTATCTGAGACACACAGTATGACAGATGCAACACTGTGTTGAACCTCTCACAGAATGACACCAAAATGGAAGGAATAAATAAAATATGGATCAGATAGATACAGGTCAGGTAATTTGACGTAATGACATAAATTAGTTTTATGTTTTATGTGCTGCAGAGCAGCATGTTTTAAGTCATTTTATCAGCCTTGTCAGAAGCATTACTATTAAAGCACTCAAACTCAGACAAATTTCCAGGAATGGCAATAACTTAAATGGCCTAATATACCTATATATCTCCTACCAGTGAGTCATGCCACTTTTGTTGCTAGCTGGAAAGACTTTCCTTTCTTGCTGTAGGCAAGATCATCCACTGTGTTCAGTTATAGCAGGAGGGTTGTCTGAGCGTGGATTTAATGCAGCAACGGCAGTGTGCAACAAACCCACACAGGGCTGCATACAGGGGCGTCACAAAAGTGGTACTGAGTTACTAGGGCCCAAGGTGGAGGGAGGGGCCTGGAATTATTTTATACTTTAGCCATTGAAAAATAGCAGATATACAAGCTCACAGCGCAGCACTGAGTGCCGCGCTGCAAGCTTGAAGATCTGCTGTTTTTGAAAAGTCGCGAAAATTTGAGAAAGTCTTTGAATATATGTATTTTAACTCATACTGTGCCTGGCCACCTGGGGGCGCCAAAGTCTGTTGAGTGGCCAGGGTCTCTCTCATAGAGGAGCGTTGCAACAGACAGGGACTCACGTAGCAGTGACGTGCGTGGTCTGGTCACGTTTGTGCATGTGATGAAAAAGACCCGGATGAAGATGGCTACAGGATTGCTATAGGCTAACACTCATTTAGAAGATCGATTTTCGGCGATTTAGCCGTAAATAAAACTTTCCCGCTACCATAAGAACATAGTTCAGAGAAAATGAGCTCCAAAGATGTCGGACTTGTTCGGGATAGGCACAAAAAGGGTTAAATCGAACATTTGTAACTCAAATTTTGCTTCTGGGGGGTCCCTGGAACGAAATATATTGAGATAGGGGTCCGTGCCAAATACATATCATTTTCGGGGTCTTTGACATGAAAAGGTTTGAGAACCACTGACATAGAAAGGTATACGTTTTTCAGAAACCTGTTAGGATTTAGGAGAGAATTATAGAATTGGGTCAAAATCCGTGCACAAATCTTCACGATTTTTCAAAAATAGCAGATCTACAAGCTCGCAGCGCGGCGCTGTGAGCTTGTATATCTGCTATTTTTCAATAGTTAAAGCATAAAATAATGGTTAAAGTGGTGACACAGATATGCGTACCCGGTCTAAATGGCTTAATGCGACAACGGCAGTGTGCAACAAACCCACACAGGGCTGCATAAAACAGATCTCGGGGAAACTTAACCTCTGGCTGTGCAACATGTCACATCTTATTCAGACTGGCTCTTTCAATGACTCTGTCTCTTTGTTTTTTGTTTCCTCCTGAGAGACATCCTCCATGGCCCATCCTCTTTTGAGCCCAGCCTCGGGTGGAGAGAAAGCCATGACAAGTGAGTGTGAGTGCATATGTGGTACCGCGCTGTAGGAGAGGATCCAGAGGTCTGAATCATCTTCCCACATTGTAATATGCAGAGCTTTTGAAATCAAAGCAGACCTCCCCCCCCAAAAAAAGCCTTTTGGGGAAGTGTGCTGTGTGTGCTATATTCTCCACTGGTCTTGGAGTCATTGTTACATTATGTGCAAGGGAACTCGCATACCAAGCATGCCCACACAGAAGCAGTGGTGTGGATGTGTGCACGTACTGTAGGTGCACTGTACATGGGTGCATGCACATCCATGTGACATAACATTGCACATTGTGCCTTTTCTTACAGAAAGTATCTTCACCAGGCCGAAGCCCACAGGCAAAGATTATGTTTTCACCCCTGTCCGTGTGTGTGTGTGTGTGTGTGTGTGTGTGTGGCTAATCTTGCAAACCACTGGATTGATATATAGTATCACATTTCTTGCGCATGCAAATCAGCCTCAATCAAAATATTTGGTTGGATCATGTCACAACTCTGCCATTTAACATTTTCTTCAAAACACACTTTTTTCTCCTTCTGTCCAAAACTCATACAAATCACTACACATTAACTCTGGATCAAGTGTTAAATGTGATAAACTGAAGAATCGTACAGATCCATTTTTTAGGATGGAGATCTTTTTTATTTTTATTTATTTTTTGATGGACTTGCGAATTGTCTGATCAACTGCAAATTGTACTCACATATTGAGGGGTCTCTAGTCTCTACACAAGACAGGGGCAAAAGCAATTTTATTTAGAACCATAGGGGGTACCCATAGAGTATATAATAGAGAGCGGAAGCTTTTTGATATTCCATACTGTTTGTCTGTAATTGGCTTCCACAGTTTGTGTGTGGAGCCTCTCATGAACCAAACATCCAACAACCCCAAATGTAATCGCATATTGAGGACGCACTTCAAAAGTTGAACCATGTCGTAGAAACGCTATTAATCGCAACCTCTGGTCCTGATGGCTGCAACCCATGACTTACACAGTCCAGGGTTGGCAACAAAGTCAAGTGGAAATGTGCACGCTGCAGAGTGCCCCTTTCTAGTTGTGTCTATGCATATACTGTATAGTATGAGTATGTATTTATGTATTATGCATTATGCATGTTAATGTACATATTGAAAATGAATGCATCTACATGTGTGTGCCTACTGCATACTTGCAGGTGGCTGTGCACAAAAGCATGTTATTATGCATACGACTCACTATTAATATGTGTGCATGTGTGCACACTTGCATGTGTGTGTGTCTGCATTCATGCAGAGAATTAATAAATGCACCTGCGTGTGCGTGCGTGCGTGCGTGCGTGTGCGTGTGTGTGTGTGTGTGCGCGCACGCGTGTGTGTGTGTGAGCGCGCGCTTGCATTTGTGCGTGTGTGTGCGTGTTTTATACTGTCTCCAAAAATCCTGACTGTTTCTGTGAGTGCACATGTGTGTGCTTTTTAGTGGTAATTAGGACGTTGGGAGAGGCTTGTGACAGACTTGTCATGGTCACAGCCTGCCCAGTGGAAAGGAGCTGGTCAGTGGGGTGGATGCAGGTCAAGAGCCAGCTGCTGCCGCACCGTTCACTGTCTGGAAGCACTCCGAGAATATTAAATCACCGAGGCCCAAGCCAAGATGCTCCCTCATTTATAGAGAACAACAAAGCCTCCGCACAGGGATGTTGTGACTAATTCATGCTGCTGAAACGTTAGACTCTCACAAAATAAAAATGAACCGGCCATAATAAATGATGATGCCACACGGGCATTATGGTAAATGACTGAATGCGAAGTTCTGTGTTTGTTGCTCTTTTCTTTAACTTAAAGCAAAAAAAAAAAAAAAAAAGAAATCAGCCCCAGAGGCAAGAATTACAACATTGTGTTGTTACCGTAATAAATCTGTATGGTCTTATACAGTAACTCCTGTACATCTGCCTCCAACAGAGAGGCTCTATTACAACATGAGATGTATTAAATACAGCACCCATGGGGATGCACGGCTGATGACCTTGGTGACGACGTGCTATTAATTCTATTGATGGATTATGATTATCACAACAATAACAGGGATGTTTTCTCTTCTTCTCTGCAGCACCTGGGCTCTCTCTCTCTCTCTTGCTGCTGCCTCTGCTCATAACACTCATAATCACATCGATCAGCCCAAAATGTAACCGCATCCGGGGACACTAAACACGTCCATTTGTTTGCAGTTGTAATGTCTTCTGCGCGCCTCAATCAGACACCTGTCACACACACACACCTGCTACCTCAGTGCTGTAAGAGAAAGGGCTGAGTGGGGCCCCTTTGTTTCCTCACAGAGTTTATAATCAGCATGCTGTTTCCAATCTGCTACCACCATTTTTCAATTTCCCATTTCCCTTTTCTCAGTCAAATCACTGCTATCAATCAGGTATGTGTGTGAGGGGGGGCATGGAGAGAGAAAGGTGGAGATTGTGTGACAGAGAGAGAGAGAGGGAGAGAGAGAGAGAGAGAGAGAGAGAGAGAGGGAGTTGGGGGGTGAAGAGGGAGAGAGCAGAGAGGTTTCTTGATGGAACCATCTCCTGCCCCAGGCCCCATTAGTCAGAGATTGGAGGAATGTGCGCGTGCGCGCGCACAAGCGTGTTGGAAGAATGCGCAACCCTCCCAGCGTGTCTGTCAATACTAGGCCATTTCCCAGCTCCCACAACATCGAAATGAGGCGCAATACATGCTGCTGACATTGCCTTCTCTATTTGAGTTCTCCTAAATGGATATTCAACACAGTTACGTTCCTTCGGCATTGTGCCGGCACTGTTCTGGTTACCGCCATCAAGACTAGAGCCAAGCATCACCGAGTCACAACACAATTACTGTACAACCGCAACACAATGTCTCATCCATATCTGCATACCATCCAGTGGAGATGCCTTCGGGAGGAGCATAACGGATTGATGTTCGCAGTCAATAGAAAGCGTGCCACAACAGATGCATGGGCACTTGTTATCTGAAGTCATATTGATCACACGTGACAAAAGATGCCTGTGCTGCGCTGACTGGCTTTGAGGAGAGGAAACTGTCTCTGTGCTCTGATAGTCTTGTCGTTTCATCTGACACGCCGAGTGCTATCGCAGAAGAAATACAAAGTGCTCCGCTTCTATACGTGAGAGGTGAATTAACCTGCAAACGGAAATGGCGGAAGAAAAGGCACGCAAACAAACACGCAGTAGGCTGGTGCAGTTTTATGCCGACGATGCAATATGCTCCGTAGTGTTTTACAGAGTGCATTGATTAAAAGGGAGATCTATTTGAAGTGGCGTGCAAAATGGCAGCCATAGTAAATTCACAATGGCAGGGTAATATACGGCTTCACTGCTTTCATTTATTCACAGCTTGACATTTCCTCCCTTGCACACAGAGTGTGCTCTAACTGTGTGCCAATGGCCACATCATTTAGACTGGACCCACATGAATATTTAACATTAGCGCCTGGCTCGTGGCTTCCAGAAAATGAATTATTTTTAGTGAGCTTTGCAGAGACAACCTGGAAAACCCTCACAATGGTGATGAATCACTGGGGAGTTTATGTTGTATTTAAGCCCGCAAAACAAATGGCTATCAATCATTTGAAGTTGCCATTCTTGGCAGCTAGACATCCCCTTTCAGATAGTATATATATATGTATATGTTACAGTATGTTTAGGTAACTCAGGACGGTAAGATTAAGAGCGCTTGTTTTGTCGTTCACCACACACTAATCACCACCAGATGGCGACGACAGCCCATAGACAGCCATTCACTAGTGCAGGCACTGACGTCACTCGTTTGCGACTCTCTTTCTTTATTTACTAGCCTAGCTGGGCGGTGTTTAGCCATTAGCTTAGCCATTAGCTTAGCCATTAGCTTACTATGAGCGTTTATCGGCCACTCGCACCTGCGGCGCTCGGGGGCGAAGAGCAGGACCAAGGTCCGCTGGCCTTCGCGCCGCTTGCAATGTCGTGGACAATCGAGCGGCCCCGCCTGGAGGACGTTGTTGTGGGCGACCGCTTTTTCCGCCCCGTGCTGCACGGCGAGTGCTCCGTTTCTCGACCGTACTGTTTCTCTAACAAACCGTGACATATATATATATAATTATATTATATATATATATATATAATTATATTATTATATTATTATATTATTATTATTTTCTTAGCAGGATCGGCTGCCAGAGCCTTGGATTTGTGTAACAAACTGGTTCTTCTAAAGTGTACAATAATGGTACCAGAAGCTGAGCTTGTTAGAGAGAACAAGAGGCTCACCATGCACAAAGGATGAAACAGTGACCACACTGCTGCTTCAATTATTCAACAACTAAATCCGTTTGTACAGAAAAGAGTTCTACTTTACCTTTACCGTTTATTACTAATTATTTATGCAACTAGAACAAACTGCTTTCTGGTAATAGAAGTACAGTATATGTGGGTCTGATATCATATGATGTCATACCAGGGACGTGCTGGGCCCCTGATTCAGCCTGGGAAAAAGAGTTGGAGAGGCCCTCATTGCGTGCTATAGAGAGAGATCTCTCTCTCTAGCGCTGCTGCTACTCAAAAGATTTGCCATTTCAGATCATGACAAGTGATTTAAACTAGTGAAAACAGCCGATCTACAAGCACACAACGCCTCGCACCGTGAGGCGTTGTGTGCTTGTAGATCTGCTGTTTTCACTACTTTTGTGCAACGGCCTTATATGATGAAGCAGGTCTTTGCTTTGCGAAAGAAATTGTAAATTTGAAACTTGGTGATACAAGGTTTCTGCCCGACAGTGACGATTTACTTTGTTGGCCGCCCAGCCCCCAAAATGGAACGAAGGCCGACATTTTATTTCTAATTTTCTCCTAATGGCCGGCCTGGACCGGCCGGGAATGAACCGGCCGTTCGGGAGTTGTCCCGCTTTTCCCAATGGCCAGCACGTCCCTGTGTCATACACATTTTGTACCATTACAGAGGGAAATCATTTTGCTTCGTCAAAATGAAAAGGTTTGAGATTAAAGCGACGAGAGATTAAAGCAGGGGAGTTGTTCATAATTAAATCAGACCTTTCTGCCCCACCTGTCATAAGTAGGTTTCCTTTGATTGGAAGTAATTACCTCCACAGCTAATTTAGCCTTGATAGCAACCACATATAGACTTTAGGAAGCCTGCCAATCATCAAGTTTAAAAATAATGCATCTGTATGTACTCACTATATCTCTCTCACACACACGCATGCACACACACGCAAGCGCGCGCACGCACACACACACACACACACACACTAAGCACACACACACACACACACACACACACACACACACACACACTAAGCACACACACACTAAGTACCTTAAAACTTGTGAGACATACTGTATAGAGTTTATAAAATTCTCCAATAACTTGACAGTTTCATTAAGAAAGATTATTGTGACCCTGAAGTTTTAATCTTCCAGATAAAGTAAAATCGTTTTTACAACCATGCTGAAGGCTGAACTTCATTTCCAACAACATACAACCTGAGATGAGATTTGGCTTCTCTAATTGCCTCAATTGATTAAAACGAAACTATTCTGGCAGGCTGAGCAAGGCAAAGTGGAGTCGAGCAACACTGCCCTACAAAGGCAGAGTGCAGTAACTACGTTTTCAGACACACCGACTTATTTTTGTCGCCCAAAGGTCAAATTAGCCTTCATGATATTGGGGGATGAACAATTACCTCAAGAACAGATATACAATCAGTGTAATATCACTTGTATGTCTGTATCTCATTTGGCTGTTCAGCTGTAACACTTTTAAACCCATTTTTCAGTGAAATTCGTGAACGTAGTTACTGCACTCTGCCTTTGTAGGGCAGAACTGTGGACACAAGATTCAGGGTAAGATATCCCCAAGTGGCCCAACACCTGAGTCAGTCAGAGAGATAGTCCTGCTTGCTGGAATTGGTTGGGAGCAAGACACAAGACAGTGTGGGCGCAAATGCCTGCATTATTCTTTGTCGTACAATGATGCCACTTGCTGAAAATAGCCGATACACAAGCTCACAATGCATCGCATTGAGCTTGGAGATCAAGGGTCTTCAACAGGGGGTCTGGGACCCCTAGGGGGTCCCCAGAGTTACAACTATAATATTTTTGTGTGATAGAAACGTTTTTGCTGCTTTTTTATATTAACCATTTGAACCCTAGCGTCCCTATTCTAAGAACTTTAACCAAAAATAGCAGACGCACAAGCTCACAACACCTCGCGCTGCAAGGCGTTGTGAGCTTGTAGATCGGCTATTTTCGGCAAAGAGGTTTGGTCTAGAGGGGGAAAAGAGCAGACTAAGTACAGAGTGAAAGGTTAAGGTTATTAAGTATTGACGGCTCAAGTGGTTAAATATCTGAAAACATGAATCCAAAATACACTGATGATCATGCTGTCAAACAATGAAACTATGGAATCTATGAAAAGGTTGTGGGGGTCCCTGCTTCATCTCTCTCTCTAGGGGTCCTTGGCCAGAAAACGTTGAAGATAATAGTAACCTTTTAGCATACAGCTTCCCGTGCCCATGTTGCTATTTCATGGTGTGTGATTGGGTGTGAGTGACGTGCAAGCGCTTGGGATGAGTAATTGAGCATTCAGATCTCCGGTGACAAAGCAAACAGGGCAACATGTCATTTCCAATGTAAGTAACTGACATGAAGCTACAGACATATGTGCTCTATTGCTACTGGAGGCATAAACCAGTCACAAGTTCAGAGGAAGTGGTTTTACCATTTCCACCTTGTCTTCTCTCCCGAATGTTACCGGTGCCAACGAAATGTAGGGTGAAAATATTTCCGTCTGGTCGAGCACCATTTGAAGGGCCACTCTGCGACAATGTAGCTGCGCCACGCTTGACTGTTTTGTAGTTTTGTTGCCTGTAGTCTTAAGGCACGCCAGTCGGCTGGAGTTCAGTGATTCATTTATTTATTGGTTGGGTTAGTGTCAGGCATGAGGGAAATTGAGACTACGGCAAATGTGGGAAGTTTGTGAGCATGTCATTATGTCAATCCGTAGGTGTCTCAAGATAACTGGAGTTTGTTCTATGTGTGTACTATACGTGTGTGTGTGTGTGTGTGTGTGTGTGTGTGTGTGTGTGTGTGTGTGTGTGGTGTGGGTGTGGGTGTGGGTCTGTGTGTGCACTGTGCACTACACAAAAGCTGCCTTTGACTGAATCCATATTCAGTGAACGAACTGTTGCTTTGCGTCTACTCTGTATAAAGGTGTTATGCGGGGGGAAAACATCAAAAACTGTGCTTGTGATTATCTATTTATGTGTATTGTGCCTGTGCCTGTGCCTGTGTGTGTGTGCATGTGCGTGTGTGCGTGTGTATGTGTGTGCGTGCGTGTGTGTGTGTGTGTGAGCGTGCGTCTGCGTGCATGCATGGAGTGTGATGCGTGAGTGCTGCCTGCAGTGCACACAAGCCTGTTAAAAAGCAGAGAGGCACAGGGGGACAGATGCATCTCTCTCTGTGCCCAACATGAAACACAGGAAACAGGCTCTTTGATCATTACCTGCCTGCCAGTCTACCCTCCACTGGGACAGCCCATTACTGCTGCTGATGTGCTGTTCTGACAGCCCAGAAAGACACATGCAAACTCATAACCGAAATGAGGGAAAACAGCACAACTATCAGCGTAACTCGTGTCATCATTCAAACCTGTCCCCATGGAGATATAACCACCAGTAATATCAGTAATTCACAAAATGTGGAGTCCACGGGTCTGTTCGTAATGCCGTGTGAATATGAAATGTGCAGTGCTTGCTCAGACACAAATGTCTGTCCAACAGTTTCAATGTGTAACTGTTAGGCTGCAGAAATATACAATAGCAGCGGATAAACGTGGTTCTGTATACAAGTATAATATTGCAAATTTCAATATTCACATCACTAAAGTACTGTATATATGGCGTCTGGATTGGATTGCACAATGACTCATATGGCTAGCACATTGGCCTCACAGCAAGAAGTTCCTGGATTTGAAGAAGAGTTTTCACCCGTATCCACATAGGGTTCCCTACAGGTGTAGAGGAAACATTCTGTACTCCTGCCAGTGCCAAAAGAAATGGCCTCCTACTAGCTGACACTAAAATGCAATACATGGTTTGATTCCCGAACTACCGTTGCTGCGTGTCACTCCCCATCTCTCTCCCCATTTCCTGTCAGTCTACTGTCCTATCAATAAAGGCAAAAAGTCCCAAAGCATATCTTAAAAGAAATATATGCAATACATAAAAAATACGATATCAGTTCACTGCTTTTCTGTGGAGCGCTTCCCCACCCCTTGTTAGATTGACAGGTTAACTTGGGTCTGGTGAGATGCCTTTGTGACCAGTACACCTTCAACGACCCAGAAAGAGCAGAGACACTTCGGTCGGCTATTCTAAAACTATCAATAATTTTTGTTGTGATTCTTCTATTACTTTTTTGAATAATTTAACAATCCAGGAGCACAGTTTTTTTTATACTTTTTTATAACAATGAATCGATTAACCACTCAAGCCTGTGAAAACAGAAGATCGATAAGCTCACAACACGTTGCAATGCGGCACATTGTGAGCTCATAGATCAGCTATTTTCCCTATTTATGTTTTCAATATTTTGAACCTTTTCACCTACAGTATGTAGAGAGAAAACATGATATCACACCATTGAAATGAATAGCAGAAAACCTCAAAAGATGGTGCCACCTGTCCATTGAACTCAATGAACTCAATGTTGCAACTGTACAGTGTAATGCAGCGTAAAATTAAATGTGCTGTGATCTATGATACATAGCATATGATACAGCATAACAGTTTATTTAAGGTCAAAAGCAATGACATGGCAGAAACGACATGTTCTTTAGATACAGTAGTAAGATGTCATGTCTGTGTGCTTCCGGTACCATGTGACATGACAGGCACTGAGCCAGCCAGAGACTTAATCACTGTAACATATTCATTCAGACAGCCACACTCACTGATAAACATTAATCGTATTAACCCTGCTGTTCCTATTTTGGGCATGTCATTATGCGGAAATTCTCAAAAATAGCATAACAACTAAAATGTACCTCGTTGTAGGACAAATAGTAAAATGTGACATGTTGTGCAGTGTTGTTTTTGACAGCAAATTTTGATTTAGTTTTAGTCATAGTCTTTTGAATAAAATCTCATTTAGTTTAGTCATAATTTAGTCTCCTGAAAAGTTTTAGTTTTAGTCTAATTTTAGTCGACTAAATATCATGAGATTTTAGTTGACTTAAATCTACAGTTGATTTAGTCAACTAAAATGTATTATGGCAGGCCTTGATGGCATCGTAATGACTGATTTTACACTCGGTTGCATGCTGAAAATAGCCGATCTACAAGCTCACAACTGAGCTTGTAGATCTGCTATTTTCAGCAAGCAACACCTGAGAGCAACCAAATATAAAATGACTTTCTCCTCCATTCGTCCCTCCCTAAAGTTTTTTTATTTTGTTGACGAAATTGTCAATATATTTAGTCTTAGTTTTAGTCATCACAGCTTAGTTTTTATTTCGTTTTTATTTAGTTTTCGTCAGTGAAAAAAAACACAGTCGACAAACATTTTTTGTCATAGTTTTAGTTGACGAAATCAACACTGATGTTGTGACCTTGTAGATCTGCTATGTTTGTAATTTTTTGCCCATAATTACATGCAAAAAATAGGGACGCTAGATTGAAAGATGTACTCTGTCGTATGTCTGTGTCACACGATATAAATAGCAGATCTTCAGGTGTGTTGTGGTGCAAACTAGCCTTCCAAATACGTGAGCAATTTGCGAGCATCCTGCACGTTTGCATGTCTCTCAAAGGATCCTTTAAAATAAATAAAAAACATGTTTTCCTACATTTACAGCACAGTTGCAGTGGTTTTGGAACTAAATGATGAATGATGTTTCCCTTATTATAGCCTTACATTTTTTGTTAGAGAATTCTGTCTACTATCAGTACTACCCTACAGCAACAAATATAGTATTACTATACTACTACTATTAATTATAATTATCAGCATTATTATACTAATAATCTTCATAATAAAGCTTATCATTTTCATGTGGTGGTTTGCATGCTGCATTGCAATTCTCAGGCCAAGGGAGACAGTGAAGAGATGTAATCAGAGAGAGAGAGAGGGGGGGGGGGGTTTGCTAATCTGGTACAACTTTGCTGACACATAGACAGATTAGTCACGCCTCTCATTCTGAATCAATCCTGCATCCACACGCTCAGTGCTATAGCTTGATTGGAGGGGATAGTATGTTACCTCAGGGATGTATGGGCCTGACAATGACAGGGCAGTGGGAGTCACAGAGAAGAAGGCACGCACGCACGCACGCACGCACGCACGCACGCACGCACGCACGCACGCACGCACACACACACACACACACACACACACACACACACACACACACACACACACACACACACACACACTGTCAGAGGGAACCAAAGACGAGACAGAGAGGCACACAGAGAGAGAGAGAGAGAGAGAGAGAGAGAGAGAGAGAGAGAATAGAGGGGGTGGGATTAGCAAGGGAAATTTGGGGAAATCTTCAGAGAAAGTGTCTGAAGCTTTAACGCTCCCATGGGCTGATGACACTGACACAAGTAGTGGAAAACTCCCCGGCAGCCATGAATCACTAGTCTCCTGACCAGAATATAACTCCATGCAATGAAAATACTGCAAATCACAGGAGGACGGTCTGTTTTAACACTCCTTTGGAGGGTTAGCTAGCGCTCCAGGAGAAGATCACAGGATAGAAGGCTGTTTGCTTTAGTCAGTGCTAGGAGCCTAGCACTGGGATGTCAGTATAAATACTCAGTGTTGTCGTCAGCTCTGTGCTGCCGCACGGTTCTGTCCCAAAACCCCAGCATCAGCATTATATCCTAAGCAGGGCTAAACAGACGCACAGTTGAAGCACAGTTGTGTACCTCTCTCTGCCGAGTCTTGGTTTTCAGAGATGCTGTATGGGCCAACTTTGTTCCTGGATATTGCCATCATAACCTGTCCTCATACATACATGTACAGCAGGGTTCCCCAATAGGCGGCCCGCGGGCCATTTGCGGCCCGCGGGGGGCTACTGTCTGACCCACTCCAACCCCAGTAATAATGGTGGTATAAGAGCAGCAACAACACTAGTATATTGTTGTTTTCGCATGGAAATCTCGTATCTCCAAATTTGTACGTTCTTTCGCAAATCATACAAGGCCGTCGCACAAAAGTAGTGAAAACAGCCAATCTACAAGCACACAACGCCTCGCATCGCGAGGCGTTCTGTGCTTGTAGATCGGCTGTTTTCACTAGTTAAAATAATTTTTAAAATGATAAATGCAAAACGAACTGTTTTGGACATATAAGATTTTCACCCGACAACGACGATATCTGAACTGTCGCTGGAGTAGCAGGAACGCTGCTGTCGCCCCCTGCAATGTTATGGCCCTCGGCTTGGTAACCTAGACATAATTCGGCCCTTGAGGAAAACTAAATGGGGAACCCTGATGTACAGTATGTGCTTAAGGTGGAAGGAGGTGTGTAAGGTGGAAGGAGGTGTGGTTCATTGGCTAATAGAGCTAATGCACTACGCAATAATCTGTCTATGATAGCAAGTAGAAATCTACATCTGATTCGAAGGTTAATCCTGTTTACCCATATTCGGTTGTTACAAGCCATGGCCAGCTTTAGTCTTCTGACTGTCTAGTAGCGCAAGCAATTTCTGCACGAAGGTTTCTATGGTCAGTAAGATGTCCTGTATCGGAATGAAAAAGTTCACCTGCAAAAGTTAGAAATAAACATTATAATTTCTATTATAGTCATATTGATTCACCGTTTTTAATTTTACAATGATCATATTCTAAGGGCAGAAATGATTTATTTAAGTCGATCACCTTTTTCCAAATGTCCATGTCCAGATAATATGTCTCCTTGTTGTATATCTATCTATAAATGCGAGAAGTCTCTGCGTGCGTGTCTGCGTGTGTGTCTGTCTGTAATCCGCGTATCTCGAGAACCGTTCGTCCCACCGGCTTCAGATTCGGCACGCGCGCTCCCCGCCGCGGCACGGAGTGCAGTGCCGGGCCTCGACCCGACCCGACGCGCGGTTTTCCCTAACCGCCGCGAAACGTTCGGAATCTCCTTATGCGGAAATCGGCGCAAAATCGGCGCAAGCGCTGAGTCATTGTGACATCACTGCAGTGCCGGGCGCAAGCGCTGATTCATTGTGACATCACTGCAGTGCCGGGCCTTGCCTCGACCCGACAGATATCTCCGTATATGGGCATAAGACTGAGAACTGGGGCCTAGCCTCGAACCGACAGATATCTCCGTATATGGGCATAAAAGGGACACAGACAGATATATGGGCATAAAAGGGACACAGACTGAGATCTCCATATATGGGCAGATACAGAGATCTCCATATATGGGCAATACAGGGGCCTTGCCTCGACCCGACAGATATCTCCGTATATGGGCATAAAAGGGACACAGACAGATATATGGGCATAAAAGGGACACAGATTGAGATCTCCATATATGGGCATATGGGCAGAATAAAAGGGACACAGACTGATACAGAGATCTCCATATATGGGCATATGGGCAGATACAGAGATCTCCATATATGGGCATATGGGCATAAAATGGATGCAGATATATGGGCATAAAAGGGACACAGACAGAGATCTCCATATATGGGCATATGGGCAGATACAGAGAACTCCATATATGACTGATACAGAGATCTCCATATATGGGCATATGGGCAGATACAGAGATCTCCATATATGGGCATATGGGCATAAAATGGACGCAGATATATGGGCATAAAAGGGACACAGACAGAGATCTCCATATATGGGCATATGGGCAGATACAGAGATCTCCATATATGGGCATATGGGCATAAAAGATGGACACAGATAGAGTATATGCACGCTCCCCACCGCGGCATATATGAGCATAAATAGACACAGGCAAACAGATGGTCAAAACGGGTCCTATGACAACAGGTATTATGGGATGAGCATAAATGGACACAGGCAAACAGATGGTCAATACAGGTCCTACAGAGATCTCCATATATGGGCATAAAATGGACGCAGACAGACAGATAACTCCATATATGGGCATAAATGGACACAGGCGGCTTCAGATTCGGCACGCGCGCTCCCCGCCGCGGCACGGAGTGCAGTGCCGGGCCTCGACCCGACCCGACGCGCGGTTTTCCCTAACCGCCGCGAAACGTTCGGAATCTCCTTATGCGGAAATCGGCGCAAAATCGGCGCAAGCGCTGAGTCATTGTGACATCACTGCAGTGCCGGGCGCAAGCGCTGATTCATTGTGACATCACTGCAGTGCCGGGCCTTGCCTCGACCCGACAGATATCTCCGTATATGGGCATAAGACTGAGAACTGGGGCCTAGCCTCGAACCGACAGATATCTCCGTATATGGGCATAAAAGGGACACAGACAGATATATGGGCATAAAAGGGACACAGACTGAGATCTCCATATATGGGCAGATACAGAGATCTCCATATATGGGCAATACAGGGGCCTTGCCTCGACCCGACAGATATCTCCGTATATGGGCATAAAAGGGACACAGACAGATATATGGGCATAAAAGGGACACAGATTGAGATCTCCATATATGGGCATATGGGCAGAATAAAAGGGACACAGACTGATACAGAGATCTCCATATATGGGCATATGGGCAGATACAGAGATCTCCATATATGGGCATATGGGCATAAAATGGATGCAGATATATGGGCATAAAAGGGACACAGACAGAGATCTCCATATATGGGCATATGGGCAGATACAGAGATCTCCATATATGACTGATACAGAGATCTCCATATATGGGCATATGGGCAGATACAGAGATCTCCATATATGGGCATATGGGCATAAAATGGACGCAGATATATGGGCATAAAAGGGACACAGACAGAGATCTCCATATATGGGCATATGGGCAGATACAGAGATCTCCATATATGGGCATATGGGCATAAAAGATGGACACAGATAGAGTATATGCACGCTCCCCACCGCGGCATATATGAGCATAAATAGACACAGGCAAACAGATGGTCAAAACGGGTCCTATGACAACAGGTATTATGGGATGAGCATAAATGGACACAGGCAAACAGATGGTCAATACAGGTCCTACAGAGATCTCCATATATGGGCATAAAATGGACGCAGACAGACAGATAACTCCATATATGGGCATAAATGGACACAGGCAAACAGATGGTCAAAACGGGTCCTACAGAGATCTCCATATATGGACATAAAATGGACGTAGACAGATAGATATCAACCATATATGGGCATAAATGATAAATGGACACACGCAAACAGATGGTCAAAACAGATCCTATGACAACAGGTATAATGGGGTTTGCATTAAAGGGCGGGGCATTCATCCCCTATTTACATTGTTCCCGAGTTGGCCAGGGCGCCGACTAGACGCTCGGCCGCCCGAAGGGCGGCCGAGCTTCTAGTTTTATGAATAAGGTGTGCTGTAGAGTAATAGTTTTCATTCCCAGGTACGATTACCAGGGTCAATTTCAACAAAGCAAATAGTTATACTGTAGTTACAGTATGTGAAAATCCTATGACATCTACAGTATCACATCTATCATCATACATACAATCCCTTTTATGCCCATACATGGAGATCCCTGTCTGAACCAGCCACACAGATATGGGCTGTCTTCCTCCATATAAGGGCATTCCCATCCTGTTAGATATGGGCTTAATATTGATGACATCAGGGATCTCCATATATGGGCATAAAAGGGATTATGTTAGAGTGGTTCCCATGACATCACAACATGGGCATAAATCCCTTTTATGCCCATACTGTACATGGAGATCCCTGTCTGAACCAGCCACACAGATATGGGCCATGTCTTGGCAATCTGGCCAGTGATGTATATCACACTTTTGATGTCACAGTGATGTCTCAGGTGTCAGGCATTATAGACAGACAGAGATATACGGTCAAGCTGTGACGGTTCACATATTAAACTGCGACATATGGTAGCAATAACACACATAGCTTACTGTAAAGCTCATTACTGCTGCAAAGCACACAATCAGTCAATCAACTTCAGGAGCAGGGTGCCGATCTACAGTAGCTGTGTCAGGATCAAGCTGCCATTCAACTCTTTAAACACACTGTTATACTCTGATCACTCAACAACCTGGTCATGACATGGCACACTTTCCTCTGACTTCTCAGTCTTTGATGGATGCTGTCTGCTGTGATGCTTTCATCTCCCCCCCTCCCCCCAAAAAAATAAAGAATACAAAAAAAATAACAAACAAAAAAAGTGAGAAGAAGAAAAAAATCAACAACACAAACACCCATGGTTAGACATGAAAGGACAGAGATATTTCTAAACTGACAGCACTTCAAAGGGGATTGAGCAGATTCAAAGGGTGTCATGGAGACGATATTCAAAAGCCTTAGTCACCTGTAATCCACTGCTAATACTCAGTCCCCAGGACTGCATAATAACATGCATCTTGCGGACCTTATTGAATGCGGAGATGCACAAAGGCACAAGGTTGATCCATTTTATGGCGCCGCTCGCTGCACATGCAGTGCTTCCAATGTGACTCACAGCTGCTTTACTTCCAGGTAGAAGTGTTTGTGTTGAAGCTAAGTTTGTCTGTCTTGCTCCAGCACACCAAGAGGAAGAATTGTGTCTACCAGGCACAGCTCATGAATATATCAGTGTCATTACCCATCAGCAGCTGTTTCATCGTGACAACTATTCTGGGAACTGGCACGTACCTCAATGTTTTCCTTGTCCCACTCATTGTCTCGTTCTTTCATCAACTCAGCTCTCTGTTTGTATTGCCTATTCCAAAACACTGAGCTCTTTCTGCAGTTGGTAGGTGTATCCTTAAAAGTGAGCCCCTCCGTGTTGACATCCACTAGAGATCATAGCATTAAAGACTAACTTGCTGCTGAAGATATTTTGTATTGTTTATTTATTTTTTTCTATTAAACCGCCACACCTGTGACTTTATTTTTTATTTTCACAGATTTTTTATGTAAGACAGTTGGTATAATCAACAAAAGAATACTTGACGTGAATCTAGCCTTTTCTGTGTTTTAGACGATATTGGCTTCTGGTCTTCTCAGGTTGCCTGTTCATTTTTCTCTCTGACGTCTGCACACTCAAGCGGTGCACTCACACATGCAAAGAAAGGCACAGATGCGTGACAGGATTTCTGCTAAGGAGAGAGACATTATGGTCTATGGACAAACTATTCTACATTTTTAAAATGTTAAGAAATTTTATCATAAACCTGCCCAAATATTCAAATTCCATGCACTTATGTGTTAATATACTGTACTGTATGAAATCTATTTCCAGACTCAATCCTGTGATTCTTTCCGCATGGCAAAAATCACAGGTTTGGATATAAATTAAAGGTAAAATACTGTGAGGTGTGGGAACATCTCATCATATGTTCACACATCAGATAACAAGTTTTGCATTTCATTATGATTTTATGTGGAGGAAACAATGTATAACTTAATTGTCTAATGCAGGGGTTCCCAAACTTTTTTGTCTCAGGGCACCCCATGAATATTTTTTTAATCCGAGGCACCCCTACATTATGATTTTCACTCCCAGCACCTTATATTTATAGCATATCGTCGTTGTCGGGTGGATACCTTGTATGTCGAAAACCGTTCATTTTGTATTTATCATCTATAAAATGTACTAAACTAGTGAAAACAGCAGATTTACAAGCACACTAGATCGGCTGTTTTTACTAGTTTTGTGCGACAGAGGTTTCTGCCTGACAGTGACGATATTTTAGTGATTGTTTTGCGAGGAAAACGTTGAGATAATAGCCATTTTGGTTAGAACTGACTGAAAATAACTTTGTACTTCAAGTTTAAAACGATACTAAATATTTTTTCAAGTGTCCAAATAAATTCAAAATATTATCAAATCATCTCGCGGCACCCCTGGACTGCCGTCGCGGCACCCCAGGGTGCCCCGTCACCCACTTTGAAAACCCCTGGTCTAATGTAAGGCATCAACACGTTGGAATGAAACTGAGTACATTGTCTAATAGAGGAACACTATAATCATAAGCCAGCAGCACCGGTGCCACCATAGCAGAAATGGGAGGGGGAAAAAAATCATTTGGCAGAACACTAACAAGCTCTTGTGGGAGATTGATCTTAAAAGAGCGCGAATTTTCATTTCCATTTGATTGCCCTCTCAAAGCGGTGCATATTATTTTGTCACATGTGGCAAACAAAGTCCACTCCATAAAAAAATGCAATCTTTAAACGTTTCAGTTTCTGCACAACTATGCCGTCTTCACTTCACCAAAAGCCAACGGATTGTTTGGACTGAAGGCGAGGCATGTGGCATACTAAAGGAAAAATGACAACTCATCTTTTAGAGAAATCACGGCACTAACATCACCCCTTTCTGCGAGCAGATTTCTATTCGTCCCGAGTACAAGAAGTTAATACTCTAACTATGAGTGTTCAGGATGTAGAAAAGGGCCTGAATATTGCCTTTCAGCTTTCATTTGGAAGGAATTGGGTAAAATGTTGATTCAAAATCTATTTACAATATCGTCACTGTTGGGCAGAAACCTCTTATACCTCTAAGTTTCAAATGTGTGTTTTTTCGTTAAGTAAAGCCCCGCTTCATCATACAAGACTGTCACACAAAACTAGTGGAAATAGCAGATCTACAGGCACACAACGCCTCGCGATGCAAGGCGTTGTGTGCTTGTAGATCAGCTATTTCACAATTTTAAATATTTTTTTAAATGATAAAATACAAAATGAACAGTTTTGGACATACAAGGTTTCCACCCGACAATGACAATTTACAATATACTCCCCATTGTCCATAGCCTCCATGTAAGAATTGTTGATGGATGGAAGGTGACAAATGAGAGTGGTGTCGTGCAACCACAGGAGGTGTGAGTGACCGCCCAGCGATGTGAGTCTGCTCCACCTTAGTTGGGTCTGATGATGATGTATGTCTTTGCTGGCAAAAAAAATAAATAAAGCTGAGCGCTGCTAAATCTCACTTCTCTGATTATTGCAGTCACTTTAGATTTATCATTATATATAGAGAGATTTGGCAGTCAATTTCATAGACTTAAACACAATCCCTCAGGGAAGTGCTAAGGTCAACAACCATCCGTAAATAATCCCTAATGCGTGATTTATACTTAGTTGTGTGCCGGTGTTGCGCACGGAAATGGCTGATCTGCAAGCTCTCAGCACGTTGCAGCGCGTAGCGCCGTGAGCTTGCAGATCTGGCATTTTTGGTGAATCTTCTGTGAGTCTTCCACTAAATGGAATTCAAAATGGATCAATAGGATGTTGTGATTCAAACTCTAAAACCCACTCTTTTGCTTATCAGCAAACCTCTCTCCCAGCACTTTCTGGTAATCAATTATTAAAATCAACTTCACATTGTCCCCGTGTGTGTTTACAATTTGGGGAAATCAGATTTATTCTGTAGGCTAAGACTTCTGAGAGGCAATTTTTCATCTGAGTGGCCTTTAGCATTTCTTATTAAAATACATTATTGTTCTTGTAGATTTATTTATTCCATGTGATAGCTCATTAGTCAGATTAATGTAATGTACTCTCCTCTTGGTAGAAGCAGTGTGCTTGCAAAGGGGACTGTGTTCCTGTTTAAATAAAAGACACGAGGGAAAGTTCAAGTGCGCTGTGCACTCACATCATTTCTGTTTTAAGTAGGATGAATAACCCTTGATTAAACTTTCAGAAGATGGAATCTATTGTAATCTTAGCACATTCAGAAGATGTATGCACTAGCTATCATTCATACTATGTAGCCTAAACTATCTCATGGGATGCTGAGGCTGCAATGTAATGGCAGGCCATTTTAATACTGTATACGTATAGTACTGTAAGCCAAAATCAATGTAAGGCTGTCCATCCTAGTTTACACAAATACATTAGCCCGAGTTAGATTGTTAATGTTTGCGTCGTATGTACTGTAGCGTGCTGTACATTTGCATTCAGCCTTAAAGGGACAGATCAGTGATCTGGCGTGTTTCGTTTCCATTGACTAGGACTTGCAGTATACTTGACATTACCGCGACCGTTTAACAAAGCATCCAGCGATTTGTTCGATTTCTGAGGACAAGTTTGGGTACAGTTCATTCCAGTACGGTATGCAAATCAACGTACTCAGACATGACACTTGCTTGAGATCGAACAACAATATGGTGTTACTATCTCAAAGTTCCCTTATTTCAGTCCCTTTTAAAGCAATTCTTTTCCTTTCCTTTGTGAGTTTCAAAAACTCACAACATTCAACGGACTTAAACCCACCGTTCCTGAACATCTGATATTACACTTCATAGTGGAACAGAAATATAGTGGAACAGAAATAAGTGACTTCAGGACACACCTTTATTTTGGGGAAACAACACGTGCTACTGCTGTGTTCCCTCCCTCTGGCCTATTCACGGTCAGTGACATTTACCCATTTAGAACGGGTACACATTATTGTGTATCATTATTTTATGCTTTAACTATAAAAAAATAGATATACAAGCTGCCGCGCTGCGAGCTTGTAGATCTGCTATTTTTGAAAAATCTTGAAAATTAGAATTCTTACCCGATTCTATAAGTGTCTTTTGAAACCTATGTTTCTATGTCAGCAATCTGGCTAGCCATCGTCAAAGAAAAGGTCCTTTTCGCTTAACTGGAGCTCAGTTAGTCTGTTCTTGAGAGACTACTATGTCAGTGTTTCTCAAACCTTTTCATGTGAAGGACCCCCAAAATGATATTTATTTGGCCACGGATCCCCATCCCAAAATATTTAGTCCCAGGGACCACCCAGAAGCAAAATTTGAGTTACAATCGTTCGCTTTGAAAATACATTATATTCAAAGATTTGCACACATTTTCACGACTTTTTCAAAAATAGCAGATCTACAAGCTCGCAGCGCGGCACTCAGTGCCGTGCTGTGAGCTTGTATATCTGCTATTTTTCACTGGTTAAAGCATTCAATAATTCTAGGCCTAAATGGGTTAAGTACAATTTGAGTTATTTGTACTTTACTTGAGTAAGGCTGAAGCCACGCCAAAGTACCACCTATGAGAGTGGATTCCCCACTCCACCAATGCATCCATTTTTGCAGAAATCCTCTACTGGCAGGAAACCGCTCCATTCCCATTGAAATGCAATGGCAGAATGGGGAATCCACTCTCGTACTTTGCTTCAGCCTATTTCCAATTTCCAATATTTTAACTTCTACTCCACTACATCTTGGATCCAAATATTGTACTTTTACTCCACAAATGTATTTGAAAACTTTAGTTTCTAGTTACTTTGCAGATATATATATAATATTATAAAACATACATGAATGACTTTAGCCCTATTTTATACCTAGGTTATTTGAAAATAGCTGATCTATAAGCTCACAACGCGACGCATCGCGACATTTTGTACTTTTACTTTTGGTACTTTAAGTACATTTTGATGCCAATACTTTTGTACTTTTACTCAAGTAAATAGTGAATTCCTGACTTCTACTTGTAATGGAGTATTTGTAAATTGCAGTAATATTGATACTTTTACTTGAGTAAAACGTGAGTACTTTTTCCACCACACTGTTCACGGTTTACCATTGTGGACAATTGTGGTGTCAAATTCAGCCATGAATTAACCCATTTAGGCCTAGAATTATTGAATGCTTTAACCAATGAAAAATAGCAGATATACAAGCTCACAGCGCGGCACCGAGTGCCGCGCTGCGAGCTTGTAGATCTGCTATTTTTGAAAAAAGTCGTGAAAATGTGTGCAAATCTTTGAATATATGTATTTTCAAAGCGAACGTTTGTAACTCAAAATTTTGCTTCTGGGTGGTCCCCGGAACTAAATATTTTGAGATGGGGGTCCATGGCCAAATAAATATCAGTTTGGGGGTCCTTGACATGAAAAGGTTTGAGAACCACTCACATAGCAGTCTCTCAAGAACAGACTAACTGAGCTCCAGTTAAGTGAAAAGGACCTTTTCTTTGACGATGGCTGGCCAGATTGCTGACATAGAAACATAGGTTTTTCAAAAAATCTTAGAAGGATTCAAAAGACACTTATAGAATCGAGGCAAAATTATAATTTTCACAATTTTTCAAAAATAGCAGATCTACAAGCTTGCAGCGCGGCACTCGGTGCCGCGCTGTGAGCTTGTATATCTGCTATTTTTCAATAGTTAAAGCATAAAATAATGATACACAAACTGTGTATCAGCAAAAAACAAAAAGAATTGCATCTTTTGCACTATGTCAGAATAAAAGATGGTGATTATTACAGATAAACCCTGTCTGCAAAATGTAATACTGAAAAATGATATGAATGCAATGTTTGATCAAGCTTCCAGGGCCATTTTTCAAATCTATCTGCACTGCACAACGGTTTGATGGAAAACACTTCTGTTGTCTTCTGATTACAGATTATTACAACCCAAAGAGAAAACATTTGTCTTGTCAACGTCTCCAGCGTCAACTATTTCCTCATGACTATGATCCCGTTTGCATTTTACCGCAAGCAATTTTTCATAAAATAAAACCAATTTGAATTACCTAACAAAGGTAAATGTTTCTTTGAATTTGCATTGTTGGCATATCAAACTATTATTATCCTCTCCTTTCAGTTACCCCACACACGTCTACACTCTACACCAAATCACTTCGACAAATATTATCTACAAGCTTATGTTGTTGACACGTTGCGAGCTTACAGGACTGCTATTTTTGATGAATGTTCCCCCCAGAATAGGCATGCTGGGGTTCAAGTGTTTAACTATTGCAAAAAAATCCTCTACTTTTTGCTATTTGCCATATATAACTATAGGGCTTAAGGACCCCCGCCCCCTTTATTGTGACCGTGAACGATCATAGCTGTGAACGGTGATAGCTTTGTTGACCGTATATCTGTCTGTCAAAAGTGCGATTAAGAGCTTGATGAAAAGGTAGCGTTAAATGTCTGACAGATGAAAAACATTATCATACAGTATTACAATAACAATGTCAAGCACATCTAAAAAAGTCAGAGTGGAGTGCCATAAGTCTGGAAGACAACAACTAATAAAAAAGTTTCAAGTTTGATTGCAGGTTATTCTACACAGAAGGTGAATGTTTAGTTAACTCAACAAACCACAATCCCAGCACTGTTAACCATACTGAATTGCACGATACTGTGGTGAGTAAGTTGTAAGCTGTTTGAATCAAAAGTGGAGAGAATAGTAAAGTAGAAAAGTGTTACGAGGATAGGAGGAAGCTGTGGGGGAAATGAACAAAAAATATATGATTTATTTGCGGGGGAAATGGTTTGTACGGCAGGTGGTGCAAATGTTTGCGTTTGTGTCGCCCCCTATGGGCAGAAGCGAAAGCAGTTATGGGTTTTGCAGCATTTGCGTGTGTAAGTGAAATTGCTTCTGGCTTTGCATTCTTTATAGGCCCCTTAATGTGTGATTCAAATTTGGGGCACATCGGACATAATTTTAGCAAAACAGGCCCCTCTCACAAACTTTTGAAGTCAATATGTAGCCAATGTGAATGGAATCTGAAACATCTGACTGATGCATATTGTCACATGACATGATCACATGATATTGTGAGTTGCATCATGCTCCAAAGAATCCGGAGAACATTTTGGATTGTACAACCTATGGTTCAACAGTTATAGCCCAAAGAGTGAAGCAGCCTTTTACATCATCAAATCATCAAAATGAGTCAGATTTGAAAAATGTGTCTTTCTTTGGTTTACTGGGATTGTGTGTGCAAAGTTTCACGCTGATCAGTCCGTTAGCAAAATAACTAAAGCTCAAGAACTGAAGATGATTCACTTTTGGGTCCAAAAGTTCAAAGATCAGGTTCACAATAAAGTTCAAGTTCAAAATTGAATACAAATGGATAGATTGTCAAGAAACTTGATGGAAATAATCAGAACACTGGCCCGAAGACATGATTAACGTTTGGGTCAAAAGTGTCGATGGTCAAGATCACAATCAAGGGCAAGGTCACAATAGCTGCTTATACTGTATATGTCAGGTGTAAATGGCATATCTTGACAATTGCACAGTGTTTGCAGAGGCACTCGCACTCTACTGAGTACAATCTTTCTAGCTATATTGAAATCAATCCGAACAATAATATATACCTTATATAAATAGACTTTTATAGATAGCTAGATATGAATATGATACTGTATGGTTCAGTACAGTACTGTACGTTCCTTTTTGTTCGTGTATTTACACTGTGGGGAGACATCTAATACTTAATAGGTAGGTAACAATTGCTGTGAGATGCAAACTACATAGTGCTAGCACTCAGGTGTGAGAAGACTATGACATAATGTCAAACCATGTTTGTTTATCATTATCAACCTCTACTGGGCATGGTAATGTACAGTAATAATATAGATGTTACACAGATTTACCTGTAAACAGTAAAGTATTTTCTTTTATTCCATTGAGACATACAGATAGTTGTGGGTGGTTGTTTTGTTGTGTGGAATTTGTTCGTTGTGCTGTATACTATTCTCTGTCTGCCAATTCTCTCTGCCAGTATTTTGCAAAACCTCACAAAGGTGGAGCTGACAGATACACTCTCATTGGGGAGAGTGAAGCCTAATTTATATAGTACTTTGTAATAGGTCATACAAAGTGTAAATTATGCTTGTGGCATAGTTTCCTTAGCCAGCTTTAAGTACAACAATTGTGTTGAAGGCGGCAATTCACAAATAGGGTCAATTAACTGCTGTGATAAAATAACAGACAGGAATGAATATGCCACACTACCATTTCAGGATGATACAGCAAATCACAATGAATATCTATTTGATGAGGCACTGCAGCAGACTAAATAAGCAGTATCTGAAGCAGTACTTACTGTATTTTACTTCGAAATGAGCAGAGATATCAAATACAGTCATAAAGATACAAGAGTGCTATGTGCTAAGAGAGCTATAATCATTAAATATATTTAACTCTAATAATGATTCTAACTGAATAGTCTAATGATGAATATAACTGGATAATCATTTTATGATCATAGAAATTCAAAGATCATTATAATTCAAAGCCTACCGGTATGTGAATAAAACTGCCTAATCACAATATTCTTTTTCGTAATTGGTCCATGCAGACTACCCAGTCCCAAAGGAAAGGATATTTTGAAGGAGCTTGTTTCAAGCCCACTTGTTTTCATTTTAACTTGAAGAGGGAGGTGTGGAATATATTTCTAAGCCGATGCTTATTTAAAAACTTTTTGTTAAGCACAATATAACCAAACATATTTGGAAAGGATGGTAGACTGATACAGCAGGGTACGTACTGTTTGGGGTTCCCTGAAGCCATTGCATTTGTCAGCAAAACAAGATCAAAGTAAACCTGTATTGATCCATGTGTCATAGCAGCAACAACTGAATGTTTAGTAAGAATGAAACACAGGAGAGGTACAGTTAAGAGTAGAGTTAAAAACCAAACCAAGATAATTAATGTAGGTAAGAATAAAATAAAATAAAACAGTTAATACTGGCACTAGATATCTGCATTTAGGAATTAATGTACAGCCTAGAAAAAAATAAATATATATATATATATATATATATATATATATATATATGTGTGTGCTGTTCAACGATTAAATATTTTAATCGCGATTAATCGTATGATTTAGCTAGTTAATCGTGCGATTAATCGCAAATAAGTCATCAGCTTGTATCAGTTCACAATGTAACTTAGAGGGATATCTTTCAAGTCTTTCGTGGCCCCACTTGGGAGTGGAAAAATATGCTGGCTTTATGCGAAATTATGTTAATATTTTATTCAAAATCAATTAAAACCCCAAATAAATCATAATGGTATTGCATTAACAGACTGCAGCTGATGGGTATAAGGATCTGCTTAATTTACTTAATCTGATTACTGTTGTGTTTACCTTTATGCTTTAATTATATTTTGTATCAAGAGGGATGGACCTCGTAGCCAAAATAGCCAGTGGCCCCACTTGGGAGTGGAAAGATATGCTGGCTTTATGCGAAATTATGTTAATCTTTTATTCAAAATCAATTAAAACCCCAAATAAATCATAATGGTATTGCATTAAACAGACTGCAGCTGATGGGTATAAGGATCTGCTTAATTTACTTAATCTGATTACTGTTGTGTCTACCTTTATGCTTTAATTATATTTTATATCAAGAGGGATGGACCTCGTAGCCAAAATAGCCAATATCGTAGCCAATGTTTGACCTTTTTAGTTAATTACTTGTGAGACAATTAGAGATATTAATAAAATTGTCACTTTATAAATATGCAGATACCCTGTATATGTATGTTGGTTTGTTCACTGTTGTTCACTGTTGAGTGAGAAAACAATATTGCATATTAAGCTAATTATCTGGAGACTTCCCCAAATAATAGTTGAGATATAATTGAACAGTCTATCAACAGGGAAAATATGAATGAATATTGAGTACATGTATTGCCAATGAATGGATGAATAGACACATACAGTATGTACAGACTGATCAGCAGTGAATATGAGAATGAATAATAGGTGGCAGATGGTCACCCTCCTACAGTCAGGTTCTATTTGAGGTTTCTTCCCTTTAAATGGGGAACTGCTGTGTCTCTGTGTGAAGAGTATTGTCTTGCCCTGCTCTAAAGTGCCTTGAGATGACTTTTGTTGATTTGGCTCTAAAACTACTACTGAAAGTATTGTATTTATGAATAGTTGAAAATGTTTTCAGGGTATTAATGCAATTCTCCAAAATGCTACAAAAATAGATCCTGTCATATTATCATTAAGATGTAGTAGTAGTTAGGGCTGTCACGATTATGACATTTTACATGACGATTATTTATCACTCAAATAATTGCGATTAACGATTTAATTGTGTTTTTGTCGTTGACAATTAATTCCGTTTGGCTTTTAGGCTTTGAAGTTGCACATGGTAGATATGACACATAACCTAAATATACAAAGAAATTACTGACATATTTGACAACTTTATACTTAAAAAAGATCATTGATAGTGGAAATAGCCGATCTACAAGCTCACAACGCGTCGCGATGCGACGCGTTGTGAGCTTGCAGATCTGCTATTTCCTCTTATATGAAAACCTTTCAACATGGAAACGATTATGACGATTATGAAAAATAATCACGATTATGTCAAAAAAACACGATTAGACGATTATGTAATAATTGTGACAGCCCTAGTAGTAGTTGTATTTGTTGGATTGTTGTGTGTTGTTACAGTATAGAACGTCTTAGACATGGAATGGCTAATGAGTCACTTTGGTTGTTGAATATCAGTCTCTTTCATAAACAAACAGGATCGCTAAACACTGGAGTGACATCCATATTCTTTTCAAATCTTTTTATTCAATTTTCAAATGAGCAAAGCCCAGAGGCGGGTAAACAATCTCAAAAAGATGGATACATCATATGTAGAAAAACAGAGTACATTATTATGAGAGTGAATGAGTGACATCCATATTAACTGCAGCAGTGTGAACTGTGAAGGTAATGCTGGTATTTTATTTTAATCTGTCGATCATAAACTTGGGTTTATTTATTTAGAAAATGTATTAGATAATACATTTTCTTTTAAAAAGCACAATTCATTACTTTATCTCGGTGGTTGAATGTGGAAGAGGGGGGCTGACAATAAAAAAGAGGCCAACAGATGTGATGTCATGTTAGAGAAGGACATGAACGATCGATGTAGAAATCATCAAGCTCCCTCAATCACCATTCAATTCAGTTCTTTTAGACAACCACGGATAGCTTAATATGGGTGTTGCCTGCGATGTACAGAACTGTATAATTGTGTGTACAGTTTTTGTGACGCATTTTATTCTTTTTATTTTGTTTTTAGCATTTGCAAAAATACAGAGGCATGAATCAGCCCAATTACAGCTGTAACCATGTACAGTCAAATCTTGTTTGGTGCTCCCTGATGAGGCACTTAAGATGGATGTGGCAATTTCCACCACCTCTTCAGCACCTCAGCTGCCTTTCCCTGAAGCTGCCAGACTGAGGATGACGTGGCCTCGCGGCCACCCTCCTTTCAGTGGTTTGTTACAATTGTTGAACTCTGTCACTTCTATTGCAGGTTTTCACTTTTTATATTGCAGCGGGATGCCTTTCACGCCCAGTTTTACCGTCTTTTGTTATGTGTGGGAGTGGTGCGTACCAACCACCAACCAAGTCACACACGTGCCTGTGCACACACATGCACACATTCACTCACACTCACACACACCCACCACCACATGCCTAACATTAATCCAACCATTACTCCAATTGTAACTCTAACCCTATGCCCTACACTTAAAACATCCTCTTGCAAAGTGAGGACCAGCAAAATGCCACTTTCTGGCATTTTCCTCATCTTTCCATCTTGTTATCACAGCTTGTCTATATCATCTTTAAGCTACAAGCTTGTTATTTAGTCCACTACATGACCTACATGAAATGCAATTAAACATGAACTAAAAGCCAATTGACAGGATCACAATAGAATGCCAGAGGTCAAGTGAACGTCTCTTGTGAACTTGAGGCTGATGTTTTAAAACCTTTACCCTGGATATAACTGTATACGAGAGGGTCAAACTCACAGGGCGACCAAGGCTTACGGCACTGTTGCCACGGAAACTGTTTTGTACTTGCTTTCTGTCGAGATCCAAGATAGTTTCCATTGGCTTTCTAATTCAATGTATGCCAGAGTAAATATATATCTTCAGGCCAGCTCTGGCCAATGACAGATGAGCACAGAGGAGGCAAGAGCATGTCTGCTTGTTCTGGGCGAACACAGGGCTTTGGTCAGCCTGCAGTGCAGAGTTGAGCTTTTACTACACTCATGGGAAAGAACGAGCTCATGTGTTCTACATTAAGTCATGTGCTCTTCAAAATGTCGACCTCTGCATCCATAACACACAACTAGGGATGGGACGATAAGCGATATTATCGTTTAATGATAATTAATACGATAATCGTATTTGGGAGATTTAATTTATCGTGATATCATCCTCCGTCATGCACTGGGATAAATTCACCTTTTATTTGCCGAGCTGCATATCAGGTACCACTTAAATCCTCTATAATTGGTAAAAGGTACTTATAATATACATACTTGATAGTCTTTTTTTTCACTCTCTATCATGTCTTTGCCAAAAAATTGCCGATCTACAAGATCGGGTAGATCAGCTATTTTTTGGCGAATGTTCCGCCCCAGGATAATGGATTTTGATTATCGCGATAATATCGTAAATCGTGATTTCTTTTGTCACAATAATCGTGATATGAAATGTTCATATCGTCCCATCCCTACACACAACTGAGTGGGCATCATTGCATGGTAGATTTGCAGATGCTCTATAAGTCCTTGCCAGAACTTAGATCCGAGCACTTTTGCCATCTTCATGATGTTCTGCGCCGGAAGTGCCGATTTCAAGCATACTGTAACTCACCATGCTGGACAAAGTCACATGCACACAGCCCACTAGACACTATGCTTGGCTCCAAGCAACGTACAGTATCTGACTCTGCAGCTGGCTGGAGATGTGTTTGAGCTGATCCAGCTTATGAGGACAATAAGGTTAACCGAATCTTTCACTTAAATATCACAGTCCAAAGAACACAACCACAGCCATGCTTCATGAACACAAAGACAGACGACGTTATAAAGTAGCATGAGGACAGGCCATGTTACCCTCCGGTGTTACTAATTGCCACCATAGAGATTTTTCATTAAGGTTTTATCATTGTTGGAATGAGGAAAACACATTTTGTAATTGGATATGCAAGCGAGCAAGTGAATAATAGATCTTAAGGAGTAAAACGGCTGTTTTGCATATGCGAGGGAAAGCTGCTGTTTTGCATATTGTAAGTCATTTCAGCATGCTGGCCATTTCTTAAACTGATGAATGTGTTTTTACATTATGATGCAGTGTGCTAGAGGTAACCCCACTTTGTGATTAAAAGAGCAGTTTTAGTTTTAACTAGAAACACATTGCTTTAATCAGATTTAATAGGATTACCTTATTATTTTCAGCAGTTCATGCCCCTGTCTTGTCTGTCCCTTTGCAGTGTTCAACACCCCCCCCCCCCCCCCCTCACTGGGTTTTCAGAATAAAAACCACAATCATTTCAAGTTCATTAGACTATTGCAGCTGATATTCCATTGCTGATTATTTCAAATATAATGCTATGCATTAGGGTTTGTATTACATGCAAATAATTACAAATAGATAAATATATATTCACATTATTTTTCAGAACATTTCATATTATTGCCATTTATAGAGCCTCCAGCCAGTGGGACTCATTACCTACACATATAAGCGAATTAGAAGCAATCGCTTAAAAAATGCACTCAAACAGAAACTAATGAGAGAGACCAGAAATGATGCCATCTGCCACTATGTTTTGTTTGGGCTTTCAACTAATTTGTTTGCTTTATAATCTCTGCACGCTTTGTATAAGTTGTCTGACTTTGTGATTACTTTACACGGTGTCAGTCGTTGTCTGTACAAATGTATGTCTACTCTGTATGCTTTTTAACTTCAGGAGAAGCTGATGGGGATCCAAATAAAGACTGACGTTGCTGTTGGGTGGAAACCTTGTATATCCAAACCCATTATTTTTCTGGGGGGAAAAAGTGTTCCAATGGATAAATGTAGTTATGATTCAAACTATTGTTAATACTTTTGGTTAAATATTTAAAGAGCCCACAGACATACTACCTTAACACCCAACAGGCCAAACTCGTTCAGTAACGAGATAAGGCCACTAGGGGTCACTCTGCCAAAAGGAGTTGTCTCGTTCCTCAATGAGACAACAAGGTGTTAACTGTACAGCTCTGCGTGCATGCTGTGTGCCCTGTGAATGACCCTAGTCCATACGTCACACGTCTCTCGCAGAGAGAGAGAAAACGGCACGACCTGGCTGCATTGATTTCCATTCTAGGCTGAAACATAAAAATGGCTTTATCTATGAATGAGGTGCAAAGAACGCCAGGGAAGCAGAGATCTGATTGTTTTCACGGCGACACTTTACCGCAATGGTCGGCCCCGGTTTGGATTTTAGTTTCGCGACCGTTTGTAAACAAATGGATTTTCTTCCTCAATCGTCAGTGGAGACTCACGTGCACACGCACGAAACTTCCGAGGCTCTTCAAAATAAAGCGTGAGTGAACGGCGGCAGCAGCAACAGCAAGATATGTTAGAAACCTTGGCTTCCCATGTGTTAATTGGTGTGATGTCCCTTTTTTGGGCATGTTATTATTGGTGAAAGCGTTACAGAAGTGTCTTCTTTTGTTATGACACTGTCATACAACAACAAAGTATAAAATAGGGCATTCATTTATGAATGAACATAAAAAGATGTAATATGGATATACAAGCTTTTTTTTCTGCCCCAACAGCAACGATAAAAGATTATCATCAGTATATTTATTTATGTAGGCCCAGGTATTACTAATGAATCGACCGCTTCTTTCATGTCTTGCTTGTATCAGAGTGATAGCATCACTCAGCTTCTCAGCATGTGCAGCAGGTGCCTTTGTAGTGTGGGCCTTGCAGCCAGCCCTCCGGTTATGCTGCTATCAGATGGATGATAAAATGCTAACAAAGAAGACATTAGAAGGCAAACGGGAGACAGCTGGCGCAATCTTAGCGATGCAGCAGTGGAGATGTCACACAGTCATTCTGAGCCCCTGCCAAAAGCCACAATATGGTCAACAATTTTCTGCCCTGTGTTAGAAGAAGAAAAAAAATCTCTTCATGTGGACATAGCTAGGCTTGTCTGTTGCACCAACTACACAGTGGCGTTGCAGTGTGCATGTGCAATACACTTGTAATCACACTCACAGTCTGTCTTCAACTTTGATCTTAGGCTCAAAAACCCAAATATAACACTCTAACAACCATTTCAATGCAGTAAGGCAGGAGGCAGGAGCAAGGAGATTAATTACTACTCAGACACTAGTAGCTTCAATGCAAACCGGGGTAATCTTCTTTTGGCTGATGGACATTGTGAAAAGTAGTTCACATTTTGGTGTAGAAGTAGTTGTCAACACAGTTTGAATGTGAATGTCACCTAGGCTAAGCCTTGTTTGGATTCAATGCAATGGTAACATGCTTATACAATTTTATGAGGCAGGTGTCAACATGACATCCTAAAGTGCCTTTATGGTCTACAACATCATTATACCACAAAAATGACGAGGCTATTTGAGGCAAAAATAAAAATCCCAGCACAGCCTCTGAAATCCCCAGGCTGAATTAGGGGCCCAGTATGTCCATGATACGAGAGCTTATGCGAGAGCATTTCCGGGAGTCAGGTGTCAGGACCAGTGCCGCTGTAATCTTTTCATGGACAGCGAGGTCTCCAATTTACAGTAGCTGCGTCCTCTGGAGTTATGCGCAACCTGGGTTAAGGATCAAAACCAGACAGTGCAGACACTAAAACAGGTGATCTTCACGCTGTGGGTTTGGGCCATCAGGGCCTCAGCGGGAGATCGGAGATATAGCCATCCCAGCACACACCAGCCTTCATCCATTAATGTTTATGCATTCAGCACTCATCAGTCACTCCAGAAACGTTCCGATTTGACTCACAAGGAATACATGACTGCTTTATTTTACTGTAACTCGAGCGTTTGCTGCTCTGTAATGAAAACCTGCAGCTCGTGTGCGTCAGTCAGTCGGTCACTCACTCAGTCATGCTCAATATATGGCCAAGACAGAATTCATTCAGCGCAACCTCGCTTCTTGCCCCTTAGGGCGTCTTACTGGTACGCAAAACGTATTTCATTCATGACGATGTGATTGGCGTTATTCATGTGCTATTTGACAAAGATTATAACGTCACAGATTACATGGTTATCCCACTGGCAAACACTGTATAGGCAGGTCTAAGCCTACAATCTTTCGATAAAAGGGTGTACCAAGCTTTTCTCAGTTGATTCTAATGTATTTTCCCCTGTAGAATCCATTTCTGCCATGTACATTTTTGTATTGTGCATAATTAGTGAGATGATTAGCATATTGACTCAAATATGCTAATTATCTCATTAACTATGCATGATATAAAACTGTACATGGCAGAAATGGATTCTACAGGAAAAAATACATTAGAAGCAAATGAGAAAAGTTTGGTAAACCCTTTAATCAATTTTATATGATTTTTCTCCTGTTCTTTCTGCCCATGTGTCAAATTATTTGTAACATGGGTGGAAATGACAGGACGAACCCTATTTAAAAAATTATAAAAGGGTTTACCAAACTTTTCTCAGTCGATTCTTATGTATTTTCTCCTGTAGAATCCATTTCTGCCATGTACATTTTTGTATTGTGCATATTTAATGAGCTAATTAGCATATTTGACACATGGGCGGAAATAACAGGGCAAACCCTATAACAATTTGATAAAAGGGTTTACAAAACTTTTCTCAGTTGATCCTTATGTATTTTTTCCTGTAGAATCCATTTCTGCCATGTATATTTTTGTATTGTGCGTATTTAATGAGCTAATTAGCATATTTGACACATCGGTGGAAGTATTTGTATATTAATCTTATCCTGTGTTTCTTAAACTGGCAATAGGCAGACATAATTATGTATTTAGGCCACAGAATATTTACATTTGATCAAAATAAACATATTTAACAAATGCTAATGCTAACAAATGCTAATGCTAACACATGCTAATGCTAACACATGCTAATGCTAACAATGCTAATGCTAACAATGCTAATGCTAACAAATGTTAATGCTAATGCTAATAAATGCTAATGCTAACACATGCTAATGCTAACAAATGCTAATGTTTACAAATGCAAATGTTAACAAATGCTAACAAATGTTAATGCTAATGCTAACAAATGGTAACGCTAACAAATACTAATGCTAATTCATGCTAATGCTAATACATGCTAATGCTAACAAATGCTAATGCTAACACATGCTAATGCTAACACATGCTAATGCTAACAAAAGCTAATGCTAAAAATTAGTTTGCACACACTTAGCGAGCTGCAGGCACACTTAAAATTTCTTAGAAATTTTCTTTTCTAGTTATACAAATATTTCCGCCAATGTGTCAAATATGCTAATTATCTCATTAAATATACACAATACAAAAATGTACATGGCAGAAATGGATTCTACAGGGAAAAATACATAAGGATCAACTGAGAAAAGTTTGTTAAACCCTTTTATCAAATTGTTATAGGGTTTGCCGTGTTATTTCCGCCCATGTGTCAAATATGCTAATTATCTCAATAATTATGCACAATACAAAAATGTACATGGCAGAAATGGATTCTACAGGAAAGAATACATAAGAATCAATTGAGAAGAGTTTGGTAAACCCTTTTATCATTTTTTAAATAGGGTTTGTCCTGTCATTTCCACCCATGTTACAAATAATTTGACACATGGGCAGAAAGAACAGGAAAAAAATCATAGAAAATTGATTCTAATGTATTTTTTCCTCTAGAATCCATTTCTGCCATGTACATTTTTGTATCATGCATAGTTAATGAGATAATTAGCATATTTGAGTCAATATGCTAATTATCTCGTTAATTATGCACAATACAAAAATGTACATGGCAGAAATGGATTAGAATCAACTGAGAAAAGTTTGGTACACCCTTTTATCGAAAGATTGTAGGCTTAGACCTGCCTAGTAGGGCTGCAGTTTCCACACTGTGACAAAATGCATGCGTGTGCGCGCGTGTGCCTGTGTGTGTAAGAGAGAGGGGTTGGACGTGGCAAGGCGGGCAGGGCAAAGTTTCCACGTCTGGGAAGTTTCTCTTTCGTATTGGCTTTCAATACTTTGTTTAGACATATTCTGGTTCTTCATGTATTAAAATTGTGGGGTTTCGAGAATATTTAAGGGCGTGTCATTTAAACAGTGCCCAAATTTCTGACATCCCTGATCATTATTAACTTTCCCAGTGGGGAAGCCTTAACTTTTTGCAAGTGGTGTTTCCCTACCTGTTAGTCTCTTGTAAGTAGGTACAGTAGGTAAGATAACAAACTGGGCAACCTGCATCCAACAGGCCCTATCCCTAACCCCGAAGGGCAATAATAAACTGGTAAAATAGAATCGGAAACAAATTATTGTTCGATGATCGACACAATGCATTGTGCAGTGACTGTAAATGTGATATTTGTGCGTAATCGGCGTATCGTATTGTAATGATCTAAATTCTAAAACATAGATACTGTTACATTTGCTTTCACTCAATACAAGAAAATGTACTAAATCCAATGTTATACTTGAATGCAAACTTATCCTTCTCTGTGTAACATTGACCCATTCACAGACCGACGGCAGAGGCAGCCATGCAAGGTACCAACCTTAGGGTTCAGTGTCTTGCTCATGGACACTTCCAAATTACCGTATGCAAGGCTCGAACTGAGAACCTTCCGATTCCTGAATACAGTATAGCACCCAGGGAACCCAGACTACCTGTCTACCTCCTGAGCCACTGCCGCCCTCTATCTGTCAAACGCCATGTGCCTGAGCCCACGCATGTGGTGTTTGTGTCTATAGCATGTGGTGTGTGTGAGTGTGTGCGTGCGCGACGCGTGCATGTGCTAATTTGGGAAGACTGGAGGTTGGACAGATCTCTTAATATCATGGTTGTATCCATGACTGTCATTCATCACATTGAGTGACCTCTGGCCAGTGCCCTTAGCCACATCCACAGAGTATAGATATGATGGATGCCTTATTAGAGTCCTTTATTAGTGTACTTTAGCCGGGAGATAAACTTTGTAATTAATGTCTCGGTTTGAGTATATCTCATTTATTTCAATCGGATAAAGGTGACTCTTCCAGCCGACCGGAGAACAATGGCCATCGGAGGAGACAGGAGCTTGGCAGCCGAGCGGAGCCTAGGAATGCTGAATAACAATCCCGTCATCCATCATAGCATGTGGGGAGTCGGCAGGCCGTGGTCGTCCTGAGGAGGAGTTCCAAGGAGCAGTTCAAAACCAGGAGGGACGGGAAGACTAAAGCCTAATTTATGCTTCGGCGGAAAAGTGTGGTGCAATGTGTCACTTGGAAAAAACAACTTTAGTTAAAAATACATAGCGCATTGTCACATTATCTTTGAGAAAAATACATTAAGGCTTAAAAACGGGCCACTGACAACACCAACCAGAATAAGAATGTTCAAGACATCCTCTCTCTCTGCTGCATACACACCTGTATACAGTAGAGAAGAATGTTCACCAAAGGAGAATAACACAGTGGCCATACACTGTACCTTCACACCTCCCTTGGAGATGTGGAATCCAATTAGAATTCAAAGCTTTTCCAGCCAGAGGTACAGGCATGCTGCTGTACTGTACCCACGTCAACATTACCTACGCATCATTAAAAATCACAACTGATAAATGACATAACGATGAGAGAAGCCCTGGCTGCTCTGCACAGTGACAATCTGTGATGATGACAGTAGTAATTTTCCTGTTAGGCTGGCCCCTCCTGTTTACTTAACCTTTCCACAATCCTCATTAACTCTCCACCACCAGCAACTATGTTTGGTTGCCAAGGGCGAACACAATAGGCAGATGGTGTCGAGCTGAGACTAGCTGGAAGGGTCACTCCCGCCGTCCTGCCGGTCAAAACTCTTAGCGCAGAAACCTTAACATGTCATTACATTATTCCAGCTGCAAGCCACGCACCCGGCAATAACCACCATTTCGTAAGCTGTCATTCTCATTTAAGTATAGGAAGAGGAGCTGGCAAGCAGGGGGTTTGGTGGTGGGGAGATATTGCATTATTTGCTTGCACTCTCTAAAGAAGCTCTAGCCTAGATGCATTTTTCTGGGAATACCATTCATTTTGACTCCAAGTGAGAGGACAAAATGCAAACCCCAGAACTGGGGGTAATGGGATATGCAGTCATTCATTCTGCTACTGGTTCATGCTCTCTGGCCAAATGACATCCTGGAACACAGCCATGGTGATACAGTAGCACCCAGTGAAATCACAGCTATTATTAATCCAGTAGAGGCCAGCAGCCTGATTACACACAGCCATAAAAGGCACATGTGCACGTGCGTACACACACACACGATGCACGTACACACACTCACGCACGTACGCACACACACATACTGTACAGTACTGCACACACACACACACACACACACACACACACACACACACACACACACACACACACACACACACACACACACACACACACACACACACACACACACACACACACACACACACACACACCACATACAAATGACACACATTTCTTAGGGGTGGTTTAATGACGCATACAGTAGATGTGATCTGCAATGGAATTTAAATGCATAAGAAAGGAGAGCTGCAAACAGTTTGAATGTGTCTTTAGCTTATATACATACATTTTACCATTAAATAATGGCTTGAATGGCACACTGTACTGTACAATACTGTACATGCCAGTCAAATGTCAATCCCACTGCTAAGTCCAGGCCAGGGTCACTTAGAACAAGTTACTAGAAAACTGAAACTAATAGACTATACGTTTTGTTCTGATGAATGACACCTTATCTGTCACAAGACGATTTAGATGAGTTCACACAATAACAATAACAGGAAAATGTGGGAAGCTCAGCAACAGTGGCAAATATGCTGGGTTTGAATTTGGCTGAGGCAAAGCGTTTCATGTCATTCTCCTCTTGCTGTCTCTGGTCTGCTATCTACTGTGGATTTTCATCCTTTTTAGTTCAAAGTCTGCTGAGATAAAAGTAAAACGGCTGCCAAAAGTAGCCCTGATGGCTGCAGCGTTGCTCTCCCCATCCAGCCTGCTAAAAGCAGATGGCCACTAATGTCAGCAGCCTATAGTCCCGACCCAGTCCCTCTGAGGTCCCGGTGGTTATTTGAAATGCTCACCAAAGGTCACGCCTGCCATGTTAGAGTCAACAAGAGGCGCGTTACACTAACGTGTTTTGCCTTTCTGATAGTCTCACCGGCACACCTGTGAACCTGCTTTGTTTAAGTGGGCCTGTGTCCAATCATCTAAATCAACAACGGCCATTTGGAGCCGCGTAGCCCGGAGTGACAGGTGAACCGTGGCGATGTCTGCTCCCAGTCTCCATGTTATCAGCTCCCCAGTTCGTGAATGGCAGGACATCAGCCACTTTCCTATCGACAGTGACACATCCCTGCTACCCTCAAGGGCTACAGAGGAAATCCATTAGCCCAGAGCTGCCGTTTGACATGCTCCGAGTGAGCTGCACTCATCCTGACACCCTGCCATCTGAGGGTGTCCTAGGGTGACGCCAGGCATCACCAAGGGTACTGTAGCGTCAGTCTATGGCACCCGCCAAATTGGGAAACGCATCGAAACCACGCCAGTCCTCTGTGTTTCTGGAAGATAACTACAACAGCAGTGAAAACCAGCCGAGGGTTTAATACTCTTGACTCAAAAGATATACAGTACATTTGCTCTGTGTAATTGAAAATGAAAAACTGTTGAGACACTGTGAGAACATGTAGTTATAAGTTCCAGTCATTCAGAGAACTGACATCATATACTGTAGCTGCAGCTTAGTCGATAAGTAAGAGATAAGTTGGACCTAACAGTTTGTCTAGAATCGACACCAAAGGCCCCCCATGTGGCTGGTGGCTTTCATGCCATCTGGTGACCTCTTAAATGGGATAAAGGAACATTTCTTTTGTATAGCCATGCAACACGAAAGACTCAAATGATTTGTGATAGTTCTGATATTTCTATTTTCCTTCAGTCCCAATTCGACTGTATAACAAATAATATTACACAGAGATTGCGATACAATTGCTGTTTCTCTGCGTGGCAAATTACAGAAGGGCCAGGAGAAATTGAAAAGCTGGCAATGTCTCAGGTACCTGACAGTGACTGTGACCATGATGAAGAGTCTTCCTGTAAGTACTGTTTACTTTGCCAAGTATCAGAGATCTCCACGGCCTCCACTGCGCCCTGTTGCATGCCTGCCAACTCCGTAAACAGAGAGCAACTGCCGCTATTATTGTGGAAATCAGCAGCGGACTAGTAGTGATGACTACAGACTGTAGAACAAGACGTCCTACTGCACCCCTTACTGAGAGGTCACTTCATCTTTACACGCCAGTTGGTCCAGTTGTACAATATAAGAATTATATGTAATTGGATTTCAAAATAATAAAATACTGTACATACATACTGTACAGTATTTTCTATATTAGAAAAACCTCAAATATATAATTGCCATATTTTGTAACATATTTAACGTTTAATCTGCCTAACGTTTATTTATTTTTTATTGAGGGGTTCTTCATAAAGTATACAGTAGGGTGTCAGTGGCCCTCAACCACAAAATAATCAAAATAAATAGCTGATCTACAACTAAGCTCACGTTTTAAGAGTTAAAAGTTGTATTTTTACCTTTAATGACAGGCCAAAATTGGGATGCCAGGTTTTTAGTGTAGAGAACTAAAACTCAAAACCTTTGTTGTACTGTAGTGTGTAATCCATGTGGCACCAACTATAACTGATGTTAGCATACCATAGGCCTATACATTTCCCTAAACAAGCAATTTCCATCATGTTAAATAAAAGATAGAAGTTACACAAAATTGAAGAACAAGAGTAAAAAAAACATAAATTAGATTTTAAATTATAACAATGCTAATTTGCTTATACTAGACTAGAATATAGAACACATAGCCTGAGTATTAGAAAAGCTTGTATAAGAAGCAAGCATTTGTGAACACACACGCACGCACACACACATGCACGCACGCACGCACACACACACACACTGTATACACAAGCACACCCACCAACAAACAACAATCTGGTATAAATAAAATAGAAATCATGTCATAGGTTATGACAGGAGAAAAGTGGTTATCTAAGATAAGAAGTGTCTATTCTTCACCTGAAATCATATTTCTCACTCCACATTCTTTATCTGTCAGAGACACCTGTTGCAATAACAAGTCAAATGGTTGCAGACACACGGGGGAGTATTCAGCTGCTGATATCCTCTTAGAACCATGGCAAAAATAAAATGAAGCTACACTGTATATAGTATCCTGCTTAAAGTCAAACTCTGATGTGCAAATCTGTCTACGAGTAAAGTCATGTGGTGAATGCAAGCAGGGTTTTTACAATATACAACCAAATCCCTCTCCTCCTGCAAAACAGCTGAATAAACTGTTGGAATCAACATTAACATAGGGAATCATTTTGTCCAATCTAAAATAGAAATGTTGTAGCCCGCAAGGCAAGCATGATAAACATGTGTAGGTCACTCATGAGAATCTAGCATAATGCCCTCTCCAGTTGCTATCGATCATGTCAAACCACTGTCTTTGCTAGGGGACATTGTGTGTTTTGACAAGCCTCACTAGACCGAGCACCCTGTGTTTAAGGGCTGAAAGCCTGTGTTTATGTGGCTGCTGGCAGTCTAGGCCCTGAACTACATGTGGCATTGAAAACTGATCCTTTTATGTTCTAAGCTGCGAGGATGCATCATGACCTTACTGCCCTGAGGAAGTGTTGATAGATTGTTTCACAAAGATAATGTTTCTTAAATGAGAATCATGGTTAATATAGCATCAGATTTCCTATGGCGTTTTTTGTGTTACACATGGTGAAACCCAGAGAATACAGTTGAGGCCATATATTTAATATGTTACAATTTTACAGTATGCTTGCTATCACCATAACACTATGCTAAAGCAGTCGCTTGAGAAAACGGGGTATTTCTTGGTTGTTTTTTGTGACAATTCTAATTTAATGTGTTCTGAAATTAGCTGTCTAGGATTCGGTATTATGCCAAAAACAATCACAGTTTGCTGCTGCCGGCTTGTATACTTTTTGCGTTGTGTTTCATAACAAGATCATTTGAGCTTACAATATTTTTCCCAATGTTGTTGGATAGGATTAGTACAACCAGGGCAGTACAGTTCATCCCCAATCATATTAAATCTAAGAATGATTTGGAGAATCTAAATATGTCTCTGTATTGCAACAGAACTGCCTGCAACGTAATAGCTGCAGTTGCTGCCAAAATAAAGGGAAGATAGCAGATGTGATAAGACATGATGAGGGAGATGAAGAAACGGCGTTCTCATTTTTAAAATCATTCATTTTCATCAGTTCTTCAGTGTGGGTGTTTCTCCATGTGCTCGGGCTATTTTATCAGGCTCTGACTGTAAGTGTTTTTAATGTGGTATTGATTTGTGAGGTCATTAGTAATGATTAAAATCTCCAGCAATCATCCCACTGTTCTCTGAGTGTTTGGACTGCAGATGAGCTCGGTGGTGAGGGGCAGCATTAGCTCCATGCAGAGTAGCGGTACTGTGATTTACTGTTCCCAGGGCCGGTGATTGAGGACAGCATTACGTCACGGCTGATAGTTCAGAGAGTCCTATACAGCAGAGTAGAGCTCCATCAACTGCTGCTGACACTACTGTTAGTGCTGTCGACAACTAACGGAAATGGGTTTGCAGGTTATAAAAACAAAGATATGCATGAACACAAACCAGTGTGACAGCTTGCTTGCATGAACACTTACATGCACAAACACATGCACACACACATGCACAAACGCACGCACATGCACAAATGCACGCATGCCCAGTGCAAGCACATGCTCAAGTGTGCACATACATTTTATGTAATAGATGTTTTTACCTGCAAAAGTCAACTAATTATCCAGTTCAAGCAATACTACACTAGTGCTAAGGTACACACTACACAGTCCCCTCTTTCCAGAAGCGCAGGCAGACATGATCCTAAGGTAAAATACCACATCTATTTTACTATATTTGAAGAGGAGAAGGGTAAAGTTGCCTGTGCAGTGTGCAGTGATAATTCAGCAGGCAGGTGCAGGACAGATGCATGGCGAGGAATGTCTGAGACAGTCACCATTGAGAATGAACATATTGGCAGTTTAATTTGCATTCAGCTATTGTTTCTAACAAAAATGCATCTTTATTCTTAATTGTTCTAGAATTATTAGATATTATTAACTCTCCATGCATTACACTTTTTATTTTTTTAATTGCCATAGTCCGGGCAACACTTTTCAACATAAATCTTTGATACGGTAAATGCATTTAGCTTCCCAATACGTTGGCCGGAATCATGAATCACATGAAGATTTTCACTGAATAAATGCATACTGTGGGGTGAAGTTATTTGCAAGGAATGTCAAGTGTTGAATGTTAACTAAACTCTGAGACAGCTACTCAATATCCAAGTGAAAGGTTTTTCCAACCTGATGATGGCAACAGTAAATATTATAACATGCTGGTTGTACACTAAATCAACCGGGGGGAAAACAATCATATTGTAGGCCTACTTTATGGGGAGATGTGTGTCTGAAATTGTAATCAATGTTACTTGTTAAGGTATTCAACCATGAAATATAAACACATATTTTATATAATTATAAAATAAGTACAATTGATCTTTTTTTTCCCCAGGAACCGCAACATAAAGCTTTTATACCTTCATTCTACCCAGCAACAACTGCAGCACCATCACTGCTGTAGCCCTGAATACCAATTGCTTATCAACAGAAATGCTAATGTGACCTTTAATATCAGAAACAAAATTATGAATGAGATTTGAATTCAATAGCTTGCAGACATGAAACATATTTTAACACATGATGGTGACCTACAGCAGTCAGTCTGTGTAGAGGAATCGAAGTTAGCCTGATTGAAAGATGCACGTGTCTACACAAACATGGTTGAGGCTTGATAATGCTTAGTGCTCAAACAAGTCATTGCACGAGAAAACAATTGTTTAACACACAGCCTAGTGAGCTGGTTCCATCACTGAAGAAAAAAAACATCAATTGAACAGAATCATGATGATTGGAAATTAAACCTTAGCCTGTGAAACATTCTACATACTGTAGACAATAATAAGAGGAAAGCCTAACTGACAACAAC